>NW_026606143.1:1277500-1597500 GCF_029834395.1 Sorex fumeus
GAACAAGACCATTTCTCATAAACATTGTCTTTGTTAGATTCAGCAGTAGTGCGACCCTTCCGCACTCACGGTCAAAGTCAGCTAGCATTTGTGCTGCATGTCATCAGCGAAGCGGAGAAGGTGTAGTTGCTGAACTTCTATCTTCACTCCCATTCCTTCCCATTTCAGTCATCACATGACGTTCTTGAGGGTGGCACTGAAGAGATTCAGTGAAATAATATCACCCTGCCGAACCCCTCTCTTGACATCAATAATCACCTCCCTGAAGAATGGTGAGATCCTGATAGTGAATCGGCATTACAGCTCAAGGAGGATGCTGATGAATGCTCTGTTTAGCTAGGGCTTCGATGACCACTTCATTCTCAACAGAATCAAAGAATCAACAGAATCAATTTAAATCAATGAACGTTAGACAAAGCGGCATCTTGAGCTCCTGAGAAACCACAATGAGCTTGGTTATCATGTGGATATGGTCGATTGTGCTAAATCCTTTTCAGAAACCAGCTTGCTCGCATAGTTGTTCTTCATCTAGTGTTCTACTAATCGACGACAGACAACAGGCAGATTGGGCGATAGTTTCCAATGTCGCCTCCCTTTTTGTATAGTAAAAGTTGCTATAGTAAAAGTCTGCTGGTTTTACATTGGGACGGAACCTTGCATTCAGAAAGGTAGCATGTGAAGAGCCGAGCCAGTGTATTGATGAGTACTGACGGCAGATACTTCAGGTGTTCGGGTCTCACCTTGTCTGGGCCAGTTGCTGTTTGATTGTTTAACTGACGAAATGGTGTGTCGGATTTTGGAAGGGAGAACTTTGGGAATGACATTCATCCTGCGGAATTTGGTATGTGGGCAGGTGGATGTGGCTATTAAAGAGATCGAAGTAGAAGTCATGGATAATCTTCTCCTTTCCCCTTCTAGAAGATGCGATAGATCCATCAGGATGTCGGAGGGCAGTCATCTTGGTCTTGTAGTTGGCAAAGGACAGGCGGGTGTTGTGAATGCTTTTCGCAGCTTCTGCTGCATCTGCCAGCACTTCTTCTTGTCTCTTTTTGAGATCTTCCTTGATCTCCTTCTCTGCACTGCTTTGCGAGCTTGGACATTTGCTTGCTTGCCTTAGGCTTTTGCCAAGCCACCTTGGCAAATGAGCACGAAAGTTTTCGAAGACAGTCACCTTTTCGTGGCTGTCTCTCTCTCGGTATCCCTCACACAATCACGAAGGTGTTGGAACTGTCGATGTTATTCCTCGTCCATGTTGTCAACAACGGCATGTTTCTGCAATAGTGCCAAAGAGCTCCAAGTTGGTGGTCATTCTGGGAGTTCTCTCCTTAAACTTTGCAGCCCTTTCTCCCTGCTCTATGAAGTAGAATTTTGCACGAAGGAGATGGTGGTCTCATCCCGTTTGGAATTTTGGGACAACAGCGACATTGGTCAGGCAAAACCGTCAATTGAATATGATGTGGTTAATTTCATTGTGGAACTGTCCAACCGGAGACTCCCATGTCCAACGTTTAGATTCGGTCATCTGGAATTGTGAATTACCATGGATGGTCTTGGTCGTCATGATTAACTCAGACAGTCTCTCATCCTGTTCCATACTTGGCCGTGAGTCCCAATGTGGAGTTCTTCGGCTGATCTTCTCAGTCCTATCTTGGCATTAAAATCACCGACAATGATATTGTAGAAGGTGTGGTCTTCTTTATAGAACTTCTCCAGCTCCATGCAGAACTTCTCAATTTCTCCTTCATCATAATTGGATGTTGGTGTGTAGACAATGAAGATAGAAACTGCCGGCATTACTTGTTTGTTCATTGCATCACTCTTTACAATAGCCAGAATCTGGAAAAAACCTGAGTGCCCGAGAACTGATGACTGGTTAAAGAAACAACGACACCACCAACACCTGTTTTGTCGCATGTTCCGAGGAACAGTTCTTCCCCAGTGTCAATAACGGCATGATGTGATTGACGCCTTCTCATCTCAATCAGACCAATGATGTCATACTTGATCTTTTGAGCTTGCACCATCAAGTCCTCAATGGATTCATCTGATGCCAGCGTACGTGCATTGAAAGTACAGACAGTCATTTTTGTCCTTCTTCATTTTGGCGGCCTAGATCGGCCCTCAGATTATATGAGCCTCTCCTTCCTCATCTTTCTTAACGCTGCCATATTGGTGGTTCTTTCAGGGTCAGGAGTCCGCTTTCCGAGCACTTAGGACGGGACTCACACAGGGGTGAAGCCCCAGAGAGCCAGGGAAGCGGAAGTCTTGAACTCCAGGCTCAATGGACCCGGGAGCAGAGATCCTCTGCCTGCTCCCAGTGACTCGGCAGACCTCCATTGCCCCCACTACCTTCGTTATCGAGACGTGGACGCCCTCCAGGACGCTTTCCGGACTGTGCAGCCACGTTGTGGCCACACAACACATCAGAGGCCTTTGTCACTCTCGGACAGTCTGGCATGCTACTGAGAGTGTTCTGCCCACACAGCAGAGCCTGGCAAGCTACCTGTTGTGTATTTGATATACCAAAACCAGAATATACAAAGGGTCCCATATTTAGCATATGCTACTTTTCACATGCCCTCCCCCCAATGATAACTAGGTAAATACCTGTTGTAAATCTTTAAGTGAATAAACACAATATGCCCCTTAATTGCACCCAAAGCTACCACCAACTCCCCTGGATCACTCTAACAATCCTCCCCACCCACCGCAAACCTCTGGAACGGTATTGACCATGTTGGAAAATACTACTCTAGGCCACTGTTTCTCAACTTGGAGACATATTGACCCACTGTCGATGTCTCCCCAAGCACCCCATCCCCAGGATGTTCCAAATGAAGCGAAGATGAGTATCATGTAAATGGGAGCCACATATGGAGGGCCATAGGGAGGAAACAAGATTGGAAGCAGTAATAGTCAGAATAAAGTTTGAGAACAAGCCCTAGACCAGCAATTTTCAACTGTGTTCCAACAGCACCAGCAGACAGTTAGGAATTTCTTGTGTTCCATTCAGGACAAGGCATAGACCATATAAACAATAAACAAGCACATTTATAATGGACAAAACTTTGTAAAACAGGATATAAGAGCACCAAATAGCCAAATAAAGGACACTGGTTTCCAATTTTATTATAATCAATGCCAAATCTACATCAAGACTTGAATTAATCACAGAAACTTTTTTTATGAGATTGAATGTTTTCTTCCAGTGGAGTTCGGCCAGTGGCTTATATATCCATATGGGATGAGTATTGGGTATTCCCATTCTGTAGACTGTCTTTATTTTGGTCACTGTTTCTTCGAGGTGCAGAAGCATCTTAGTTTAAGATTTGTTTTTCTCTGTTTTCACTTGCTTGCATGTCATCTTTGAAGATAAGATGACAGAGTTGATAAAGCAGTGCTGAAGTCTCCAACTACTATTGTGTTGCTCCCAATGTCTGTTAGCAGTTGTTGGGGCACAGCGGGTAAGGCATTTGCCAAGCAAGCAGCCAATATGTCCGACCCAAGTTCGATTCCTCCACCCCTCTTGGAGAGCCCTGCAAGCTACTGAGAGTATCTCGCCTGCACGGCAGAGCCTGGCAAGCTACCCGTGGATGTATTCAATATGCCAAACACAGTAACAACATGTCTCATGATGGAGATGTTACTGGGCCCGCTCGAGCAAATCATTGAATAACAGGAGGACCATGACCGTGACCAGTTGTTGTAGGTATAGCTAGTCCCTCATTGGGTGCATATACGTTTAGAAGTGTGATTTCTTCTTGTTGTACATATTCCTTGATTAATAGAAAATGGCCTTCACTGTCAATTCTGATCTTTTTTGACCTGAAGTCTATGTTGTCAGATACTAGTAGGGCCTCTCCAGCTTTTTTGTGGGGGTTGTTTTCTTGCAGGAATGATTTCCATCCTTTGAGTCTGTGTTTGTTGTGACTGTTCAGATATGTTTCTTTTAGGCAGCATAATTTCGAGTTCAGTCTCTGATTCCATTTTTCCACTCTGTCTCTTAATTGGTAAATTTAAACCAATATGTGAATACATAGAGATTATTGTTATGGGGTTTTGTGTCATCTTCTATAAGGGTTTGTTTTTTCTTGTAGTCGTTTTCTTGTCTTACAGTAGCCACCTTAGTCCTTATTTTAAGGGTTGGTTTTGAACTTTATAAAGTTCATGAGATTATCCACAAAGTTTGAGAGTTTGGCCGGGTGATGTATTCTTGGTGAAGCATTCATTTTATTGAGTTTTTTCACTATATCCCCCATTGCCTTTGGGCTTTGAGGGTTTCCTCTGATAGGTGTGCTGTAAATCTAAGGGTTTCCCTCCCCTTTGTATGATATTTCCTTCTTTGACCTTGCTGCTTGCATTATTTTATCTATCTGTGACATCCATCATTCTATGATATGTCTTGGATTTTTTTTGTTAGATCCCTTTTAGCTGGCACCCTTCAGGTTTCTTGTATTTGTATGCCTGCATTCCCCAGTGCTTGGAATTTTTCAGCAATGATTTCTTTAACTGTGGCTCATTCATTGCGGTTGCATTCCTGTCCTTCTGGTACTCCAATGATTCTGATGCTTTCCTCTTAAAATCATCCCCTAGAACTCTGATTCCAAAATAGGACTAGAGCTTTTTTAATATCTCTTCCAATTGTTTGTTGTTGCTTGTAAGCTTCCTACAGCTCATCTTCAAGTTCACTGATTCTGTCTTCAGCTGTAGCCATTCTACTGCTGAGGGCGCCTACTGAGTTTATTTTATTTCATTTACCGAATCCTTTATTCGTGACACTTTTTTTCGTAGCTTTCTTAATTTCTGCTCTCATTTCCTCCTGTAGTTTTTTCAAAGAACGTTCCACCGTTTCTTTCATGTCCTCCTTTAATTTACTCGATAAATTCATTGATCATATTCAGCATTTCATCTCTGAAATCTTTATCAGAGAGCTCAGATTTGTGGGTAACACTTGTAGAAGCTTCTGGACTCTGGACTCCTCTCCTTGTGGTGGGGATTTAAGCTGTTTCTTCATGTTGTTGTGGTTGTATGGAGGTGTTCCCTATCACTATTCCCACTTGCTTTGAGGAAGGATTCTCCATCAGTTCGGTCCATGGTGTGCATCTTTCCTCTCAGATGTTCCACTGAAACTTATCTGAGGTCTTTAGTGAGGTTTTCAGACGATGTGATCTTTCATATTGGGCCTGTATAGATTTTTTTGATCACCAGTAATTTAGTAAAATTGGAGTAGACTAATGGACTATTTCCCTGCTGTGTTTAAGGTCGCTAGGATACTCTTTACAAAATTGGGTGGTCAAGGCTGACATGTGACTCCAGATTGCTGAAGAAGGGAAAAATAACTGTGACTCCATGCCCACTTCTTCAGAAGCCAAACCCCCAACAGCTATGTAGTTGAGGCTTCACCAACCTGTCGCAGGAAGCAATGTCGCGTGCTGCAGCACGTTGCACACTGGCATGCAATGGGGTTGGCAGGGAAGCTGGGATGCGGAGGGAGCAGGCAGGGAGCAGGCCTGGGGTCTTTCACCAACCTGTCGCAGGAAGCAAAGTCAAGGTGCTACAATGCGGGACACACCAGCGTGCAGGGGGACTGCCCCGGAAGCAGGCATCTAAGTATTATTCACTTTTACTCTTTATTCTCATCTCCTTTGCCTAGCCTAAATATTTTCTTTTTCTTCTTCATTTACATAGTGCTGTATCAGAACACATATCCTTATAAAGTTTTAGGAAGACAGGCATTCCAACTTGTTTCCCTAATAACTTTGGTTATACTATGAAACATTTTCTACAGAGAAGTATTTCCTACAGCAATAAATGCAAAATATATTCATCCATCTGCCTCTTAGATCTATCATTTATCATTTGTGGTCTTGACATATGCAAATATGACAAGATACAAGTACCTGAATTTTTATTTTATTTTAAAATAAATATAGCAGAAACCGATCTGTCTGGGAACAATATAGCAACTGTGTGCTTCTCTTACTGTTATTGCTAGATAACAATACAGTCCAGTCGCTATCATTGTGGCCACAGTGCCCAAGAGCTGTGGGAAGTTGCACACAAATAGTTGGAACTTGGGCAGTCATGCCTCAGGTTCCTTAAAGATGCTCTTTCTGCAAGTCTAACATGCTAGAGGATACCAGCAACATACCTGTATGTTGTTTTGTTTTGTTTTGTTTTTGGTGAAACGCCATGTGGTACAGTTGTTGACCTTACAAGTTTTTGTACTTGGGTTTTGGTCATACAATGATTGAGTACCCATCACTCCACCAGTGCCCATTCTCTACCACCAATGGTTCCAGTAACCTTCCCACCCCTCCCATACCCCGATCCAATCCCGCCTCTGTGGTAGGGCATTCCCTTTTGTTCTTTCTCTCCTTTTGGATGCTAAGGTTTGCAAAAGCAGCATTTGAGTGGCAAACATAGAATCCTCCCAATACCCTTTGCTTGGTGTTCCCTTCTCCGTTTGAGCTGCCCTTTCCCATAGCATGTACAGCTGGCCTTCAAGCCATGGAGTCAAACTCCTGTAACTTATCTTGACTTTCCTAAGATGTTGATCTCCTATTTTGTTATTTTATATTCCCCAAATGAATGGAATCTTTTGATATCTGTCCCTCTCTTTCTGACTCATTTCTATTTGTATGTAAATTTTATGACTTTTCTAACAGTTTTTAATGAATCACCATTTAAGTCATACAATGATCGAATACCCATCCCTCCACCAGTACCCATTCTTCACCACAAATGTTCCCAGTTTTCCCTCCCCCAACCCCCACCCAATCTCCCCAACCCCATCTTCCCTGTCTCTGTGGCAGGCGCATTCCCTTTTACTCTCTCTCTCCCTCTGGATGATTTGTTTGAAATACGGGCATTATTAAGTAGGCAATCATGTTCACCTTCAGTACATATCTCCCGTCCCGAGCAGTCTTTCCAAGAATCCTTTACTTGGTGGTCCCTTTCTATCTGAGCTGCTTTTCCCCCAGCATGTGAGGCCAGCTACCAAGCCGTGGACCAATCCTCCTGGTCCTAATCTCTACTATAATTGGGTGTTGTTAGTCTCCCATTCTGTTACTTTATAGTCCACAAATGAATGAAGTCCTTCTATGTCCCTCTCTTTCTGATTTCATTTAGCATGATACTCTCCATGTTAATCCACTTGTATCCAAATTTCATGACTTCATCTTTATAAAAGCTTCATAGTATTCCATTGTGTACCAAAGTTTCTTTAAACAGTCACCTGTTCTCAGGCGCTTGGGTTTTATCTAGACTCTGGCTAATGTAAACAGTGCTGCAATAAACATACAGGGGCAGATGTCATTTCTACTATACTCTTTTGCATCTCTGGGATATATTCCCAGAAGTCATACCTGTATTTCATTTTTATTTTCTATTCATATATTGATTTTATTTATTTTTGCTTTTTGGGTCATGCCCAGCGATGCACAGGGGTCACTCCTGGCTCATGCACTCAGAAATTTCTCCTGGCGGTGCTCAGGGGATGGGATGCTGGGAATCAAACCAGTCAGTCACATGCAAGGCAAACACCCTGCCCAGTGTGCTATCTCTC
Organism: Sorex fumeus; assembly: GCF_029834395.1. Taxonomy (NCBI): domain Eukaryota; kingdom Metazoa; phylum Chordata; class Mammalia; order Eulipotyphla; family Soricidae; genus Sorex; species Sorex fumeus. The sequence continues at coordinate 1,285,068 of NW_026606143.1, forward strand.
CAGACCCCATTTTAATTTTTTAAAAATTTTTATATTTTTATTAGTGAAACACCATGAGGTACAGTTGTAGACTTACAAATTTTTGTGCTTGGGTTTCAGTTATACAATGATCAAGTACCCACCCCTCCACCAGTGCCCATTTTCCACCACCATGGGTATTTGTATCCCTCCCACCCCCGATCCCCCCATAGCAACCTGCCTCTGTGGCAGGGCATTCCCTTTTGTGGAAGGGCATTCCCTTCCTCTCTCTCCTTTTGGGTGTTGTGGTTTGCAAAAGAGGCATTGAGTGGCAATCATGTTTGGTCTATAGTCTACTTTCAGCATGCTTCTCCCACCCTGGGAGGATCCTCCCAATACCCTTTATTTGGTGCTCCCTTCTCTATCTGAGCTCCCTTTTCCCCTAGCATGCGTTCCAGCCCCCATTTTTTTCCCTTTATTTTATTTTATTTTTTTTAAAGTTGTAGATTTACAATTTTTTGTGCTTTGGTTTCAATTATACAATGATCAGATACCCATCCCTCCACCAGTGCCCATTTTCCACCACCATGGATAATATCCCTCCCACCCCCATCCCCCCATCCCCCCGTCTCTGTGGCAGGGCAATCCCCTGTGTTCTCTCTCTCCTTTTGGGTGTTGTGGTCTGCAAAAGAGGCATTGAGTGGCAAACATGTTCAGTCCATAGTCTACTTTCGACATGCATCTCCCCTCCTGGGAGGATCCTCCAAACATCCTTTATTTGGTGCTCCCTTCTCTATCTGAATAGCCCTTTCCTCTAGGATACCCGGCTGCCAGCCCCCATTTTTGAAGGAAACTATAGATCGAAGTGAGGCCACAAGTGTTATCTGTTAGGGATCTGGATCTGGATCTGGATCTCCGACCGCAAGCAAGGACCAAGCAGGAATGCAATTAGCAAGCAGGTAGTTTATTGGGCTGCCTAGACAGGGTCAAGCCATCAGGCAAGACCCTGAGCTTCTTCAAAGGGGATCTTATATAAGCCTTCACTGGCTGTTATGGCAAAGCACGTGCATTTAATAGCCAATAGATTTGTAACAACATATACTTTCTTAACCAATCCATTTAAAAGTACATCATTCCTTAGCCTATAGATTCAAAGCATTTACGTACATAGGCATTGTGGCTAGTAACAATGGCATCTGGTAACTCGGAAATTTGGTTATCTTCTTTGTTCCCTTTGATTCTCAGCTCATGGCTCCTGGAGGCCAATAAGGAAAAAGTTCTTAACAGAGGTAACAGATAAGGCTCTACTAGGGAAGGGGCAGGAAAGGGAGAGTTAATTAGTAGAGTTTTAACTCTGGAATCTCCCTCGGGGTCTCAAGGGACCTTACATACCTCCCTTTCTCTACTTCAGTCACAGTCACAATCACAATCCTCCCGTTGTTCATTGATTTGCTCGAGCGGGCCCAGTAACGTCTCCATTGTGAGACTTGTTACTGTGTTTGGCATATTGAATACATCACAGGTAGCTTGCCAGGCTCTGCCGTGCTGGCGAGATACTCTCAGTAGCTTGCGGGGCTCTCCGAGAGGGGCGGAGGAATCAAACTCGGGTCAGCCATGTTGGCCGCTTGTAAGGCGTTTGCCCAACTGCTGTGCTATCACTCCAGCCCTTCTCTACTTTATAATGAGAAATCTTTCTCAGTGGGCTCTTCATACAGAGGAGTAATTTCCTCAGTGGGCACCAGCGTCTGATACTGTTGCCATAGGACCAAGAGTTGAACTGTATTAATTCTGTCTTGGTTAACCAAGACTCAACCCAATTCTCTGGGCCTCCCTTTCTCTCTGGTGTTGTTCAAGGCCTTCACATAACTTGGCCATGAGTCCCGGACAACCCCAGTGTGGTCAGTGTAGAAACAGCATTCCTGCACCAGAGGAGCGCAGAGCGCTCCGTTGTTTTTTTTTTTATTTTATAGTGGTATTAAAATTTTTTTAATTTTTAAATTTATTTATTTATTTTATTTTATTAGTGAAACACCATGAAGTACAGTTATAGAGTTTTTCCTGTGTGTATAGGTAGACCCTATTACAGAGAGGACAGACTTCTCTGGATTTATGCAAACCAACATAGCGCCATGAAGCATTAGAAACATACTGAAGGTATAAAAGAAGAGAAAAGCAAGCATTTCACCTTACTAACAGTGAGGTGCAAAACACCCATTTGCTGTGGGTCCTAGTCAAATGAAGCTTAAATCCGTAGTGATAAAGGATACAATTTAACGTCATGTTTAAACCTTGACTTTCCATTTTCTAAGAGCACTTGTACCAGGAGTCCGGACAATCTGTCCAATATCTTTTCTATAAAGTTTACCAAAAAGGCACTAGAACAATTCTGCAGATGTAATTTAAAGAGTTTCTTATAAAAATACAGTTTATTCAGTTCATTTTCTTAAAACAACCTCAAACCTCAAATAAAATGAAATAAAACCTCAAACCTCATTCCTTAACATTCATTCTGTCCTGTAACTTTCCTTCATCTCGTTTCAATACCATCTTCACTTTAACAGGATCCCTTTCCTTTTTCCCACTGATGATATCTACATCCATTATCTTTCTGAATTATGACATACATCTATATTAGTACAACATGATTTCCCAAGTTTAGACACAGCTACCAATAATCTCACTTAACATGACAAAACTACTCTGCAGTGCTTCTATAGATATTCAAAAAGCCTTAAAAATGCTCACAATTAAAGCTCTTACAAGGTATATTCACTGGGCAAAAGATCACTTTACATTAGAAATTAACCAGGAGACATCTTAAAATTCTGATTTCCAGGAAAACACAAATACAAAAAAGATTAAAACACTCAAAGATTACCATGAAACGGAAAGCATTTCACACTTAGGTACAAAGTTCTCTGAAGTTCAGGACTAGGTTGATACCTGAAGATAAACTTGGCATGAAATAAAATTATCAAAACAATAGCATGGACTTTTAAGCACTAGACAGGCTGATTAACAACATAGTATAATTTCCTACATTTTCCATGCAATTCTTCATTCTTATCTCATATTCTCACCAAGGTGCAATGCTATGGCTTCAAATTGTCAGGCTGACAACTGAGACTAATTCAACTTATTGCTAAGTAGCAATAGAAGTTTTAGTTACCAAGAGTCTCAGAGATCAGATAGAGCACAGGTAGGACAAATTTTGCAACCAATTTTATAACTCTAGAAACTCATGTTTAAACTAAACTGTTACTTTTTTAACGTGTTTTCATGTGTCATAGTTAGTTATTTTAACTCGCAAGATTTTCTTGGTCAAATATTCTAATCCAATTCAGATACAAATATTAACTTTGCCATAACAATATGAGACTTATGAACAATCAATTTTTATAAAACTTCTTTGGCTTAATTTCGATAGTTCTTATACCTTAGTTATTTAGCTCTCTACATGAGCTCTCTACACCAGATACTTTTAACAATTCCACAAGAGTACAAACATGCTTTCAGACACAGAAAAAAACCTTTTGGGTTTTTAGCTAACTTTGATATTAGCATAAGAAAATATTTGAATTGCTGTGTGAACACAAAAAGGATGGCAACAATCTATCTTTCCCACCACCGTGTTCACTAGTTTCCCCCACTCCAGGGAGGTGGATGGTCATAGGCAGGAAAAGACTGTTTGATCTTAGTTGCAGTTGATTCCAATCCTCTCTCCATTCACTCTTGTATCTCCTCTGCCTCTCCCAGCCCATTCTTGGTACTGGCTATGAATTGGTAGGTTTGCATGAATATGGCACGCTGTTCTGGTGGGTGGGTACCTTATCAGTTGGTAAGCTAGTGGGTAGGGTAGTAAATCCAGGATTATCACAGCTCCAGAATGTATCATATAAAATATAGAAAATAAAAAAACATAGTTTCTAGAGATATAGTATAGGAAGTAAGATGTTTGGCTTACATGAAGCTGGTCTCAGTTATAATACAGGTACTGCATACGGTCCCCCAGGTCCGACTAAGGGAACTGCTGAGCCAGGAATTTTTCCTGATTACTAGTGTGCACATCCCCCAATACAGATATGATTAATACACTCAAGACATTATGTTTTATTTTTAATGCTGGTGGGTGCAGTATCCGTCATGGGGTTTTCCAGGAGTTTTTCCTATTGTGTTTTCCTTCATACGTCTGTCTTTAGAGAGGATGTGACAAAAGAGGTAAACTTCTTTATTTAGTCTTCAATGTGCAAGGTCCGATATTTGAGCTACAATATAAAGTGGTATTATAGTATTACCAGGTATGACCCAAGGAACCAAAGTAGGAAAAAAAGAAAACAAAGATTTTTAGATAGTGATGTAAAATTTTCAGAAATAAAAATATGCAATTTTAGAAATCATTGACTCAATGGATGACTTAACAAAGCATGTGTAGCTGAAAGATAATGCTGAAACAGAAGAGTATTTTTTTTAAAAATTGCCTAAAATATAGTATAATACTGGAGCACTGTCGTCCAGTTGTTCATGGATTAGCTTGAGCGAGTACCAGAAACATCTCCATTTGTCCCGTGGCGTACTGTAGCCCAAGGGCGTCTGCTTGCTCCAGGAAGACGAAGTGAGACTTGTTGTTAACTGTTTTTGGTATATTGACTATGACACAGGTAGCTTGCCAGGCTCTGTGGTGTGGGCGGTATACTCTCGGTAGCTTGCCGGACTCTCTGAGAGACCGGAAGAATCAAACCTGGGTTGGCCGCATGCAAGGCAAATGCCCTACTCACCTCACCATGCTATCTCTGGAATTTTAAAATGCAGTTAAGGAGAGAAAATAAGTGTCTCTAGCAAATCGTCACATGTCTACTGGAAATTCTAAAAAGAGAGACTGCAGAACATGGAAAAGAAACAATATCTGAAATATATAATGACAAATATACAAAATCTCAATTTGTAGTATACATAAATATAATACAAATAAATATTAATTTGTTACAAATTTGTTATTTGTATATTTATTTGCTCGAGCGGGCCCAGTAACATCTCCATTGGAGACTTTGTTACCGTGTTTGGCATATCGAATACTCTCGGTAGCTTGCCAGGCTCTCTGAGAGGGGCGGAGGAATCGAATTCGGTATATTTATATATCAAATATACAACATCTGGGTAAATAAAAATATGTCTACAAAATACATCCGGACACATCATACTGACAGTACTATATAGCAAGGACCAAGAGAATATCTTTTCTTTTTCTTTTTAGTTACACCTAGAGATGCTCAGTGGTTACTTCTGGACCAGCACTCAGGAATTACTCCTGCTGGTGCTTGGGGGGCCATATGGGATGCCGAGGATCAAAAACGGATCTGCCACTTGCAAGGCAAATGCCTTCTCTGCTGTACTATCGCTCTGCCCTACCAAGAGAATATCTTAAAAAGCTCTCAGGAAAAAAATAAAGCTGGCAGATTAAAGAGGTAACATCCACTCCTTATTCAAAATTATGATAAGAAAAACAATGGGAAGCTGAGAGAAAATAACAGTAACTTGTTATCATTCAAGATCAAAGTGAAACAAAAAAGGGTTTTGAATACCACTAAAATCCTGAGTGCTTTTTTCTTCTCAGTCTGTGGCTCAGCAAGTCCAGAACTTTTGCATTTCTGTTCCATTTCTGGCTTTCAAAATTGACTGTAGTTTTAAGTGTTTTCTACTTTATACTTTATGTGATTTATATTCTGTACTTTATTTTCCTGTTATGTACTTAGAGTAAATTTTAAAATGCTTCATTACAATCTCTGCATATATTAAATCACTTCATCACTTGACTTCCCGTTACTCATTGATTTGCTCGAGCGTGCTCCTGTAACATCTCTATTCATCCCTGTCAATGTTGGGATCGGGAGTTCCCTAGCCCTGGGAGGCGCGGAGAGACCAGATAGACACAATTCCTGCCGGAATACAAACGGGGTTTATTTAGGCCAGCATGCTGGGGCTCCACAGCATACCCCAGACTGGGCAGTGGCTGAAAGCCCCGAGCTGCTTCAAAGGGGATCTTATATAGGCCTTCACTAGCCGTTACAGCAAGGCCCGCACATTTCATAGCAAATAGATTTGTGACAACATATACTTTCTTAACCAATCCATTTAAAAGTACCTCACTCCTTAGCCTAAAGATTCAAAGATAAGCATTTACGTACATTGATTGTCATTACAAGCAAGGTTATAGCCGGAATCATTAAGCCTTAGGTAATCTCCCTTGACCATCCACATTTTGAGTTACCCAAGTCTGCAGGGTGCTTTAGTGAGACAATACACTCCAGGAAAGGGCAATTTCCCCCAACCACTGCATCCTGAGTTATCCTTTACCCAAGTCTGCAGGGTGCTTTACTGAAACAATATATTTCAGGAACAGTAAATACACCTGAACCCTGTCTCACTTGGTTTAGAAAGAAGTTAAGCCTTGTTCACTTTCCAAGTCCCCTCTCCCCTAGGTGCAAAGCAGCCAAGCAGGTTTACAGAAAGCAATGTTGCAAGTTAGCTGAAACACGCAAAAATTTGATGCCCTAATATGGGTTCTTTCATCACGTACTACTGTAGTCCAATGGCATCTGTTCCTTCTAGGATCATGAAGAGCCTCAAAGCGATCGTTCAGGGTCTTACTGAAGAAGTCTTACTACCTTGTAGGTGGGCGGCCATGCGGTATTTTGACATCACATGGAATCCAGTCGGTAATGGCACTATTCTCATTACATGACCAGCCCATCTGATTTTCGATGCATTTACAAAAGAGACACCGTCCCTGATTCGTGACTGTCAATGGAAGTCGAACTCCAGATTCTTTCTCTCATTTGAGTGAAATGTGATACTCCAAACATAGCTCTTTCGTTTCCTCGTTGGGAGACCCAAATAGCGTTCCCATCCTGTTTTAGTAGGGCCCAGGTCTCTGAGGCTTATTTAATGCAGGAAGAACAGTGGAATCAAAGAAACGTGCTCAGAACTGGAAGTTCTTTGTCCTCTTAGCTATTTTTTGATGCTCTTGAAGGCATTCCAAGCCGCTCTCTTCCTCCTGCCCAACTCAGGTACCAGGTCAGTTGTCATGTAGACTTCTTGACCTAGTTACACATAACTGTTGCATTAGATGATGTTCATTCCATTGAGAGTGAATGGAACCTCAGGAACGAGACTCTTTCTCCATAAATATTGTCTTCATGAGATTAAGCTGGAGTCCAACCTTTTCACACTCACGGTCAAAGTTGGCCAGCATTTCTGCTACCTGGCTAATATTTGGTATTATCAGAACAATATCATCAGCAAAAGGAAGGTGGTGTAGTTGCTGACCATCTATCTTCACTCCCATTCCTTCCCATACCAGTGGTCACATGATGTTCTCACGGGTGGCACTGAAGTGTTTTGGTGAAATGATATCACCCTGCCAAACCCCTCTCTTGACATTGATAATCACTTATTTGTGGAATGGTGAGATCCTGGTAGTAAATCCAAATCCACGCTTTTTGGAACGCGTGGCCACTGGGCAACACATCATAGGACACTTAATACCTATCTTCCAGGATTTGATAGGGTTGAAATTTGGTTTTAACCATGGGATCACCTTCAAGGTCGATTACAGGCCTCTCCAAAAGCTTCTATCCCTCAAAAATGATTCTTTTGCTTTCAATGCACGTACGCTGGCATCAGATGCATCCATCGAGTACCTGGTGAAAAATCAAGTACATGACGAGAAGGCATCAATCACCTCACGCTATTTTCGACACCGGAGAAGAACTCGTTGTCTATGCACCAACATCCAATTATGGTGAAGGAGAAATTGAGTTTTACATGGAGCTGGAGAAGTTCTGTAAAGAAAACAACAACTTCTACAAGATCATTGTTGGTGATTTTAATTCCAGGACAGGACAAAGAAGATCAGCCGAAGAACTCCACATCAGGACCCATGGCCTAGAATGGAACGAACAGGGTGAGAGACTGTCTGAGTTCATCATGTCGACCAAGACCATCCATGGTAACTCACAGTTACAGAAATCAGAATCTAAATTCTGGACATAGGCGTCTCCTGGTGGACCGTTCCACAACAAAATTGACCACATCAGATTCGATCGACGGTTTGCCTGACCGATGTCGCTGTTGTCCCAAAATTCCAAATGGTATCTGACAACCGTCTCTTTCGTGAAAAATTCTAATTCACAGAGCAGGAGGAAGGGCTGCAAAATTTAAGAAGAGAACTCCCAGAACGACCACCAACTGGGAGCTCTTCGGGACTATTGCTGCAACAATGGGAAGATGTCAAGAGAGAGATAGTCACAAAAGAACGCCTGTCTTCAAAAACTCTTGATCTTATATTTTATATCAAAACAAAACAGTTCATGTAAAAGCAGAGACATGAATATCACCTTGAATAGAACTGATCTAGCTAAAATTTATATCATAAACCCCACTAATAATTACCTAATAAATTTCACTATTTACCCAAAAAATAACAAATAATAACCTGCTAAACAATTTTGCTTGTGATCTGTCTCACAGTTGTATTTGTATTTGCTTTTGTCTTCCACAAACATTATTTCCAGAAACAACTGTTGTTGTTGGGCAATTTCTTAATCACTGAGATCACTGGAAGACATGACACAACAAACTCTAAATAAAGTTTCTGGGGGTAAATCCCCATCTCAGACAGAAGAAATGGGTCATCAAGAAAACTGCTATTTCTATAAATATCAAGGAAGCCTCTAGCTCAGAACTGTCATTGCCATAATTGTAAAACTGCTGCAATTAGGACAACTTTATTCAAACATAGAACAAACTGTACCTCCTATGATTCACATCAGAAAATTCACACCCACATCCTGGTTCTAATAGGCAGCTAGTTACCTGACATTAGAACCTCTATTAATGATGCTTCAGAAAAGCTTGACCTCCCATGTCTTAGAATAATGCACAATGATTGACAACTATATATACATGCATTAAAAAAAGCTGGAAGAGCATAGATTTTAATTTTTTAGCCCCTTCAGCACAAGACAGAGCAGCACAAGATCAGTGTCTTCATAATGCAGGTCATAATTCTTTGAAGAATTATACAGTTTCATAATTCTTTGAAGAATTATACAGTTAATTTAGGGAATCATGATTAGCTTGGGGGGAAGGGAGGTTGCGTATGACCAGCATTGATCAGTGTTCACTCCTGGTACTGTGTAGAGAGCTCACTCCTGGTGGTGCTCAGGGGACCATGTGCAGTGTCTGAGAATAGACTGGAATCAGCAGCATACAAGTCAACCAGTTTACACCTGAACTATCTTTCTGGTTTCTGCATCTTTATTTCTTAAACAAATTTTATTGATTTATCTTCATTTTGCAATACCATATAATTTTAGGAGTATAGATTCAAACGTCTGTAAGTGTATAAAATTCAGTATGCCCACTACCAGTTTCATCACACTATCAGAATGGCCATTTACCCATTCTGAGTGAGAAACCAGAAAACCATAATTGTTTTTACTTCCTGACTTATTGTTTTCTCCTCCATAACCACTTTAAAGTTTCATGTTATCACAAAATACACAAATTTATTTTTAAAGGCAAATTTGTATTTCATTATACACACAAAAATATACACACACATACACAGACCAGAACCTTTTTAGCTTCTTTTGACAGTCATATTTATATGTGATCATTTAAATTATTTAAATTATAATTATCATTTAAATTATACTGATTCAAATTTTTGGCTATTGAGTGTTTCTGAGATAAACATAGTGGTGCATACATATATTCTAATTTTATTGTTTTTATATACTCTAGATAAATGCCCAGGAGTTTTATTTTAGTTTATATACCATTTCTGCTTTCATATTTTAAGGAATCTCCGTACTGTTTTCAATAAGAATTCAGTTTATTCTCACAACAATAGTGTATAAGAGTTACTTTTTCTTAACACCTATGCCATTACTTATTGACGTCATAAATTTTTATTAAACCATGCTCACCAAGGTGAGGTTACATCACATCGGAGTTTCGAGTTACATTTCTCTCGTGACAATTACTGCTGAACATTTTCCCATGTGCCTGTATGATGCTTGTATGCCATCTTTAAGGAAGTATCTGTTCAAATCTTTTTTATGTCTTTACTGAAATATAATTTAGATACTCTAAAAGATTTTTCAACCATTTTCTTGTTTGGACATTTTGTTGAGTTGTGTGAGTTATTTATATGTTCTGAATATCAATCCTTTTGACTATGATGTGCAAATATCTTCTCTGGACTGCTAGTTCATCTCTTTATTTCTTAGAGTTTATTTCATGTTGTGAAACTAAAATTTGAAACCTGACTTCCCCTTTCCCTCTCCTTCCCTACCTCCCTCTCTCACATATATGTGAACTCATTTGTGAGTTTGTAATAGTGAAGTTCTGATGGTGGCAAAAACCCTGTAACTTTTATTCATCAGGTAAAGCCCTTATTTGTTCAACATATTTCAATGACCTCTTTACAGGTAGAGCATTGTTGCTGTCAGTTTTTATCCTTTAGAATTATATGTCAGCCTGCTCTCAGCTGGCCTAGTTTCCGCTGACAAATATAATCTGATTGAGGTTTTTTTTTCTTTTTGTTTTTCTTTATTGTTGACTTTTACTAATTTAACAGTGATGTGCCCTGCTAAGACACGACATGGGTTTTTTTTTTTTTGCACTGTAAAAAAAATGTAAGTTTCTGTTTTCTGTAAGTTTCCAGTCTTCAGCAGTTAATTCTTTGAGAAGTTCTCAGCTCTTATTTATTAGAATTGATTCTCGGTTCCCTTATCTCTCTTGACTTTCTGGTATAATCATTATCTTTATGTTTTCTCTTTTAATGGACTCCACTGGTTTTTGATTTATTTTTCCTAAATCTTATTTCTCTTTCATATTCCATTTTGGCAAATACTGTAATTCAACCTTTGGTTCCACTTAATCTTACCTCTCCAAGATTACGCCTACTTGTTAAACTTTCCATAAAGATATTTTTCTTTCTTTTCTTTTTTTTTTTTTTTAAATTTTTGGGTCACAGCTGTTAGTACTCAGGGTTTACTCCCGGCTCTGTGTTCAGGGATCACTCCTGACGAGGCTTGGAGGACTGTATTGTGTGCCAGGGATCAAACCTAGGGCACAGCGGGTAAGGCGTTTGCCTTGCAAGCGGCCAACATAGCTGACCCGAGTTCGATTCCTGCGCCCCTTTAGGAAAGCCCAGCAAGCTGTCTTGGGAGGAAAGTGACAGTGACAGGGATCAAACCTAGATCAGCCGAGTGCAAGGCAAACGTCCTACTTGCTGTACCTACTTGCTCCAGCCCCTCCATGGACATTTTCATATTATGCATTGTGTTTTTCATATCCAGTGTTCATGTTTTGTACTTTTTTGTACTTTTAAAATAGCTTTTAAATAGAAACCATTTGTTATTCTCTTACTGAATTTCTCTATAACACACGAGAGATCATTCTGTGTCTCTCCCTCTCCTAATTAACTTCCCTCAGCATGTTGATTCTGCTGAGGGAGGAACCCCCAACCGAGCAGAGAGAAAACCCCTCAAGGGCAGTGGACAGCCCCAGGGCCAGAGAGGTGGGCCCCCATGGTACATGCCCACTAAGACATACCTGAAGACATGTGCATTATTTTATTCCTTAAAATTGTCTGAATTAGGCTTCAATCCTCCTGTCTCCAAATTAAAATTGAAAAAATTGCTGTCTTCGTCCTCCATATCTAATGAATGAAATGCTTGTGTCCCGTGTTCACTGGTCCCTTTTTATCCGTGTGCTGGTTCTCTTCAAATAATTGATCCTTCGCTTTCTTGTATTTTTTTAGGAGGATGACCGAGATGGTTACATACAGCAGCTATTCTTCATTACTGGCATTATCCCTCATATCTCTGCATATAAAATTTACAATAGAACTTTGGAGTCTCTGGGTTTTATAGTTTCTGGGTCTTGGCCATTGATGGGATTACACGGTGCTGGGGGAAGAGTTGGTGGGTGAGACCCCTGCCTACTGGAAGATGGAGGATCTGGGTGGAGGATGCTCACCCCCGATCCGAACAGGCGTGGAGATCTCAACCCTGGGACACGCATGCCTTTGTCCCTCTGCCGGTAACTTCATGCATGTGGAGAGTGGTCTCAGCATGGTTGTGGCTGGTTCTGGAGGTCTTCGGCTGCCGGGCCTCTGCTCAGGGCGGGGAGGAAAACAACCTGCCCCCGTCCAAGGGACCCTGGTGAGGACAGCCAGGTGTGAGGGCAGAGGACTCTGCGCTGTTCTCTTCCGGGAGCTGGGAAACTTATTATCTCATTCTTACTTTGTACAACCTGGCAGGCTACTGAATGTAAACTGCCCACAAGGCAGAGTCTGTCAAACTCCCCGTGGTGTACCCAGTATGCCAAATACCGGTAGCAATGATGGGTCTCATTCTCCTAACCCTGACAGAGCCTTGAATATGGCACTTTTAAAAATCTCAGGGTTAGGGCTAAGGAGACGTTACTGGTGACTGCTGCTCGTGGCAATTGACGAACAACAGGATGATAGTGATCATGATGGGAGTCTCTGATTGCTACATAGTATATCCAAAGTTTTTTTGCATCTTAAAAGTTGATATGCCGGGGGTATGGTGCCGCCAGCACGTCAATCTGTACCTGTGAGGTGAGTGCATCAGCAGCCTGATGGCACCGTCAGAATTCCAGATACACCAAAATTGCTGCTGTGCCTTTGGCCAGACCCCAAAAACTTGGGGCAAAGTTTACCAAGAAAGTAAACGGCCAAAAGTTAGTTATTTGGGAGACACACCCACTAAAAACCTCTGGCTAAGCTGTATAATTGGAGGCGTAGCCTCTCTGGTTCCTGATTGAACTGTTTAACGGCCATGATCCCAGAGAGTCAGAAACGAATCTCGGAAATCAAAGGCTTTTGGCAGAAATGCATCCTGTTCCTTCAGTAGGTTACTGGCGCTGGGCCACTCCAGGTGGGAATAGGTTTCGTGCCTTGGCCTGTTCCCCTTGGCAACCCAGTGAACACCATCTTCCAGAGGACACTGGGCAGTCAGGTTTGGACCTGCAGTGACAAGACACGCGGGGCCTCAGCAGATGGGTGTGGCACTGGCCCTTTCCTCCCCATCCCAGGGAAACCCCAAGTCACTGCCTACAAATGGCCTCTATGGCTCCTATCAAGCTAATTAATGGCCATGATCCCTGAGACTCAGAGACAAATCTTGAAACCCAGCGGCTTTTGGCAGAAATGGATCTGGACTGCATAAAAGGTGGCCGCTGCCTCAGAGCTTACTGGAAAGCCAGGTATGAGCCGACAATGACGGGGAAACTGCAGTCTCATGGGAAGGGGGACAGTACCGATTTGTCCTTCATACCTTACCGATGTCACGAGTTGTCCCCCACAAGCGGCTCTCCGGCACAGCCATGGCTCCAGAGGCAAAAGGACTTTATCCAGAGCCTGGCAGCTTGTGACAGAATAGTGAATGGACCATGCGTTAAACTATAGTGCCATGCCTCCCCGGGAGGGAAAGGGTGTTGCTCCCTTCTGCCTCCCCCGCCCCCGGCAGCAAGGTGGCCACCACCTCGAGCTTATTGGAAAGCCAGGTATGAGCCGGCGGTGATGGGGCAAATGCAGTCTCACGGGAAGAGAGGCAGTACCGGCTCGTCCTTACGCCCTACCAAGGTCACAAGTTGCCTCCCGCAAGCTGCTCTTTGGCACAGCCATAACACCAGATGCACAGAAACCAATCTCGTAATTATCTGGCTCTTTGCAGAAATCCAAAATCAATAGCGGCCTCCCGAGATTATATGATCCTCATAACCAGTTATAGGAAACAAAGTATTTCGCAATGCCTTTTCAGAAATTCTGATTGTTGGGGGGATTCTAAACAATAATGGTGCATCTTTTATCAAAAAAATGAATGTAATCAATGTAGAGAAGAGTTAAGTGGAAATCATCTGTTTCACAGGCATGGGAAGAGGTGGGAGAGGGGTGTATTGGGATTTTTGGTGGTGATAAATTTTTACTGGTGAAGGGAGAGGTGTATGATCATTGTATGACTGAGACTTAAACCTGAAAACTTAGTAACTTTTCCCACAGTGATTCAATAAATAAAAATAAGAAGAAAAGATGAATAAATAAACTCATGAAAAAAAGTAAGGTGGAGTTCATGCCCAATTCAATCAGCTAATCAGTGCCTGAATAAATAGCAGTACTCCTACATAAAAAAAAATAAAAGTTCAAAACTCTGCTAAAAAAAAGTCTTCTTAAGGTTGTTAGCCTCACATGCCTAGGGAGTGAATGTTGTTGCTTTCACCCAGGTTCATAGATCTAAAATTTCAGTTGGCCGACTCCCAGGATCCCCAGGAATTCTGTCTCCGACTATTGCCTCCAAATTACAATAGAAATAATACCGATTATTACTGTTCCTAATGAACCAGTGGATTCTACTGTGTGAGGAGCCTTGTTGGGAATTGCTGCCTTTATCCTCTTTATCCATCTTGATCTTATAGGGTGCACGCTCTGTGTCTTGAGGCCTGTGGGGTTCGTCCTTATATGCAATGGTGAACAAAGCACATTTGTGATACCACACGGTGCACATCAGCACTGTGACGCACATGCCTCCCTCTGAAATGTCCATGCTATGCAATTTTGGGGAGATGGTGCTTGATCACTATATGGAGTTGTCTGCTAATAAAAATAGAAAGTAGAAAATAAAAGAGAACTTTTCGAACACATTAAAAAAAAAACACTGAAGTTTTAAGGTCTTTGGTACAAGCACAGTACTAGTTAGAGTTTTGTTGTTGTTGTTTCTTATTTTCTTTTCCCCCTTCGTTTCCACCTTTTGTTGTTGGAGTGCCCAGGTGAGACACACAACACTGACTGTGATGCTCCACCCCCTTTTTTTGCTTTTTCAGTCACACCCTGCGATGCACAGGGATTTCTCCTGGCTCTGCACTCAGGGTGCTCAAGGGACCATATGGGATGCTGGGATTTGAACCCGGATTGAACACATGCAAAGCAAGGCAAACACTCCAGCTTCCCATATTTTAAAAGTCATGCTCAACTTCGCCTCACACATCTGGATAGAGTGCTTACTTATATGGCTGTGGCTTATAAGTGTGCAGGGTTTTTTAATGTTAGATGATTGATAGTATTTTTCTCCCAAATTTTTATTTTGCTAACACATAGTGAATTACAAAGTTGTTCATAGTTGGGTTTTTATATACAATATTCCATGACAAATCCTGCCACCAGTGTCAACATCCCTCCACCATTGTTCACAGTTTCCCTCTCCTACCCATCCATTCAAACCCCAGCCTGCTGTCTTGACAGGATTTCTTATATTTGATTATTAAAGTTTGGGTCTTTAGATGTGGTGAATATGCATGTGTTTGCTGGGACCGGGGGGGGGGGCGTGTATGTACTCTTTTAGCATGCTGCGGATGTGGGGATGCTGGGATGCTCACAGGATCTCCAGGGAGTCACATTCCTGACATAGTGCTCAATATATCTGGAAGAGCACTGGGGCTGCTTTGTTCCAGTTGAACTTAAACTGAAGTGGAAAGTTATCCTCCCTCTGTCTTTGATATTTTGTAGTAGAGACTACAAAATTAACACAACAATCAAGTAATTTGATAAAAAATTCTTTATAGTTTATTCAATAAATAAAACCAAAGTTATGTTATTTCAGAAGACAAGCTTAAAGTGATGGTAAAAAGACAGAATGAAGGCAAGGAAATACATTAAATATAAAACTAAGAATACTTTTTTGTAGCACAACTCTTCAAAACTGGAACCCGCTTTAGTATTTATCCTACCAACAAAACCAGAACATTGGGGGCTGGAGCGATAGCACAGCGGGTAGGGCGTTCGCCTTACACGTGGCCAACATGGCTGACCCGAGTTCGATTCCTCCGCCCCTCTCGGAGAGCCCGGCATGCTACCGAGAGTATTCGATATGCCAGACACAGTAACAACAAAGTCTCCAATGGAGACGTTACTGGGCCCGCTCGAGCAAATCGACGATCAACGGGAGGGCCTCGAGAACATTAAGTTTTTAAAGTTATGCTAAAGTGTAATGGTTATCAGACATATTTAGGGGAGGTGGTTTTACTAATAAATCTCTCTATCAGTTGTTTCTCAGTTGTGGGCCATATGACCCAGTTCTGGGCCCCCTCAAAATATTTCAAGGGAATTTTAATGTGAAAATCATGTAAATGCAAGGTATAGCATAAGACTGGGGATCAATGATAGGATAAAGGGACCAGCAGAATTAAATAGGGCCAGATGGGGGGTCATACATAGTCAGGAAAGTTTGAGAAACAGCTGTAACTAAGCAGAAAGTTGTTTTTTTCCTCAGAAAAAAAGCAAAGTAACTTTTAAATAGCAGCTCACTATTCTCCACATATCTTTCATAGACTGTGTCATTTTACTGTTGAATGAAAACGATTCAATTAATAAATTATAGATTATCTCCCTTTCACAGGTGAGAAAATACTGTTTAAATGATTTCTGTAAATTTGAGTTGGTGACACACTAAGAAGTAGTGGGAACTCCAACTCAGAAGTTTTCACTCTAGTTTTCTTTAAACGTCACCACAAAGCAATCTAAAGATGCCTTTGGGTTCTAAAATCCTATTAACTTTTGACTAAGAGTTCTTCAACATCTAAACAACCCCAAACCACAAGACTTGGAGGCTGAGAAAAGAGACAGTAAGTAAAGATGATTGAAGAAAGAAATGTAAATGAGTTGAACTGATTTCCTATCAATAGAAACATGTGGTTGCATTTACTGAAAATGCTCAAGGACTTGTCTCTATTATTAAAATATTCATTTGTGGGGTATGGTGCCCCCAGCAGGTCAATCTGTACCAGTGAGGTGAGTGTATTAGCGGCCTGATGGCACCTTCCGAATTCCAGATACCCCCAAATTGCTGCTGTGCCTTTGGCCAGACCCCAAAAACTTGGGGCAAAGTTTACCAAGAAAGTAAATGGACAAAAGTTAGGTATGTGGGAGACACACCGACAAACGACCTCTGGCTCAGCTATATAATTGGAGGCACAGCCTCTCTGTTTCCTTATCGAACTGCTTAACGGCCATGATTCCAGAGACTCAGAAACTAATCTTGAAACCCAATGGCTTTTGGCAGAAATGCGTCCAGGCCCTGCAGTAGGTTATCAGCGCCAGGCCACCCCAGGTGGGAATAACTTTCATGCTTTGTCCTTTTCCCCCTGGCGATCCAGTGGCCATCATCATCCAGAAGCCACTGGACAGTCAGGTCTAAACCTTGGGCCTCACAGGATGGGGGGTGGAGCTGGCCCTTTCCTCCTCATCCCAACGAGTCTCTGAGTCGCTGCCCACGAACGTCCTTTCTGGCTCCTGATCAAGCTGCTTAATTGCCATAATCCCAGAGACTCAGAAACAAATCTCGAAACCCAGAGGCTTTTGGCAGAAATGCATCCGGATCACGCAGTAGGTTACTATCGCCAGGCCACCCCAAGGGGGAAAGAATGCTGTCCCTCTGCCTGCTCCCCCTAGGTTGCTCGGTGGCCACCATTTTCCAGAAGCCATTGGACAGTTAGGTTTGAGCCTTCAGTGATGAGACATGTGGGGCCTCATGGGATCGGGATGGAGCTGGCCCTTTCCTCCCCACCCCAAAGAGACCCCAAGTCAACGTCCACGAATGGCCTCTCTGGCTCCTGATCAAGCTGCTTAACGGCCATGATCCCAGGGACTCAGAAACAAATCTCGGAACCCAGTGGCTTTTGGGAGAAATGCATCTGGACCCTGCAGTAGGTTACTATCCCCGGGCCACCCCAGTGGGGAAAGGGTGTTGCCCCTTTACTTGGTTGTGGGAAGCTGGTACTTTAACTGACTAAGGGCCTACGTGCCTGTGCATGGCTACGTGACCCTTGGCAGGTAAAGCCTGTGCTAGGTATGGCTATCCTGACCTATGTGACCCTCGGCAGGTAAAGCCTGTGCTATGTATGTTTATCCTGAGAAAACATCTGTCATGGCTGTAACTGACAATGATTGACTTGGTATAAGCTTTGTTATGCATGGTATGTCAAACTTACAGACTCTGTAACTTTCCTAACCACATTTGGGCATGACCCTTTTTGTGTAACTGCATTGTGCTTTTCCTGTACTGATAAGTATTTAAATCCCTGCTGCCCTGAATAAAGCTCTGTTCTGTCCTATCCTATCCTGTCTGCTGTCCCGTCTGCTCTGTCCTCTTTTCTCTGCATTATGTCTCTTGTGTCTTGTGTTCATTAGGTCAGTCCTTCCCTGCACCTACGGATCCTAGGGCCATCTCCTCGGGCCAGAGAGTGGTCTGGCGGGGCCCCCCGCACTTGGTGGTCCCTTCTATATCTGAGCTGCCTTTTTTTCCCCTGCATGAGAGGCCGGCTTCTAAGATGTGGAGTAATCCTCCTAGTAACATTGTCAAAGAACCAAAATTGGAGTGGGTGTTTGGGGGATTGAGTTACACAGCTTTCACATTATGATTCACCTCTCCACCAGCAAACCTTTCCCCCTTTTTGATAGCATCTATAATAAATCTTTATTCAAAATTTTTACCACTTAGGGAAATCAGAAGCTGAAGAGATGCTCCCACAGAAATGACCTCCACAGAAATAAAAGTCAATAACACAGCCAGCTGACAAAAATGATGTCAGGAAGTGTAAAATGATAAGGACAAAGGAAAAAGGGACAGCTGTGGAAGGCAGTAGAAAAGGAAACAATCACAGGCCCAGATAAAAAATTAAGGCAACTATCTGGATAATTTAGTCTCAAGACTCACTTCCTGATGGTTGACATAAATGTGTTGTTTTTAATTTTATAAACATGTTGTTACCTGACAGTTTGGCTTCAAAGGAAAATAGAATTATGTCTTGCCTGGATTATATATAGAACATAATAAATATGATATCTATCAAGTTTTGTGTTTTGAGCATTTAGTGAAATAATAACATGGTGAAATAATAATACAATGAATTAAAATGGATTCAGCCCATAACGTTGTGCTTGACCTCTGTTCAATTCATATTTAATAGCACTCTACAATATATATTATCTATGGACTTCCGCCCTCTACCATGACTGTTGTGCTGGGAATATGTGTCTGAAACCACATAAGGAATGAGTTTTTCTTCAGGTATTCAAACGGAGTACTTAGTGATTAGTATTTTGGAATCTGTAATAATAAATTTAACACTATTATCCTGCTCATCCTAAATACGAGCTGGATTTTGACATCCCAGAAAAATATACCTTCAGTACACAGATATAGAGAAAGGAGACAGAAGAACCCTTTTTCCTTATTCATCTTAATATCACACTAGTCTATTCCACAATGACAAGAAAATATAGGTTTGAATGTAAAGGTAAAGGTAAAGGTAAAGGCCCTCCCGTTGATCGTCAATTTGCTCGAGCGGGCCCAGTAACGTCTCCATTGGAGACTTTGTTGTTACTGTGTCTGGCATATCGAATACTCTCGGTAGCTTGCCAGGCTCTCCGAGAGGGGCGAAGGAATCGAACTCGGGTCAGCCATGTTGGCCGCTTGTAAGGCGAATGCCCTACCCGCTGTGCTATCGCTCCAGGTTTGAATGTGAAAACTTAATTTCAGTGGCCAAAGATTGTTAAGATAAATTGCTGAACGAGAGTTCCTGTAGTCCTCTGGAGCTATCCTCATATGGGTTCAATTGCATTCTAGAACTATCAAGACAATTTAGAAATATTAAGATAAACAAGATTGGTAAACATGTAGCAAAACTCACAAAGAAAGAGAGAACCCTAAAAAATATATCAAGAATGAAAAAGGGGACACCAAAACAGAAATTCAAAAAATCATCAGTGATTACTTTGAGAGTCTGTATGCTTTGAAACAAGAAAATCTAGAAGAAATGAATAAATTCCTGGATTCCTATACCCTCCCAAGGCAGAACAAAGCTGTGCAATACTTAAATACACCTATCAAAATCATGGAAATTGGAACAGTAATCAAATGTCTTACCCAAAACAAAAGCCCATATCCAGATGGATTCACTTAGTGAGTACTTACAAACCTTTAAAAAGATGACATATTGCCAATAATTTCAAAGCGTTTCCAGGAAATTGAAGAAACAAAACCACACCCAAACAGTTTCTATGACGCACATATCACCCTGATAACTAAAGCAGACAGAGACATCACCATAAAAAGGAGAAAAAGAAAATTACAGGTCGATATCTGATGAACACACATGCAAAGATCCTCAACAAAATACTAGCAAATAGAATCCAACAACTCATCAAAAATATCATACACCATGACCAACAAGGATTCATCCCAGGGATGCAAGGATGGCTTAATCTTCACAAGTCAGTTAACAATAAAATTTTAAAAATGCAATGTGGAGTTCAATTCCAATTCAATCAGTTTAATCAATGGCTGAACAAATACAGTACTCCTACATTATTTTTAAAAAAAGAGGTAAAGGAAAACTATAAAAGAAAACCATAAAACTACAAAACACTACTTCTATAAATAAAAGAGGATATGAGGAAATGCAAAGATATACTCTGCTTATGGATTGGGAGGACTAACATTGTCAAAATGGCAATATTCCCCCAAAGCATAATACACATTATACATCCTACACATTATACATCCCTATATGGATATTCATCACAGCTTTCAAAGAAATAGATGAAATACTCCTGAAATTTATATTAAAAATACCCTCCCCACGAATACCTAAAACAATTACTAGGAAAAAGAAAATGGAAAGTTGTTTGGCACTGTCCTTCTGTAATCAGGTCCCCTGATGCTCAGGGCTGAAGGATATTCCCAAGCTGGATAGAGGAGGAATGGGTTGCATACAGATCCAGATTGCCAGACAGTAATCAACAACCTTTATTGAAAATTAATAACACTTAAAATAGGAAAGAATAACTGCTAGTGAGTGGGCTGACAGTGATACAATGCAGGGGTATTGTAACACAAAGGAGAAGCATGGGGAATTGTTGCATTGGGGAGTTGATGTTCCACTGCAAAGAGCATATCATAAGGGGTGACAACGCAACATAATCTCCTGGCAAGGAAGAGGGATAGACCTGATCCAGGCTAAACTCTTCCTAATAGAGAAGTAAAGATTAACGACAGCAAATAACAAATTATGAGGACACGACACCACTTTTAGCACTTCCCTTTGCCTTTTCTCGAATGATGTCTCTGAAGCTCTCCTCAAGGACAATCCCCTGGATGTTAAACAACAACATCGTCTAAATGGCTTGGAAGCAGTCCCAGCGGGTCCTAACAGAAGGTATCACCTTCCCCAACTTCTTTAATAGAGCAGTAGTAATTGAAAGTTGAATATCGTAACACAGACCTTCAAATATGTGATCATTTAGGAGGAAAAAATATCAAGTGGAAAAAGGAAAATCTCTTCAACAATCGGTGCTGGGGAAACTGGGCAGTTCCATGCCAAAAAATGTATTCACAACTTTGTAACTCCAGGAACAAAAGTCAGATAGAACAAAATGCATTTAGAACATCAATATCAGACCTGAGACCGTAAACTACATGGAATAAAACAGAGTAAAACGTAGAAAGGACCCTCCATAACACTGAAGCTAAGAGAATCTTCAAATATGAAACACTTCTGACCAAGCAAAGATACACAAATATGACTACATTAAGCTAAACAGCTTCTGCACCTCAAAAGAAAATGGTGATCAAAATAGGTACAGACAGCCCAAGGAATGGGAAATATTATTTACCCAATAATATGATAATGGGGCCAGCTGCTACCGCTGCTGCCCGGCAGGGGCCCCTGCATCAGCTCGAGCCGCTTCCACAGGGAGTGGAGGTCCATGTAATCGCCGACCCCCCCCCCAAACAGGTCTGTGGACTAGCATCTGGACTGGCTGGGGGCGTGGTCATTACTGTAGGGGCGTGATCTCCATTGCAAGTGGGCGTGGCCTCCCCAAAAGTGAGCGTGGCCTTCTCCAGAGCCGTGGCCGCAGACGTGGCCGCAGTTATATTTCCCAACCCTGGAACTCTGTAGCCTCACCCCAGTCCTTGCCATCTAATTCTGTGGGAAAAAATTCCGGACTCTTACACCGCACTACAATAATAACCCATTTGCCTACTGCCAAGTCTAACAAAAGAACAATACGCAATAGAAGCTGTATAGAACAAACCTTCACTAGATGCCATGTATAGATGTATAGATGTATAGAACAAACATATACATGTATATGTATAGATGTATAGAACAAACCTTCACTAGATAAGGCAGAGAAAAAATGCCAGAAAAGATCCTCAGACCCTAGAGAGAAGGGAGTCCACCACCAACCGGCCTTATCCAGAACCCTTCCCCACAATAAGAGTGAACAGTGCTGGTGAACTCCAGGGGTTTACCACTAGACAAACAAAACAACATGAAGAAACAACGCAAATCTCCACTACAAGGTGAAGATGAAGAAAAGATTCCCGAACCCTCAACCGGGGTCGCATACAAATTGTGCTCTCTCCGATAAAGAACTCCGGGATAAAATGCAGAGGATGTTCAAAGACCTACTCAGAGAATCAATGGAAGAGATAGCCAGAAAAGTCAAAGAAACAGTAGAAAGGTTAGTTGAGAAAATACACGAAGAAATGAAAACAGAAACAAAAAAAGCTACAGAAAGAAGTGTCACAGATAAAGGACTCGGTAGACGTAATTAAAAACTCGGTAAGTGCTCTTAGCAATAGGATAAGTGCCCTGAAGAGAGGATCAGTGAGCTTGAAGATGAGCAACAGAAATACCGTAGGGAAAAACAAGCAATGGAAAAAGATCTCAAAATGGCTCTTAGGAGAATCACAGACGAGACTTAGGGGATGACGCCAAGAGGAACAACATTAGAATCATCGGAGTACCAGAAGGGCAGGGAGTAATCCCAATGAAAAAGCTATAGTCAAAGAAATCATTGGCGAAAAGTTCCCAGAGTAAAGAATGCAGACATACAGATCCAAGGAACCAGAAGGGTGCCAGCAAAAAGAGACCCTAATATAAAAAACTCCAAGGCATATCATAGTCAGAATGATGGATGCTGTGGACAAAGACACAATACAAGCAGTAAGGTTGAAGAAAGAAATCACGTTCAAAGGAGCACCCCTTAGATTTACAGCAGACCTAGCAGAGGAAACCCTCCAAGCCCGAAGGCAATGGTGGGATATAGTAAAAAAACTCATTGAAATGAATGCCTCACCCAGAATGCTTTATCCAGCCAAACTCTCATTCAAACTCGATGGAACTATTCAACATTTTGTAGATAAACAACAGCTCAGAAACTTCATAGACTCAAAACCAAAATTAAAAGAGGGGTTAAAGGGGCTCCTGTAGGATAAGAAGGAAAACATTTAGAAACACTACCAGCCCCTACAGAAACATGGCACTTTTAAAATGCCATGACAATAATCTCCCTTAATGTTAACAGCCTACCCCTCTCGGAGAGCCCGGCCAGCTACTGAGAGTATCTCGCCTGCAGAGCAGAGACTGGCAAGCCACCCGTGATGTATTCGATATGCCAAACACAGTAACAACAAAATCTCCAATGGAGAAGTTACTGGGCCCGCTCAAGCAATGTCAACAGCCTAAATGCACCAATCAAGAGCACAGAGTGGCAAAATGGATCCAGAAACAGAAAGCAACATTCTGCTGCCTACAAGAAACTCATCTCAACAGTCAGAGCAAACACAGACTCAAAGTCAAAGGGTGGAAAGCAAGCACACAACTCCTGCAAAAAAGCTTGGGTGGCCATACTAGTATCCGACAATATTAATTTCACATTGAAAAAGATTAGAAGAGACAACGAAGGGCATTTTCTCTTCATCAAGGGATATGTACAACAGGAAGAAATCACACTCTTAAATGTATGCATACCTAACGAGGGAACAGCTAAATACTTGAAACAACTGCTAAACGATTTCAAGGAGGACATTGCTACTAACATGATAGTAGCTGGAGACTTCAATATCGCCCTATCACCTCTGGATAGATAAACAAGAACAAAACATTGGCTTTGAAAGAAGAAATAGAAGAGAAACAACTTACAGACCTGTACAGGGCTTTACACCCCAAAAAGAAAGAATACACATTCTTCTCTCGTGTGCATGGAACATTTTCCAAAATAGACCATGTGCTAAGCCACAAAACATACCTCAGTAGAATCAGGAAGATAGAAATACTACCAACAATCGTTTCAGATCACGATGCACTGAGAATAGAAATGAATCACACACAGACATGGAGAACCAAATCAAACACCTGGAAACTAAACAATTCAATGCTGAGCAACGAATAGATCAGGAAGGAAGTCAAGGACGAAATCATCCTCAATGGGGAAAAACTAAGAGCCTTGCCCTTAAGATCAGGGACGAGACAATCCCTCTTTTGCAAACCACAACACCCAAAAGGAGAGAGAAAACAAAAAGGAATGCCCTGCCACAGAGACAGGGTGGGATGGAGGCGATGGGGGTGGGAGGGATACTGGAAACAGTGGTGGTGGAAAATGGGCACTGGTGGATGGATGGGTACTCTAACATTTTATAACTGAAACCCAAGCACAAAATTTTGTAAGTCTACAACTGTACCTCACGGTGTTTCACTAATAAAAAATTTATTAATTAAAGAAAAAAACATGAGTGCCTGAGAACAGATGACTGGATAGACAGTACACAGATCTACATAGTGGAGTACCAAGAAAAATAAACTCATAGTGGACTACCAAGAAAAATAAACTCATGAAATGGAGAATACCATGCTGGGTGAAATGATTCAGAGGGATAGACAGAGAATGATGCACTCATTTATGGAATATAAAAAAAGTATGAAATATCTAAGGAGGGCAACTTGGCAGAGCAGGACTCGGCTCCACATGGCCACAGCGAGGTCAGTTCATTTGCCGGTACATGAACCCGGGACTTGGATTTCTCCCTGCAAGCGTCCCAGACGTCCTCTTGGACGCTGGGAGAAAAACAGCCCTGAACGTCTGCCTTTTCCTCTTTGTCTCCCAAGCTGTGCTGGAAGACCAGCAAGAAGACTCCCAAACCCAGGTCAGTTCATAAGCCGTTACACGAACCACGGACTTGGGTTCGAGCCAAGCCCCCCACATGTCCTCTCGGACAAGCTGTGCTCGTCTTCTCCCCTACCCAGTCTTTACTCCCCCCCTCACACACCAGGTAGCCGTGGGGCGTGGCCTTTTCAGAAGTGGGCGTGGTTTCTGTAGAAGCGGGTGGGCTTTTTTTGGGTCGCGAGTTGTTTAGCCATAACAAGGAACCTAGTCCCCAAACCTACTCACCAACATGAAGAAACAACGCAAATCCCCACCACATGGGGAGGACAACGAAAAGAATCCATAAGCCGCTGTCGATACTGCTCAACTAAAGGACCTCTCTGACAAAGAATTCAGAAACGAAGTCATGAAGATGATCAATGAAACAGTCAGACATATATCCAGTAACATGACAGAAAAAAAATCAACAAATTACGGGAAGAAATTAGAGCAGAAATTTCAGGAATAAAAGATTCGTAGATGAAATGAAAAATTCAGTTTCTGCTCTCAACAGTAGAATGACCGCAGCTTCAGCTGAGAATCAGTGAGCTGCAAGATCAGCTGCACCAAGCCAACAGGCAACAAAAAACAGTGCAAGGCACCTCAAAATAGCTCAAGAGAGAATCAGAGTCCTAGGAGATGATTCCAAGAGGAACAACATTAGAATCATTGGAGTACCAGAAGCTCAGGGAAACAATCCCAGTGCGAAAAACATGGTTAAACAAATCATTGCTGAAAAATTCCCAGACCTCGACAATGCAGCCATTCAGGTTCAAGGAGACAGAACCCAACATTCTGCTGCCTACAAGAAACTCATCTCAACAGTCAGAGCAAAGAACTCTGACTCAAAGTGAAAGGATGGAAAACAATCCTGAAAGCAAACACCTCCCTCAGAAAAGCTGAGGTGGCCATACTAGTATCCGACAACATTAATTTCTCATTGAAAAAGATTAGAAGGGACAGCAAAGGGCACTTTCTCTTCATCAAGGTTTATGTACAACAGGAAGAAATCACATTCTTAAATGTATATGCACGTAATAAGGGAACAGATAAATACTTAAAACAACTGCTAACAGATTTTAAGGTGGACATTGTACACAATAGTATAGCTGGAGATTTCAACATCGCCTTATCACCTCTGGATAGATCAACAAGAACAAAACCCAACAAGGAAACATTTACTTTGAAAGAAGAAACAGAAGAAAAAGGGCTTATAGACCTATACAGGGCCTTACACCCCAAAAAGGGACCCTCCTTCATTGTTGGTGGAAATGCTAACTGGTTTAGCCCTTTTGGAAAACTATGGACGATCCTCAAAAAATTAGAAATTGAGCTCCTATTTGACCCAGCAATATCACTCCTGGAAATCTATCTCAGAGAGGCAAAAAAGCATATTCAAAGTGACATCAGCTGGAGCGATAGCACAGTGGGTAGGGCATTTGCCTCGCACACAGCAACATGGCCGACCCGAGTTCGATTCCTCCGCCCATCTTGGAGAGCCCAGCAAGCTACCAAGAGTATCTCGCCCACACGGCAAAGACTGGCAAGCCTCCCATGAAATGCCTAACATAGAAACAACAAATCTCTCGATGGAGACGTTACTGGGCCCCTGGAGGAAATTGATGAACAATGGTAGGACCTTGGATCGTGACCCTAGTGACATCTACACTTGTTTGTTCATTGCAGCACTATTTAAAATAGCTAGAATCTGGAAAATCCCTGAGATTTTTCACCGAGAACAGATGACTGGTTAAAGAAACTTTGGTACACAATGGAGTACTATGTAGCTGTTAGAAAAGATGAAATCATGACATTTACATACAGTGGTACTACATGGAAAGTAGCATGTTATACAAAGTGAGTCAGAGAGGGAGAGACATAGAAAGATTGCATTTATCTGGGGAACATAAAGTAACAAAATAGGAGACTAACATCCAAGAGTGGCCAAGATTAGTACCAGGAATTTTGCTCCATGTCTTGGAGGCCCGAGCGGGCCCAGTAACGTCTCCATTGGAGACTTTGTTGTTACTGTGTCTGGCATATCGAATACTCTCGGTAGCTTGCCGGGCTCTCCGAGAGGGGCGGAGGAATCGAACTCGGGTCGGCCATGTTGGCTGTGTGCAAGGCAGACGCCCTACCTGCTGTGCTATGGAGGCCAGCCACACATGCTAGGGGAAAAGGGAGCTCAGATAGAGAAGGAAGCATCAAATAAATGGTGTTGGGAGAATCCTCCCAGTATGGGAGAAGCATGCTGAAAGTAGACTATAGAAAAAACATGATTGCCACTTAATGCCTCTTTTGCAAACCAAAACAACCAAAAGGAGAAACAAAAGGGAATGCCCTGCCACAGAGGCAGGGTGCAATGGGGAAGGATTGGGGGGACGGGGGGGTTCCACCCATACCCAGTGAGAGGTAATTATACAAAGAAATGAATCATTTACAATTGTGCTTATCATAGCAGTAAACATCTTTAAACCCCAGGAATGTTTTTAACAATTAGAGTCCTTGTGTTTATTTCTTTAATCTAAAGTCAATGTTTTATTGTATTCCTGAAACCCTATTGTAAACAGTTTTATAAATTTCAGTGTATAAATTATTAACATATGTATGTGTATATTAAGACTTAGAAACATTGATATTTATGTTGAGAAATCTGTACATTTGTCACTTACATAACTATAAAGTTTAAGAAATTCCTCTCAGTACTTAGTTCTATCAAATGTTCAAAGATGACCGATTACCTCTCAAGAGCTTTCAAAAACACTGAAGGGAAGGGAATTTTTAAAACATTTTTAAATGAATCCAAAATTATACTAACATAAAAAAGACAAGGACACACTAAAATAGACACACCAAAAAATTAAAGATCAATGTCCTTAGTGGACATAGATGAAACAGTATTTAATATCACTTTAATGGACCAGTGTGTGTATAGAAAAATGAATGAACAGCATGGGCTCTCTCCCACCACGTGTGTTCGGTGCCATGAGCCACTTCCCCACAAGAACCTGCAGCCACCTCCAACAGATGCATGAATGAGGGAAATGGACCACCAGGCTGGCTGGTGATCAATCACAGTTTATTCCAATTTCCAATATTGTCTCCCTCTTCCTCCTTCTAGTCTCACCCACTCCTGTATTCTTCTGGTCCCTCATGCTATTCTCCCTGTGCCCAATCTCACATAATTCCTACAAAGCTCCCACCCAAAAGTTGATGAGCAACTACACTTATGAGATAGCACAATCAAATTATGAAAACCCTTCCTTCCCAGAAAGCTCTTCTATGATAGAAAAATACCTCCTGATGCTAGGAGATCTGCTCAAGGGCATGTTTTTCAGCTAAAGACCTCCTTTCCTTAGTCCATAAACAATCGTCTTAGATTTAATTACTTCTTAATAATCTTTCTAGTCATTTTGTATAGACATGGTAAGAGATATGTTAATCTTATGAGGGAGGCTTTCCTGGGGACATCTCACTATATATTCCAGACTACAGTGCTCAGAACAGATAGTTCTTCCTAACCCTAGCAGGGTTCTTGTACAATTAGAATTTGTGCATGACCATGTTCTTAACTTTGCATAGCATTTGTGATATAAAGGATATGCAAAGTACTGGTTGAACTCCACAAGTCTTCCAGTGTCTATACAAAAAGAACATTCACGATCATCCTGTTGTTTGTTGATTGCCTCGAGCAGGCACCAGTAACGTCTCCTTCGTCCTAGCCCTGAGATTTTAAAAGACCCATAGTCAATGCTCTTTCAGGGCTAGGAGAATGAGACCTATCATTGTCACTTTTGTTTGGCATATTGAGTACGACAAGGGAAGTTTGCCAGACTCTGCCCTGCAGGCAGTATATTTTCGTTAGCCTGCCGGGTTCTCCAAAGTGAAAAGAACATTACTCTGAAGAGAACTATGGAAAGGAAGGAGGAAAGCAATATTTACTTACAAATACAAAATTGAGAGTCCTTAGAAGAATCTGATCTTACAATTTATAGTGTCTGATTGGGGGATATAGGTGATTAATCAATAGGGAAGCAGAGGACAGAGGAAAAGTTAAATATAAACACAAAGGAATGGGACTGCCTCGGGAGCACTATATGGGTGTAAGCCAATAAACCTAAGCTCCCTAGGAATCAGCTTAACAAAGTAAAGGACCTGTACAAAGAAAACTACAAAATGCTATTTCAGGAAATAAAAGAGGACACAAGAAAATGGAAAGATATCCCCTGCTCATGGATCGGGAGAATTTAACATTGTCAAAATGATACCCATGACATTCTTCAAAGAAATGGAGCAAACACTAATGAAATTCATATGGAAAAATAAGCCCCCACGAATAGCTAAAGCAATTCTTGGGAAAAACAAAATTTGGGAGGAATCAGATCCCCTAGAAGAGCCAGTTTTCTCCCTTCATCGGTGCAGGATGGGAACTGAGGCACACTGTTCAGAACCAAAGCTGAACCACTCCGGGCATTCTCTCCTCAAACAGGTACCCGGGCGGTCATTTTGATCAGGATGAAATGTTTGACATTTTCATTTGCATTTTCCTTGTTTCTACCTCCAAATGCTCTTTGTCATTTATTGGCATTGCTTTCCATTGTTTCTTTTAGCTCCCTAAGCATCCTCAGTAGCTCCCTTCTAAATTCCTTGTCTCACACTAGATAACTCTTGGTGTTTTCTGGGCTAGCCTCTTCGATAAGAAAGTTTGGTGGGCTTTTGTATTGCTTTACGATTGTGACCAGTGTGGTTTAAGACCTTCAGGTTCACTGTTACTATTCTGCTTGAGATGCAGAATGAATTGAGATGGGCTTAACGAATTATTGGCTAATGTGTTTCTAGTGGTTGAGTAACCAAGAGAAGGTTCCATCTAAGAAGTAACTTATGGTTCCTATGGGATACGCAGTGGGAGAATAAATCGCTGCCCTGTTAGAGGCTGCAACTCCGGAAAGGGTCAAAATAGAGACAAAATTCTGAAAGCAGCAAGATCAAAGAAATGCCCTACAAAGGAGCATCCTTAAAGATTCACAGCTGATTTGTCTGATGAAACTCTCATGGCCCGAAAACAGTGATGGAATACAGTGAAAAAACTCAATGAAATAAATGCTTCACCAAAAATACTTTACCCAGTGAAACTCATTCGAAACAGAAGGAACAACACACAGTTGTACAGACAAACAATAGCTCAGGAAAATCATAGACTCAAACCCATGGTTAAAAAAACAACTAAATGGGCTACTTTAAGACATGACACACACCCCAAATACACCAAATTTCAACAGAAAAATGGGACAAAACTCCATAACAATAATCTCTCTCACTGTCAATGGGCTAAACACACCAATTAAAAGACAGTGGCAGGATGGATTAGAAAATTGAACCCAACATTCTGCTGCCTGCAAGAAACACATCTCAATAGTCAAAGCAAACACAGGCTCAGAGTCAAAGGCTGGAAAACAATCCTACAGGCAAACAGCTCCCATACAAAAGCTGGGGTGGCCACCTTAATATCAGACCACATCGATTTCAGAGTGAAGGTCAGAAGAGACAGTGAAGGCCATTTCTTATTGATCAAAAGATCTGTACAACAGGAAAAACTTACAATACTAAATGTATATGCACCTTATGAGGGACCAGCTTAAAACAACTACTTAAAACAACTACTCATAGACCTGGAGAAAGACATCAGTTGCAACAAAGTACTAGTGGGAGACATCAACACCGCTTTATCACCTCTTGATAGATCAACCAGGCTCAAGCTTAGCAAGGAAATACTTCATCTGAGGGAAACAATGGAAGAAAATGACTTAGTAGATATATACAGGACACTTCATCCTCAAAAAGCTGAATACACATTCTTCTGAAGCGTGCATGGGACATTCTCCAAGATAGACCACATGCTGAGACACAAAACATACCTCCATAAAATTAAGAAGATAGAGATTGTATCAACAATCTTCTCAGACCATAATACTATGAAATTAGAAGTAAATCACACACAAAAATAGAAAACTAAATCAAACACCTGGAAATTAAACAGTGCAGTATTGAACAACGAGTGGCTTATAAAGAGATCAAAGAAGAAATCAAAAAATTCCTAGAAACGAATGAAAATGAGGACACGAGTTACCAAAACTTATAGTTTATAGCTCTACAAGCATTCCTCAGAGGAGCAGCGAGCCCACATAAATAACCTAACCTCACAGCTTAAGCGCTTGGTGAAGGACCAGCTAAAGGAGCACAACCCAAACAGGAGGAAGGAAATAATAAAACTCAGAGCAGAGATTGAGATGAAAACCCAAAAAACAATCAGAAAGATTAATGAAACCAAGAGCTGGCTCTTTGAGAAAATTCACAAGATTGATAAGCCATTAGCAAAACTCATAAAGAAAGGGAGAGAGAAAACCTTAATAAACCGAATCAGAAGTGAAAAGGGGGTCATTACAACAGATACTACAGAAATTCAAAAGATCCTCAGGGAGCAGATTGAGAAGCTTTATGCCACGGAACATGAAAACCTAGAGGAAAAAAACCTAGATTCCTACAAACTCCCAAGGCTGAACCAAGAAGACCTGGAATACCTGGACAAACCTATCACCTTTAAGGAAATTGAACTGGTAATAAAAAGTTTCCCCAAGTTCAAACTCCTGGCCCAGAAGGATTCACTAGTGAATTCTTCCAAAATTTTAAAGAGGACTTACTCCCAATCCTCTATAAGCTTTTCCACGAAATTGAAACATCAAAAACACTTCCGAACAGTTTCTACGAAGCAAATATCACCCTAATACCAACAGCAGAGAGAGATGCCACAAAGAAAGAGAATAACAGGCCAATATCCCTGATGAACACAGAAGCAAAGATCTTACACCATGACCAAGTAGGATACCTCCCAAGCATGCAAGGGTGGTTTAACATTCAGAAATCGATCAACATAATCCATCATATCAACAAAAGAAAAGATAAAAAGCTTATGATCATATCAATAGATATATCGAAAGCATTTGACAAGATACAGCACACCTTTATGATGAAAACCCTTGGCAAAATGGGTATAGAGCGGACTTTAAAGCCACCTACCACAAGTCTACAGCAAGTATCATCCGCAATGGGAAAAAACTGAGAGCCTTCCCTCTAAGATCACGGACGAGACAAGAATGCCCACTCTTTCCACTACTGTTCAGTATAGAACTTGAAGTACTTGCAATAGCGGTTAGACAAGAAAAAGATATTAAGAGCATTCAGGTAAGAAAAGAAGAAATCAAGCTCTCACTATTCACAGATGATATGATACTGTACTCAGAGAACCCTATAACCTCCCCTAAGAAACTCCTAGAAACAATAGACTTGTATAGTAAAGTTGCAGGCTATAAAATCAATACCTAAAAGTATGGCTTTCCTATACGCAGTTAGGGACAAGAAAGCTACATGAAAAAAAAATCCTGTTCACAATTGTACCCCAAAAAAATCAAATACCTAGGAACCATCTTAACTAAGGAAGTAAAGGACCTGTACAAAGAAAACTACAAAACGCTACTTCAGGAAATAAAAGAGGACACGAGGAAATGGAAAGATATCCCCTGCTTAAGGGTCGGGAGACTTAACATTGTCAAAATGGCAATACTACCGAAAGCATTGTATAAATTCAATGCAATCCCTATAAGGATACCCACGACATTCTTCAAAGAAATGGAACAAAGACTCCTGAAATTTATATGGAACAATAAACCCCCACGAATAGCTAAAGCAATTCTTGGGAAAAAGAAAATGGGAGGAATCAACCTCCCGAACTTCAAACTGTACTACAAAGCAGTAATAATTAAAACAGCATGGTACTGGAACAAAGGCAGAACTGCAGACCGATTGAACAGGGTTGAATATACTGATATCTCCCCTCAATCATATGATCATCTAATCTTTGATAAAGAAGAAAGAAATGTCAAGTGGAGTAAGGAAAGCCTCTTTCACAAACTGTGCTGCCAAAGCTGGACGACTACATGTAAAAAAATGGGCTCAGAATTCTGCCTAACACCAAGTACAAAAGTAAGTTCGAAAGGGGTTAAAGACCTCAATATCATACCAGAATCCATAAGGTACATTGAAGACAAAGTTGGCAAAACTCTCCATGACATTGCAGCTAATGGTATCTTCAAAGATGTCACGCCACTGGTCAAGCAAGTGAAAACAGAAATAGAAAAATGGGACTATCTTAAAATAAGAAGCTTCTGCACCTCCAAAGAAACAGTGACCAAAATACAAAATCAGTCTACAGAATGGGAAAGAATATTCTCCCAATACCCATCTGACAACGGGTTGATATCAAGGATATATAATGTACTGGTAGAACTTCACAAGAAGAAAACATCCAACCCTAGCAAAAATGATGTGATGAAATGAACAGAAACTTTCTCAAAGAAGAAATCTAAATGTCAAAAAGGCACATGGAAAATTCTCTACATCATTAATCATCAGGGAGATGCAGATCCAAGCAACAATGAGATATCTCTCACACCACAAAGACTGGCCCACATCAAACAGAACAAATCAACCGATGCTGGCGTAGATGTGGCCAGCTTCCCTGCTGATGGGAATGCCGCCTGGTTCAGAACTTTTGGAAAACAGTATGCCCCATTCTTAAAAAATTAGAAATTGAGCTCCCATTTGTCTCAGCAATACCACTCCTGGGAATATATCCCAGAGGGGCAAAAAAGTATAGTCGAAGTGTCATCTGCACTTGTTTGTTCATAGCAGCATTCTTTACAATAGTTAGAATCTGAAAAAAACCTGAATGCCTGAGAACAGAAACTTTGGTACATCTACACAAGGAGTACTACGTAGCTGTTAGAAAAGACGAAGTCATGAAATTTACATACAAATGGTACTTCATGTAAAGTATCATGCTAAGTGAAATGAATCAGAAAGAGCGGGACAGACATTGCATTCATCTGGGGAACATAAAGTAACAAAATAGAAGACTAACACCCAAGAATAGCTGAGATAATAGATAATAGATAATAGATAATAGACCAAACATGATTGCCACTCAATGCCTCTTTTGCAAACCACAGCACCCAAAAAGAGAGAGAGAACGGCGGAAAATGCCCTGTATCAGAGGCAGGGTGGGACAGGGAGGATGGGGAGAGGGAGAGATACTGGGATTAGTGGTGGTGGAAAATGCGCACAGGTGGAGGTATGGGTACGTGATCACTGTATAATTGAAACCCAAGCACAAATATTTGTAAGTCTACGACTGTACCTCATAGTGTTTCACTAATAAAAATTACAAAAAAAAAAACTAAGCTTGTTGCAAGAAAGGAGAAACTAATGTTATCCTACAGACCAAATTTTAATTTTAAATTTAAGTCATATATCATGACTTAGCGGGATTATATAGGGGAACAAGTGGGGTTTAACATATATAAATCTATTTAAATAGCTCACAAGATCAATAAAAGAAATGATAAAAATAATATGATTACATGAACAAAACACAGTAAGAATCTGACTATATTCGACATCAATTTGTGATTTAATAAAAATATTCTTGGGGCTGGAAAAATAGCTCAAAGGGCTGAGCACAGGTTTTACATGTGGGAGCCTCAGGTTCAATCCCGTTACCATGTGGTCAGCCAAGCACTACAAAGTGTGACCAAATAAAAAAGCCAAGCAACACTCTCAGGGACTAGAGTGGAAGTACAGTGGGTGGAGTTTTCGCCTTGCATTCAGCTGGCCTAGGCTTGATCCTTGGCATTCCATATGTTTCATATGTTGAGCACTGACAGAAGTGATTCCTGAGTACAGAGCCAGAATTTGCCACTGAGCATTGCTGGGTGTAGTCTCAAATAAAAAACACTCAAATTACGATCAAGGAAATGCAAGTAACAATGACAATGAGATATCACAAGAATGGCATGTATAAAAAAAGGTAAAAACAAGTGCTGATGGGAAAGTGAAGGAAAAATAACCCATATTCACGATTACTGGAAATGTTAAGTAATCCAGCCTCTCTGGAAAATGATATGCATATGCATTCATTCATTCAAATATTTCCATATGTTCCATTAATTCTATTTCTAGCTATCTGAAGAATGTAAAAACACTAACCTAATATATATATATATATGCACTATTAAATTCATTGTACATCAAATTACAATAGCCAAGATTTGGAAACAACCCAAGTGTCTAACAACTGATGAGTGAATAGAAAATGTATTATATGCATAGATAAGGATATAAAATGGAATAATATATACACTCAGTTATAGGAAGAAAACAAATTTTTGCTATTGCACATTAACACATATAACAAAGCAAGAGGACCATGAATAATGCTCAGATGTGGTAGAACATTTGCAAGTACAAGACCTCAAGTTTGATCCCTGAAAGTCCCTTGCCCAAAGAGCAACACCAGATGACTCCTCAAACATTGTTGAAGAAATTCTACCTCCCCCCACAAAAAAGCAAAACAAAGTAATTGGAAAAAAAGTCAAAATAAAACAAACCCTTACATTCTGATCACAAAATTCAGATTAACAAAAGGGGTCATTACAAGGCGAAGGCATTCCAGTGAACTGTGGTGGAGGGATATTGGTATTTTGTAGTGACATGTTATGTAACATACATTTGAAGAAGTGTGCAGCTGTACTCCCAAAACATTTCACATTCTTGTAAAACAACTTCAAGGTAAAATATTATTAATAAAAAATCAATGAACATTAATAAAAGAATCTATGAGTATTGTTTTTCCTTTACTATGAACACTATAAACATATATCATGTTGAAAATATACAAATTATTCTATTGTACAGAAATGTATTAAAGATAAGGAGATAGTTCATATGTTAGAGCACATGCATGGCTTGTGAAAAGTTTCTAATCTGATCCCTCTTCCTCCATGTACCCTCTAAGCACCACTGAGTGTAAAGCTGGGGAGCTCTGAGCACTCCCTTGTAGAACACCAAACTAAAGTTACACGAGTAGGTCACTACAAGGAGTAGTACCAGGCCCCTAAAACACCACATGGTGTGCCTTCCCTGGACATTTTTTAAATAAAATTAAAGTGTTGGGGGAGGTAAGAGGATGTGTAGTTAAGTGTGGCTATCTTTGAGTATTACATAAGACTAAGTTGTTTTCTTTTTTAATTGAGATTCTGTTGTTCATTTCTATTAATATTGGTTTATCATGAATATATCCATGACCAAAATCACCAACACTTCTTTCTCCAAATTTCTTCCCTCCAAACTCTATTGTGTGGCTCAGTTCTCCAATTATATTGCCTTTGGACTTTTGTTGCTACTTTGAAAGCAAGCTGTTATTATTTATTTATTTATTTTGCTTTTTTGCTCACATCCAGAGATGGTCAGGGGTTACTCCTGACTTTGCACTCAGAAATTATTCCTGGCAGTGTTTGGGGGGACATATGGGATGCCAGAGATCAAACCCAGGTCAGCTTCATGCAAGGCAAACGCCCTACATCCTGTACTATCACTCTGTCCCAAGCAAGTTTTTTTTTAAATTTTTATTAGTGAAACACCATGAGGTACAGTTGTAGATTTACAATTTTTTGTGCTTAGGTTTCGATTATACAATGATCAAATACCCTTCCTCCACCAGTGCCCATTTTCCACCACCATGGATCCCAGTATCCCTCCCACACCCATCCCTCCCATCCCACTCTGCCTCTGTGGCAGGGTATTCCCTTTTGTTCTCCCTCTCCTTTTGGGTGTTGTGGTCTGCAAAAGAAGCATTGAGTGGCAATCATGTTCAGTCCATAGTCTACTTTCAACATGCATCTCCCCACCTTGGAGAATCCTCCAAACACCCTTTATTTGGCGCTCCCTTCTCTGAGCTGCAAGCTGCTTTATAAAGTGCTTCTAATTTCCTTGTACACTTTTTAGTAGGTCAACATGCCAACCGCACAACAGAGCCTGACAAGCTACAAGAGCATATTTGATATGCCAAAACCAGTAACAAAATGGGCCTCATCCCCTGATCCTAGAAGAGCCCCCAATACAGCAGTGTTGAGAAGGACAAAAAAGGAGAGGCCACTAAAATCTCACGGCCGAACTGGCTGCCAAAACGAAAAAGGACTAAAATGACTGCCAGCACTTTTAATACATATATGCTGGAATCAGAGGCATCCATCGAGGACCTGATAGTGCAAGTGCAGAAGAAGATCAAGTACGACGTTATTGGATTGACCAAGACAAGAAGGCATCAATCACATCATGCCGTTTTCAACACTGGAGAACTGTTTCTCAAAACATGCGATAGTAGAGGCATCAGTGCTGTCAGTGTCCTCGTCAACACAAACTTGGCCCTGAGAATTGATTTGTTTGAATGCCTAACAATCCGAATCAGATGCTTACATATGAATAGATGTGGCTCATTGCCGGCAGTATCTATCTTCCTCATCTATGCACCAACTACGATGAAGAAGAAATTGAGAAGTTCTATGAGGAGCTGGAATAGTTCTATAAAGACCACACCTTCTACAAGGTCATTGTCGGTGATTTTAATGCCAGGATAAGAGTGAGAATGTCACCCGAAGAACTCCACATTGGGACCTGTGGCCTAGAATGGAATGAACACGGTGGAGAGACTGTCTGCTTTCATCATGTCAACAAAGACCATCCATGGTAACTCACAGTTGCAGAGGGCTGAATCTAAACATTGGACATGGGAGTCTCCCAATTTTCTAAACAAAATTGACCACATCATATCCAATTGATGGTTTCGCCTGACTGATGTTGCTGTTGTCCCAAAATTCCAAATGCGATGAGATCTTTGTGTAAAATTCTACTTCACGAAGTGGGGAGA
This sequence comes from Sorex fumeus, assembly GCF_029834395.1. Classification (NCBI taxonomy): domain Eukaryota; kingdom Metazoa; phylum Chordata; class Mammalia; order Eulipotyphla; family Soricidae; genus Sorex; species Sorex fumeus. The sequence goes on from NW_026606143.1 coordinate 1,322,924, forward strand.
AAGGGCTGCAAAGAGAATTCCCAGAACGAGCATCAACTGGGAGCTTTTTGGCACTATTGAGGCAACATGGGAAGATGCTGTTGTTGACAACATCAATGAGGAGTACAATCAGTTCAGCACCTCCAAGATTGTGCAAAGAATGCCTTCAAGAGCATCAAAGAAGTAGTTAAGAGGATGACAAACCTTCTTAGTTAGGTAAATTCCAGATATTTGATTTTCTGGGGCACGATTGTGAACGGGATTGCTTTTTTCATATCTCTTTCTTCTGTCTCTTTATTTTCATATAGGAAGGCCATGGATTTTGGGGTATTGATTTTATATCGTGCAAATTTACGGTACATGTATATGTTTCTTGGAGTTTCCTTGTAGAGGCTTTAGGATTCTCTAGATATAGTATTGTATCATCTGCAAATAATAAGAGCTTGATTTTTTTCCCTTTCCTATCTGGATGCCTTTAATATCTTTTTTCTTGCCTAAATGCTATTGCAAATACTTCCAGTACTATATTGAACAGAAGTGATGAGAATGGGAATCCTTGTCTTTTCCCTGATCTTAGAGGGAAGACCCTTAGTTTTTCCCCACTGAGGATAATGCTTGCCATAGGTTTGTCGTAGATGGCTTTGACTATCTTCAGGAAAGTTCCTTCTAAGCCCATTTTGGTGAGAGTTTTCATCATAAACCAGTGTTGGATCTTGTAAAATGCTTTCTATGTATTTATTGATATGATCATATGGTTTTAAGGTACATTGAATACAAAGTCTCCACGATATTCTTCCTGCACTAATATACACCTCAGAGGCCTGGGCCTTACGAAAACAGGATGAGAATGCAATTTAGGTCTCCCAAAGAGGAATCGAAAGAGTTGTGCTTGGTGTATCATGCTTCACTCAAGTGAGAGAAGGAATTCGGAGTTCTGACCTCCGTTGACGATCGAGATTCAGAAACACTGCCTCGAATGCCAAGGTGTTGAAAATCAGATGGACTGAACATATAATGCTATTTGGAGATGACTGCTGGACTAGAGCCATTACTGACTGGATTCCACGGGATGTCAAAGAACGCCTGGCTCCCCACTTACAAGATGGTCGGGATTCTTTGTTAAGACCCTGAATGTTTGTGCTCTTCATGTTCCTGTAACGAGCAGACACCACTGGGCTACACTAGCAAGTGACAAGAACAAATGAAGACATTACTGGCGCCTACTGCAGCAAATCGATGAGCAATGGGATGACAAGTGATTCAAGTTAAGTGATCTATTTTCAGTGGAGGTGACAGGAATGAAATCTGGATGCCTTTGTTTATAGTATGGTTTCTCTGGTAATCTTAACCTTGTGCCTTCTCCACCCAGTATTTGGCCAGATTTTTGGACTTTCACGATCACGACCATCCTGTTGTTCGTCGATTGCCTCGAGCAGGCCCCAGTAACGTCCTTCATCCTAGCCCTGATGAAGGGAGCTGGGTTTTATAGTCTCTGAGTCTTGGCCGTTAATGGGATTACACAGCGCCCGGGGGCCAGTTGGTGGGTGTGACCCTTGCCTACTGGAATTTGGAGGATCTGGGAGGAGGATGCTCAGCCCCGATCCGAGCAGGCTTGGAGATCTCAGCCCCGGGACCCGCATGCCTTTGTTCCTCTGCCAGTACTGTTGGAGTACACGGAGCTTAGGTTTATCAGATTGTACCCATCACAGTGCTCCTGAGTCACTCCCATTACTTTGTCTGTCTGTAACCTCTTCTATGCTCTCTTCCCCAACCAATTTGTAAGGTCTCATCCTTCTTAGACACTGAAGCCGTACTGTAAGTTAATATTTGTCTTTCTCCTCTCCTTATGTCTTTTGAGCAGTTTACTTTAATGCAATGTCCTTTTGTATAGATACAGGAAGACAATTAATTAATATGCTCCGTAACTTAGGAATTGATTGGCTTTGAATATTATTCACTCCTGGGCATCTGCCTTCTCAACTTAAGCCTCAGTTGCCCTCACTTCCTAGCACCCCAAGGGCAGGGTCCCGACGTGGGACTGGATGGAACCAGGGCAAGCTGGTAAGTTATGTGCTACCCTGGCATCGCGATGGGCCAGGCCAAGGTGCCACGATCCTTAACTATAAGTTAAGAGTTTGATCATAGGCAAATGATGTCATGATCCAAAAGTAACGACAAGACTAGGGCCCTGCTGCTAGGAATAGGAAAGATATCTGGCCTGAGCACTGCAGTCTGAGATCGAGATGGCCCTAGGAGAGCAATTCTATAAGCTCAAAGTATTTCTTACTGTGTCCATACGAAATGATTAATATTATGTATGCTTATATGTTGGTTGGACAAGGAGAGGAGAAACACGTCCTAGAAGCAGTATTCCTGTGTGTCCTGAATAGCTTGGATGAGACTGCTTTTTTGGAGATGTAGATTCCAAGCTCTAGCAGACTAGTCTTTGTTGTGCTAATCTAAGTGCTTGTAGCTTGTGAAAAGGTGAGGCCAGGATTACTGGCCTGCGGATGTAAGGAAACAATGTATGTTTGCCGCCTCAATGTTCTTTCTGTAACTCCTTTTGATGACATCATTATATTGCGCCTTTAGAGGTACTATGATCTATATAAGGGAGATTTCAGGGCTCTCTGGCGGGACACGTGCATCAGAGAACCTGGGAAGATGGGTCTGAGAACAGAAGCTGAGAGAACAAAGGCGCACGTGCTCGAGGATTCCTGAGGCCTCCATGACATACATCTCTTCCATGTAATAAACGGCTACTAAGACCAACTAGCTTGGCCTCGTTTCCTTCCTTCACCTGACCATCGCCATCGACCTCCCTGGAGTGGGGAAACGGCAAGACCGCCGGCCGTTTTATTTTTTGTGTGTTTACACAGGTACCTTCATGCGTGTGGATAGTGATCTCAGCATTGTGGTGGCTGGTTGTGGAGGTCTTCGGCTGCTGGAGTCCTGGTCGGGGCGGGGATGGAAACTCAACCCACTCCCCTCCAAGGGGCCCCGGCAAGGACAGCCAGGCTCCGGGGGCCAGTTGGTGGGTGTGACTCCTGCCTACTGGAATTTGGAGGATCTGGGTGGAGAATGCTCAGCCCCAATCCGAGCAGACTTGGAGATCTCAGCCCCGGGACCCCCATGCCTTTGTTCCTCTGCCGTATGCATGTTACTAATAGATTTCTCCGTTTTATTTTTCCGCTAATGTCTGGTGCTTGTCCAATATCTATAGATCCTTTTGACCTAGCTCATCTGCTTTCTATCCACTATCACAGGGACCAATCTGTAGACTTAGTGAAATTCCATTTGCCCATGTCTATCCCAGACCCTGCTTTTTATTCTTCCCATTCATTCTTCACACTTTCCCCAGACATCTCTCTCACACAAACACACACACAAACACACACTCACACACACAGTGAATCGCAAAATTCTTGCATTGCTCTCTTTAGCAACCACGTGTGATATCCGTTAATTGAATTTCTTGAACAAAAAACATAGTGGAACAGAGAAGGCAGTAAAGTGCTGTTGGAAATTTATTGCTACTTATAAATTTAGAGGACTTAATTGGCTAAAAGAAAGGAAAAGTAATTAATTGTAAAGCACTAAATTTCCTGTAAGGATACAACCAAAGCCTAAGCAACAGCACTAAAAGCTGTAAGATAGTAATTTATAGGTGCATACCTATTAAATAAAATGAACCTCAGGGTTTAAACTCTTGAAATAAATTATTTTCCAAAGTCCACAAATGGATTTCTTCCCTCCCACATTTACTATACATGTGGACAGAGTTGCCTGAGTCAGAAAGTATGGACAAAGAGAACGATTTCCTTACCCTTCTCCCTCACATGAGGTAACAATCTGAAGTTGAGTAAAGCAGGAAGCTGTAAAAAGAAACAGCTACCACAGTGAGCAGTCCATTTGACTCATTGCTTCCATGCAGCTGGAAGTTTATGGAACTGACACATACAGGTTTCCAAATGGCAAGGAAAAGACAGACCTTCAAACGAGAGGCCTGCTTCATTGAGAGCTGGAAAGGACAGACAGACACAATCTGAACAGTACCTTTTCTATCCAGAAAGTAGAGTCTTAGCTGCTAAAAGTGAAATTCTGCCTTAGTTTACAACCATAGAGTTTATCATACTAATTTTCTGAGAAAAACTTTCAGAGTCTGAATTCATACTGCGCAGCATCCAGTCAAATTGGAGCACCCCACAAATGAACATTAGAGGACTTTTTAAATTGCAAAAGAAATTTAGATGTTCCTCACGTTCATTTTCTGAACAGAGTTCCGGAAATACTCTCAAAGGACATCTTGATTTTCAAAAACACTAAGGTCACTAGAGTAGCCATCTGCAGACTCTGGGTCCTCTGTTTGGAGAGATGAAGATGCAGCTGTTAGGAGAGATGAAGTCATGATATTTGCTTATAAATGGATGTACATGGAGAGTGTCATGCTAAGTGAAATGAGTCAGAAAGAGAGGGACAGACATAGAAGGACTGCTTTCATTTGTGAAATATAAAATACCATAATATGAGACTAGACACCCAAAGACAAGAACCAGGAATATTGCCCCATAGTTGGAGGACTGCCTCATAGCTGGAGGAGAAGGCAGCTGGAATAGAGAATAGATCACTAAGTCAATGATGGTTGGAGGAATCATTCAATATGGGAGATGTGTGCTGAAAGTAGATAAAAGAACAAAAGTGATAACGTCTCAGATCTGTATTGAAAACCATAGTGCCTGAATTAGAGAGAGAGTATGAGGGAAATTTTCTGCCATTGAGAAGGGGGAGGGTTGTAAAGGGAGGGGGAATACTGGGGATATTGTTGGTGGAGAAGATGCACTGGTGGAGGATTAGGTGTTCTAACTGTGATTCAAAAAAATTTATGCTTCCACCACTTCAGAAAGGCTTTGTTAGAAGAATATTCAAATCAATTTTTTTATACAAATGAAAGGATTTTCTCCTATTGATTTAGCCCTCTAACCCCTGGAAGTTAATAGCTCTTAATTAGGTAGGACAGAGTCTCCTACCCTATGCCTGACTGTCTCCACCAGGGCCCAACAGCTGAAGACCACCGAGGCCCAACCAAGGCCTTGCTGGGAGCACTCTCCACACACTTGGATGAGCCTCACGCATAAAAGAACTGACAGAGGAACCCAGGTGTGTGGGACCCGGGGCTGAGATCTCCAAACCTGTACAGTTTGGGACTGGACCTGCCAGTAACTAGACAGTTACACCCACCAACTGCCGTGTAACTCCAACAATGGCCAGGATCCAGGGATCATCACACTCAGCTCCTGGGAGAGAACAAGACAGAGTCTCCTACCCTATGCCTGACTGTCTCCACCAGGGCCCAACAGCTGAAGACCACCGAGGCCCAACCAAGGCCTTGCTGGGAGCACTCTCCACACACTTGGATGAGCCTCACGCATAAAAGAACTGACAGAGGAACCCAGGTGTGTGGGACCCGGGGCTGAGATCTCCAAGCCTGTACAGTTTGGGACTGGACCTGCCAGTAACTAGACAGTTACACCCACCAACTGCCGTGTAACTCCAACAACGGCCAGGATCCAGAGATTATCACACACACACTCGCGGCTGCGCGACATTTTATCATCTCATTCCTAATTCGGTCAAACTGGCAGGCTACCAAATGTAACATGCCCACACGGCAGAGTCTGGCAAACTCCCCGTGGTATACCCAATATGCCAAATACCAGTAACAATGATGGGTTTCATTCTCCTAACCCTGAAAAAGCCTTGAATATGGCACTTTAATAAAAGAAATCTCAGGGCTAGGACGAAGAAGACGTTACTGGCACCTGCTCGAGGCAATCGACGAACAACAGGGTGGTCGTGATCGTGATCGTGAATTTAAATAACATCACAAAAGTCGGACCCTCTGAAGTCTACCATTTGATGAAAACTTTGGGGCCTGACACTGCTTCTCCCCACCTTCTGCTTTCCACACTTTCCACATTGCAGCCAACAAGTTTACAAATTAAGACTTTGTGGTTGAAGAGCTCCATCTTGAGGTATGATCTGTTTCTTTCAGTTCCCTTTGAGAAGAGAGGTAAATTTTTGCTACATCACAGTGATTTTTACTGACCAAAAGTTTTTCCATTTTCTTAGCTAAAACTCAAGACTGTAGGACAGTGACATAGTTCTGAGCAGATACAATGAACTTTTCAGTAGCAATTGGATCCTTTGACAAGTACAATTATCTTTTAACAATAACCAAAGCATCAAAGTCATTTTCCTCTTTCTTTGTGTTTTCAGAGATGGTTATTGGTAATAGATTCTGAAGCCACATTATAGAAATTTCTGGCTGCTAGAGGGAAAAGGTACATGAACTTCACTTACGCGATTCATAACAACATCTTATGCTATTCATAACAAGAAAAAAAGAGTATGAGGGAGATTGTCTGCCACAGAGGCAGGGGGAGTACTGGGATGGGGGAAGGGAATACTGCAGGACATTGGTGGAGGAAGATGTACACTGGTAAAGTTAGGTGTTCGATTGTTGTATAACTGAAACTCAAACATGAAAGCTTTGAAACATGAGATACATGGTAATTCAATTTTATTAATTTTTTTCTTTTGTAGGAGTACTGCTATTTATTCAGCCACTGATTAGCTGATTGAATTGGGCATGAAATCCACCTTACTTTTTAAAATTTTTTTTCTTTTTATAGTTATTAAATCACTGTGGGAAAAGTTACTAAGCTTTTAAGTCTCGGGCATACAATGATCAAACAACTTTCCCTTCACCAGTACTCATTTTTCACCACCAAGAGCCCCAGTATACCCCCTCCCACCCCTCCTAATGCCTGTGAGGCAGATGATTTCTACTTAACTCTTCTCTACATTGATTACATTCATTATTTCGAGAAAAGATGCACCATTATTGTTTAGAATTTTCCCCCCCAAAATCAGAATTGCTATAAAGGCATTGTGAAATATTTTGTTTTCTATAGCTGGTTATGGGAATCATATAATGTCACACAGCCACAATTTTGGATTTCTGCAAAGAGCCAGATAATTACGATGGGTTATTGGTTTCTGATAATTATGGGTTTCTGTGTATCTGGTTTTAAGGTCGTGTGGGAAAGCCGCTCATGGGGGGTAACATGTGACCTCGATAAGGTGTGAAGAACATCCCGGTACCATCCCTTGTCCCATGAGACCGCAGTTGCTCCTTCACCGCCGGCTAGTGCCTGGTTTCCATATAAGCTCTGAGGCAGCGGCCACCTTGCTCCAGGGGGCAAAAAGGCAGTAGGGAGCAACACCCTTTCCCTCTGGAGGAGGCATGGCGCCATAGCTTAACGCATGGTCCATTCACTTTTCTTCTGCAAGCTGCCGGGCTCTGGACTAAGTCCTTTTGTCTCTGGAGCCATGGCCGTGCCAGAGAGTCGTTGTGGGGGTCAACTCATGAACTCGGTAGGGTATGAAGGACGAGCCGGTACCATCCCCCTTTCCATAACACCGCAGTTGCCCCTTCACTGCCGGCTCGTACCTGGCTTTCCAATAAGCTCTGAGGCAGTGGCCACCTTGCTCCAGGGGGAAAAAAGGCAGAAGGGAGCAACACCCTTTCCCTCCAGGGGAGGCATGGCACCATAATTTAACGCATGGTCCATTCACTTTTCTTCTGCAAGCTACCGGGCTCTGGACTGAGTTCTTTTGCCTTTGGAGCCATGGGCGTGCCAGAGTGCTGTTGTGGGGGGCAACTCATGACGTCTGTAGGACGTGAAGGAGGAACAAGTACCGTCCCCCTTCCCATGAAACTTCAGTTTCCCCTTCACCGCCGGCGCATACCTGGCTTTCCTATAAGCTCTGAGGTAATGGCCACCTTGTATGCAGTCCAGATGCATTTCTGCCAAAAGCCGCTGAGTTTCAAGATTTGTTACTGAGTCTCTGGTATCATGGCAATTAATCAGCTTCATCAGGAGCCAGAGAGGCCGTTTGTAGGCAGCAACTCGGGGTCTTGTTGGGATGGGGAAAAAGACTCGGCTCCACCCCCATGTAGTGAGGCCCCGTGTCATTGCAGGCCCAATCCTGACTGTCCAGTGGCCTCTGGAGGATGGTGGTCACCAGGCCACCAGGGAGAACAGGACAAAGCATGAAACCTATTCCCACCTGGAGTGGCCCAGAGCCAGTAACCTACTGCAGGAAGAGGACACATTTCAGCCAAAAGCCTTTGTGTTCTGAGATTTGTTTCCGATTCTCTGGGATCATGGCCATTAAGTAGTTTGATCAGGAACCAGAGAGGCCATGACTCTAATTATATAGCTGAGCCTGACGTGGTTTGTGGTGTGTCAACCACATACCTAACTTTTGGCCGTTTACTTTCTTGGTAAACTTTGCCCCAAGTTTTTCGGGTCAGGCACAGCAGCAATTTTGGGGTATCTGAAAGTCTGAAAGTTGCCATCAGGCTACTTATGCACTCACCTAACAGGTACAGATTGACCTGCTGGCAGCACTATACCACCGGTGATTCAATTTTATTCTTTTTAAGAAAAGAAAAATTGGATATAAACATTTGAAGCTGTTCTATTTTTCTTAATGGTGGAAGACAATATAAAGAGACAGTGGAGGACGATTCCTTCCTTCCATGAGTATTATTTCAGCATCTCTAGCAGAATGCCTCTAACCCCTTAAGTGTCCAACAGAAAATTCATGTCTTAATCAGAGGTGGGTAAACTATGAATCAGGCCAAATCCGATGTACCGCCTGCTTTGTGAATAAAGTTTTATTTGAACACAGGAACGCCTATTTGTTTGCTCTTAGTCCAGGACTGCTTTCACATTAATAATGGTAAAGCTGAGTCATTACAAACAGAGGTGGTTCGACCAACAAAGCCAAAAAATTTGCATTTGGACCTTCATAGAAGAAATTTAACCAAGCCTAGATTCTTTCTTTTTTTTTAATAGTGAAAAACCATGGGGTACAGTTGTAGAATTTACAAATCTTTGTGCTTGGGTTTCGGTCATACAATGATCAAATACCCATCCCTCCACCAGTGCCCATTTTCCACCACCATGGATAATATTCCCCCATCCCCACCTTCCCACCCTGCTTCTGTTTCAGGACATTCCCTTTGGTTATCTCTCTCCTTTTGGGTGTTGTGGTGTGCAAAAGAGGCATTGAGTGGCAAACATGTTCAGTCCATAGTCTACTTTCAACATGCATCACCCTTACTGGGAGGATCCTCCAAACACCCTTTATTTGGTGCTCCCTTCTCTATCTGAACGGCCCTTTTCCCTAGAATACCCGGCTGGCCTCTAAGCTATGGAGTAATCCTCCTGGTGTTGATCTCAGCTATTCTTGATATTAATCTCATATCTTGTTACTTTATATCCCCCAGATGAATGCAATCTTTCTATGTTTATCCCTCTCTTTCTGACTCATTTCGCTTAGCATGATACTTTCATTTTGTACCACGTGTATGTAAATTTCATGACTTCATCTTTTCTAACAGCTACGTAGTACTCCATTGTGTAGATGTACCAAAGATTCTTTAACCAGTCATCTGTTCTTGGGCACTCAGGTTTCTTCCAGTTTCTGGCTATTGTAAAGAGTGCTGCAATGAACAAACAAGTGCAGATGTCTCTTCGACTCCACATTTTTGCCTCTCTGGGATATATTACCAGGAGTGGTATCGCTAGGTCAAATGGGAGTTCAATTTCTAATTTTTTGAGAAATGTCCATACTGTTTTCCAAAAGGGCTGAACTAGTCGGCATTCCCACCAACAGTGAAGGAGTGTCCCTTTCTCGCCACATCAGCGCCAGCAACGGTTGCTTTTGTTCTTTTGAATGTGGGCCAGTCTCTGAGGTGTGAGATGGTATCTCATTGTGTTTTTGATCTGCATCTTCCTGATGATGTAGAGCATTTTCTCATGTGCTTTTTTGCCATTCAGATTTCTTCTTTGAGAAAATTTCTGTTCATTTCATTGCCCCATTTTTGGATGGGGTTGGATGTTTTCTTCTTGTGGAGTTCAACCAGTATTTTGTATGTCCTTGATATCAACCCCTTGTCAGATTTTATTCAGCGAATATCCTTTCCTATTCTGTAGACTGTCTTTGTAATTTGGTCACTGTTTCTTTGGAGGTGAAGAAGCTTCTTAGTTTAAGATAGTCCCATTTATCTAACTCTGCTTTCACTTGTGCGGCCAGTGCGTGGCATCTTGAAAATACCATTAGCCTCAATGTCATGGAGGATTTTGCCAACTTTGTCTTCAGTGTACCTTACGGTGTCTGGTCTGATGTTGAGGTCTTTAATCCATTTTGAAGTTTGAAGTTAGGGAGGTTGATTCCTCCCATTTTCTTTTTCCCAAGAATTGCTTTACCTATTCGCGGGGGCTTATTGTTCCATATAAATTTCAGGAGTGTTTGCTCCATTTCTTTGAAGAATGTCATAGGTATCCTTATAGGAATTGCATTGAATTTATACAATGCTTTCGGTAGTATTGCCATTTTGACAATGTTAAGTCATGAGCAGGGGATATCTTTCCATTTCCTCATGTCCTCTTTTATTTCCTGAAGTAGCGTTTTGTAGTTTTCTTTGTACAGGTCCTTTACTTCCATAGTTAAGCTGATTCCTAGGTACTTGATTTTCTGGGGCACAATTGTGAATGGGATTGTTTTTTTCATGTAGCTTTCCTCCTTCTCACTGTTTGCTGATAGGAAAGCCTTGGACTTTTGGGTATTGATTTCATAGCCTGCAACTTTACTATACAAGTCTATTGTTTCTGAGAGTTTTTTGGTGAAAGTTATTGGGTTCTCTAAGTATAGTATCATATCATCTGCGAATAGTGAGAGCTTGATTACTTCCTTTCCTACCTGAATGCCCTTAATAAATTTTTCTTGCCTAATCACTATTGCAAGTACTTCCAGTACTATATTGAACAGCAGTGGAGAAAGTGGGCATCCTTGCCTCGTCCCTGATCTTAGAGGGAAGGCTCTCAGTTTTTCCCCATTGAGGATGATGCTTGCTGTAGGCTTGTGGTAGATGGCTTTAACAATGTTGAGGAAAGTTCCCTCTATACCCATTTTGGCTAGGTTTTTCATCATAAAGGGGTGCTGGATCTTGTCAAATGCTTTCTCTGCATTTCTTGATATGATAATGTGCTTTTTATCTTTTCTTTTGTTGATATGACGGATTATGTTGATTGATTTCCGAATGTTCAACCATCCTTGCATCCCTGGGATGAATCCTACTTGGTGATGGTGTATGATCTTTTTGATGAGTAGTTAGATTCTATTTGCTAGTAGTTTGTTGGGGATCTTTGCATCTGTGTTCATCAGGGATATCGGTCTGTAATTCTCTTTCTTTGTGGTATCTCTGTCTACATTTGGTATGAGTGTGATATTCGCTTCAAGAAACTGTTCGGAAGTGTTTTCGATATTTCAATTTCGTGGAAAAGCTTAAAGAGGATTGGGAGTAAGTCTTTTTTAAAGATTTTGAAGAATTGACTAGTGACTCCATCTGGGCCAGGGCTTTTGTGCTTGGGGAGACTTTTTTTTATTACCATTTCAATTTCCTTGGTGGTGATAGGTCTGTTCAGGTATTCCAGGTCTTCAGGGTTCAGCCTTGGGAGTCTGTAGGAGTCTAGGAATTTATCCATTTCCTCAAGGTTTTGATGTTCCGTGGCATAAATCTTCTCAAAGTACTCCCTGAGGATCCTTTGAATTCCTTTAGTTTCTGTTGTTATGACCCCCTTTTCATTTCTGATTCGGTTTATTAGGGTTTTCTCTCACCGCTTCTTTGTGAGTTTTGCTAGACGCTTATCGATTTTCTCGAAGAACCACCTCTTGGTTTCATTGATCTTACGGACTGTTTTTTGGGTTTCCATCTCGTTAATCTCTGCTCTGAGTTTTATTATTTCCTTTCTCCTGTTCGGGTTGTGCTCCTTTTGTTGGTCCTTCACAGCTCTTAAGCTGTGAGGTTTGTTTGTTTATGTGGGCTCGCTCCTCCTTTCTGAGGAATGCTTGTAGAGCTATAAACTTTCCTCTTAAGACAGCTTTTGCTGTGTCCCATAAGTTTTGGTAACTCGTGTCTTCATTTTCATACCTTTCTAGGAATCTTTTGATTTCCTCTTTGATTTTCTTTCTAAGCCACTCGTTGTTTATAAAGCGCACTGTTTAATTTGCAGGTGTTTGATTTAGTTTTCTGTTTTTGTGTGTGATTTACTTCTAATTTCAGCACATTGTGGTCTGAGAAGATTGTTGATACAATCTCTATCTTCTTAGTTTTATGGAGGCATGTTTTGTGCCTCAGCATGTGGTCTATCAGTAGTTGTTTTAAGTACTTTGCTGGTCTCTCATTAGGTGCATATACATTTATTATTGTAAGTTCTTCCTGTTATACAGATCCTTTGATCACTAAGAAATGGCCTTCACTGTCTCTTATGACCTTCTTCACTCTGAAATCGATGTGGTCTGATATTAAGGTGGCCACCCCAGCTTTTTTATGGGAGCTGTTTGCCTGTAGGATAGTTTTCCAGCCTTTGACTCTGAGTCTGTGTTTGCTTTGACTATTGAGATGTGTTTCTTGCAGGCAGCAGAATGTTGGGTTCACTTTTCTAATCCATCCTGCCACTCTGTGTCTTATAATTGTTGCGTTTAGCCCATTGACATTGAGAGAGATTATTGTTATGGGATTTTGACCCATTGTTCTGTTGAAATTCGGTTTATTTGAGGGGCCTGTCCTGTCTTAAAGAAACCCATTTAGTTGTACTTTTAACCATGGTCTTGAGTCAATGAGGTTCCTGAGCTGTTTTTTGTCTGTTGTTCCTTCTATTATGAATGAGAGTCTAGCTGGGCAAAGTATTTTTGATGCATTTATTTCATTGAGTTTTTCCACTATGTCTCACCACTGTTTTCGGGCCCTGAGGGTTTCATCAGAAAAATCAGCTGTGAATTTTAAGGATACGCCTTTGTAAGAGATTTCTTTCTTCGAACTTGCTGCTTTCAGAATTTTGTCTCTGTCTAAAGTTTTGGTCATTTTGATCAGGATGTGTCTTGGGGTATTTTTGTTCGGATTTCTTTTAGGTGGTACCCTTCGGGCCTCCTGAATATGGTCACAAGTATTCTTCAGCTCTGGCAATGTTGTAGCAATGATGTCTTTGACAATTTCTTCTTCATCAAGGTTTTCTTCCTGTCCCTGTGGGACTCCAATAATTCTTATGTTACCCCTCTTGGCTTCATCACGATCTTCTCTTGCCATCTGTTCCCGAACTGTGAGTCTCTTTTCCATTTTCTGCTCTTTTCTGGTGAGTCTCTGAACTTCATCTTCGATCTCACTGATTCTGTTCTCAGCAACTGTTACTCTGCTGCTAAGGCCTTCCACTGAGGTTTTCAATTCTCCTACCAGGTTTTTCAGGTCCGATATTTCCGATTACATTTTTCTCATTTCTGCCTTCAAATCCTCTTGTCTTTTATTGGCATTGGTGTCCATTGTTTAAAGTAGCTCCCTTCTGAATTCCTTGTCACAGAGGTTGTCTAACACTACAATACTGTTGGTGTCTTCTGGTCTAGCCTCTTAAATAAGAAACTTTGGTGGGCTTTTGCATTGCTTTACCATTGTGACCAGTGTGGTTTAGTCCTCAATGTTACTATTCTGGTTGAGTGAGGAGAGAGTTCCCGGATCAGTTCAGCTTTGTTGCCGTGAGATGGGATATTACCTCAGTTCCCATCCCGCTCAGGTCAAGTCAGAAAACCGGCTATTCTGGGGATTGAGCTAGCTGCGCATGCCCAGGGAGAGTCCCAAGCCATGGTGGCAGGCTGTACCTGGTTGATTGAGGAGAGACTGCCAGAAGCCGTTCAGTTTTGTTGCCGAAAAATGGGCCTCAGTTCCCATCTGGCACAGATCATACTGTTCCCTCTTATGGTGGGAAAGGATTTTGGATAAGGTTAGTCGATGGTAGGCACCCTTCTACGTTTCTGAGTTTGACCTTCTCAATCAGGCGTTATTCTTTGTTTTATAACTGACATTGAATGGAACTTTTTGAGGAGGTGCTATTTGGTACTGGGCTTATACAGTTATTTTCAATCAGGTCTTTGTTGGAAATGGAGTAGGCGAGTGGGATGTTGTTGGATTGTAGTAGAAGAGGTGGCAAATATTTGGTTGGTATTAGGCGACAAGTTGTGGGATGAGAGTCCTGAGTGCTTGATATGAGTGATATAACTGCGGCCGCGTTAGAGGTTGCCAGCTGAGGAGAAGACCACGCCCACGTTGGGAGGCCACGCCCCTTCCTGGTGGCCACGCCCCTAGCCCATTCCAGGCCACTCCCACCAAGGATTCTGTAATGGAGGAAGGATGGTGGACAGTCTCCCCACTGGGCTTCAGGTGGGAATGGAGGTACGGCTGGGGGCCAGGAGCGCTTACTGGCTGGACGCTCCTTACCCACCTGAAAGGGGAGGGGCCGATGGATGGATTCTTAACCCCAAAATGACCCAAAAATTGTGTTCTTAATTTCGTTGCTGGCACTCTGTCCGAGGGATCCAAATACAATCTTTGTCTCCTCTTGTGGTCACCCACATGGCCAATCAATTTTCAGTCAAAACACTTTTCGGTAACCTCGTATTACTTTTAGAATAAAATCTAAAATCATCTCATGTATTGCGAGTCGAATTATCTACCTCCCTAGACAATCTAACCAGGCTTGGTTTTCATACACCTGTCCAAACTACTCAGGACTAGTATTCATGTGCATGTACAATCTACCCAATGCTGGTGTTCATCTTTCTGTTCACATTACACAAGCGTGGTGTTCACTGCCTATTCACTCTACACTGATCATCTGCCTAACTACTCTAACATGGTATTCTGTTCATTAAACTCGCCACTATACCGAGCATCTTGAATTCATCTAAATTCTCAGCATCTAAATATCGGGTGTTCATCTGCATGTCCTCTCACTTAAGCTGAGGTTTGCATCATCCCTGTCAACTCTACCCAGGCCTGGTGTGCATCGACCTCTGACTCAATTGAGATGATTCCTCTCCCTGTCCAATTTACCCAGTCCTGGAGATCATCTGATGCCTTTAAAACTATTCAGGACTGGTATTCTGCAAGACCAATCTACCCAATCCTGGTGTTCATCTGCCTGTTCACTTTGCCCAGGAGTGCTGTTCAATGCCTATCCACTCTGCCCTGGTCAGCTGTTCATTGACCTGTCCAATAACCGAGGGTTCTGAAATCATCTGAATCTCCACTGCTTAATCTATTTGGTATTCTGTTCATTTACTGAGAGACTGAATTCACTTGAATCTCCACTCCACGCAGGCCTGCTATCTCCACTGGTGAATCTACAGGGACGCTTGAAGTCATTTGAATCTACACTCTACATTCTACCATGGTCTTCTTTTCATTTCCCTATGCACACTGCCAGCTCCAGCAATAGCACAGTGGTAGGGAGTTGCCTTGCGCGCTGCCAGCCTGACCAAGGTGGGCTTAATTCTTCTGCCCCTCTTAGAGAGCCCAGCAAGCTTCTGAGAGTATCTCGATGGCACGTTGAAGCCTGGAAAGCCACCCGTGATGAATTCAATAGGCCAAACACAGTAACATCAAGTCTCAAAACGAAGAAGTTACAGGAACCCTGACAGCAAATAAATGAACAACGGGAGGACTGTGGCAGTGATAGTGATCCACACTGCCGATACTGCTGAATTGATCTGAATATCCACTTTACCCAGGCCTGGTTTTCCTGTCGTTATCCACTAAATTGAGTCGAATTAGACATTTCTATGAACAATCTAACCAGGGTTGATTTTCATATACCTGTACAAACTACTAGGGACTGCTATTCATGTGCATGTACAGTCCTGGTGTTCATCTGCCTGTCCACACCTCCCCTGCCTACTGTACAACTGCTGTTCCAGTTTAGTCCTTTTGCCTCTGGAGCCATGGCCCTGTATTTTAATTTTTAAAATAAGTTACAAAATGGCACATGTTCTTGTGCTAATGAATTTCAAAACTACATGCCACAAAAAAACTTCTCCTTACATAACCTTAATAATCAAAAGAAACCTTATCATCTAAGGAACCAGTGACATTTTTGCCAGTTTTGAGCCATAATAGGTCTGTATCTGGTTAGAACTAATGATCACATCTTCAATAGGTCTTCTAGGGTCTGAATGCCTGAGACTAGCAAGAGGAAATATCCAGTGAAAACCAAACAGTGGTATCCAGTGGATATCATATCCAATGAAAATGTCAGAATCTTGATAGCAAAGGATACTTTTATTAAAAAAAAAGATTGATGACAAGCGTGTATGGTGCCAACAGCAGGTCAATCTGTACCTGTGAGGTGAGTGCATCAGCAGCCTGATGTCACAGTCAGAATTCCAGATACCCCAAAATTGCTGCTGTGCCTTTGGCCAGACCCCAAAAACTTGGGGCAAAGTTTACCAAGAAAGTAAACTGTCAAAAGTTAGGTATGTGGGAGACACACCCACAAACCACCTCTGGCTCAGCTATATACTTGGAGGCATGGCCTCCCTGGTTCCTGATCCAACTGCTTAACGACCATGATCCAGAGACTCAGAAACAAATCTTGAAACCCAATGGCTTTTGGCAGAAATGCGTCCAATCACAACAGTAGGTTACCAGCGTTGGGCCACCCCAGATGGGAATAGGTTTCTTGCCTTGGCCTGTTCCCCCTGTCAGCCGCCATCTCCAGAGGCCACTGGACAGTCAGGTTTGGGCCCACAGCGATGACAAACACGGGACCTCATTGTATGGGTGTGGAACCAGCCATTTCCTCCCCACCCCATGATCCCAGACACTCAGAAACAAATCTCAGAACCCAGTGGCTTTTGGCAGTAATGCCTCCAGACCCTGCAGTAGGTTACTGTTGCCAGGTCATTTCAGCAGGGAATGGGTGCTCTCCCTCTGCCTGCTCCCCCTAGGATGCTCAGTGGCCGCCATCCTCCAGAGGCTATTGGACAGTCAGGATTGGTCCCTCATGATGAGACACACAGGGCCTCACGGGATGGGGGTGGAGCCAGCCCTTTCCTCTCTGTCCCAAGGAGACCGCGAATCACCACCCATGAACGGCCTTTCTGGCTCCTGATCAAGCTGCTTAATGGCCATGATCCAAGAGACTCAGAAACAAATCTCAGAATCCAGCAGGTTTTGGCAGAAATCCCTACAGATTTAAGTGTTAAAATTTCAGAATTTCAAAATAGCGTGGCCGCTACTGCAGCTACTCAAAATCATGTGTTATTCAAAACCAGCAACAGAAAACATCTTGTCTACTGTTGCCTTTTCAGCAGATCTGAGTGTTGGGGTAAAATCCCAATAATAATAGTGGAGGTCTGGTGTCAAAATATTGAATGTAATCAAAGTCACAGAGAAAGTAATGTGGAAATCATCTGCCCCACAGGTGGGGTAGGGTGTGGGATGGGGGTATAATGGGTTTTTCGGTGGTAGAGAATAGGAACTGGTGAAGGTATGGGTGTTTCATTGTATGACCAAGACTTAAACCCTTGTAACTGCTCTCACTGTGATTCAATAAATAAAATTATAAAAATTTTTTTTAAATGATGACAATGAAATATCATTTCACACCACAGAGACTGGCCCACATTCAAAAGAACAGAAACAACTGGTGTTGGAATGGATGTGGCAAGAAAGGGACCCTCCTTCATTGCTGGTGGGAATGCCGACTGGTTCAGCCCTTTTGGAAAACAGTATGGACGATTCTTAAAAAATTAGAAATTGAGCTCCCATTTAACCCACCAATACCACTGCTGGGAATATATCCCAGAGAGGCAAAAAAGTATAGTCGAAGTGACATCCGCACTTGTTTATTCATTGCAGCACTCACAATAGCCAGAATTTGGAAAAAACCGGAGTGCATTAGAATAAATGACTGGTTAAAGTAATTTTGGTACATCTACACAATGGAGTACTATGTAGATGTTAGAAAAGATGAAGTCCTGAAATTTACATATAAGTGGTACTGCATGGAAAGTATCATGCTAAGCGAAATGAGTCAGAAAGAAAGGGACAGACACCCAAAAGGAGAGAGAGAACAAAAGGGAATGCCTTGCCACAGAGGCAAGGTGGAATAGGGGCGTGGGGTGTGGGAGGGGTATTGAGATCTTTGGTGGTGGAAAAGGGTGGTGATCTATCGAAGGGTGGTGGAGGGATGGGTACTCGATCATTGTATAACTGAAAACCAAGCACAAAAATTTTTAAGTCTACAACTGTACCTCGTGGTGTTTCACTAATAAAAATTTCTAAAAAGATAGGCTGATGAGCACAGAACGCTTAGAAATCACTGGGCAGGCTCAAAATTCACTCCTAGACCTAAGAAATTAAGATTGTAAATCTGTACTCACAGGCTAAACCTTGAGGACATTTAATTCAGTTAAACATAAATGAAAACCCAAACATTATAATGGAAGTGATTTGATGCAGTGATGGCCTATGGAGGTGTGATCTATCGGACATATTTTAAAATAGCTTTTCATCAAAGCATATTATATATATGCAGATGAGTGCATACCTTAAGGGTGTAGCTAGCTGAATTTCAAAAATATACTAATATATACTAAATTTTACTAAATATACTAAATTTTAGTATACTAATTTAATAATATATAATAGTCAGTACTTTATTAGTGCAATTGAATCCATAGGATAAAACAAATTATCCTTTGTTTTTTTCTAAAAGCTTTAGGGTCTTATTATTGGAAAATATTTTTAAAATATAATAATCAATAAAATACAGAAAAATGAACATACGAGTAGTATTGAAAAATTTGTACTTCATATGTCCCTTTTAGCTCAACATTTCAACAAACTGCAGTACCCCACCATGAAATGACGCAAATTCCTCCCTCTGAACTCCCTTGACTGTGACCTAGAGACATTCAATAAATCCCCTTTTGCTTATATACTTCACTCTGATCACAATAAAGGCATTGTCCCATCAAGTCTCATCCTCTTCTCGCCTCTTCTTAGTTAAACCTGTGTGCCCTCTGTGAAGCTAATAATATTGCCTTCTCTTGAACCATAAACTACAAAAACTTCAAATCATATGTTTCTCTAATTGTACTTTTTATAGCTATGCTATAAATTGATACTTAGAGGCCCTACAAAACACTATATTGTAGGCCACATAATTTGTTTGAAACTTTCCAAAGAACAATATGACAAAATTCATTTTTATTTATTTATTTTGTGGTTGGGGCCACACCTATATAAAATGATGAATAAAGAGCATGTACAAATCGAAAGTAAACACTAACAATGAAGAAAATATTCATAAATTTCAATGCACTAATATTAAGGTGGCATTTTCACAAAATATACCATAGACAGCCACAGGTATGGGCCAGTGGCTAGGGTCACCTGCCTTGGAAGTGTGAGGCCATGAAGCTTTGTTTTCTAGGACCCTTCTGAGAAAGCATCAAATGAACAATATCAGGTGTGTGTGAAAGAATCACAAATACTAAGCATCTCTACTAACAAAGAATGTGCATGCGCTATAGCCAGAAGTGTGACCCCATCCTCACCCCCACAGGTACATGTGTGATTACCACAAGGACTACAGCCGGAAAGTTTGAGCACCACAGCTCAAATGATTGCAACCTCTGGTGATCACAAATACAAGGACTACAGCTGAAGTGTATGGTCCCCTTCAAGTATTGCAACTAGACACGCAAGTATCACAACCAAGAAATAGCAGACCCTTGGTTATTGTACCAACAGCAGTGCAGAGTTGGGGTGAGGGTGTCAGAGAAAAATGGGAAAATAACACGGTGTGATACTGTTATAACAGGTTTCGGGACACAGGCTTTTGTCATCAAGCAGTCAAGATTAAAACCAAGGGAACGGATATTGAGGAAACCAAGGGAATGGATATTGAGGAAAGATTTGACTTAAAGGAAGTGTAAGGAATCCAGGGAAGCTCTCATAATATGCTAAGGGTTATGTAAGGAGAAGTTTTTTTGTGGCATGTTGTTTTGAAATCCATTAGCACAAGAACATGTGCCATTTTGTAACTTATTTTAAAAATTAAAATACAGGGCCATGGCTCCAGAGACAAAAGGACTAATAATCAATCCAGGTGAACATGGTTTGGGAGATGTTGGTTTCGTTTGTAAGGTTTTTTAATTTAAAGAACATATTCACATATTCTTGGGTAATTAAATGTAATTTTATAGACGCATTAAAACAAGAAGAAAAAACTGGTTTGTCTAAAAGTTATTAAACTATGTCTTTTTTTCACCCAGTACATAAAAAAATATGCATTTGAAAGAAAATGAGTCATAAATTAACTATATCTCTGGATAATGGAAGTGTGGATGGTCTTTAGTCTTCATTTTGCTGTATTTTCTAGACACTTTATATATAATACACGTGTATTTGCACTAAATTGAAACACCATCTTTTAAACTTGATAAGATTTTAAAAATTTAAAAGAGTTTGTGTGAATGAGAGTAAGAGAAAATATGAATGTGCATACATAAAAATATAAAATCATACTAAGATATTAACAAGAGTTTTAATGAGCAATATTTACTTTAATCTGTGTTTTTCAGGATATCTAAACTTTTCTCAATTACTCCATTAAAAATAACCACAGATTTTTTTTAGCTTAAAAGCTTTTAATAATGCTGACCGTGATGCAGTGTCTGATGATTTCTTTTGTAAAAATTATTGCTGACATTCTAACAACCTTCATGCCCCTCTCCAGTCAACTCTTTAATTCACTCTGATCTCACCAGAAGCCCCTTCCTTGCTCTGTAAATCAAGTGCTGGCTTTTAGCCAACAGCAATAAATTCTGACCTGACCTAATCTTAGAGTTCAGTCACTGCTAACAAAAGAATTTACATCCTGGTTCTGCTAAATACACTCTTACCTGCCTACCACAACCCTAATATTGTTGAATGCTATCCACATTACCAAATAATGTTGACCATTAGATAATGGGTAACTGTTAAGATATCTACTTATTTTAACATGCCATGCCTATTAACATTAATGTTATGAAAAATACATAACTTATAAATTATCACTTCATATAAATGAAACGTCAATCTTCAAAAATATTAGAAGACACATGCTTTGAATGGGTCAGCAGATTTCTATATCTCATTACTCATTTTGTTCCCAGGGGATATTGGAGCTGTGTTAATCGAGCATAGGTCAAAATTAGGTCACCTGACACCCGAGGCTTGTGAATTGTAATAGAAAATTTGAAATAATAAACACCTCATGCTCTCTATCTTACAGAATTAATTTATCGCCTCTTTTTAGCACTGACACCACACCATGCTTAATACTGCATGGATTATTATCCCAAATTCACAAGCATCACCCTTTTATGATTATTTAATCACCCTTTTATGAGTGTCCATTAATGCAACACAGTTCACAGCCCTTGGTATATATTAGTGAACAAAAGAAAATTATACATTAATGAGCAAAAAACTCTGCCTTTGTGAGCACTACATTCTAGTGAAGGATACAGACTATAAATAGAAACAAAGTGGATGATAACATTTGCTAGAGCATGATTAGTGCCATGGAAATAGAGAGTGAGGTCAAAGAAATTTAGAAGGTATTGAGAACATATTGAGATGATAAATGACTGGCTCTTTCAAGGAAAGAGTTGCTACCTCAGCTTATGGAAATGCCAACAATCCGTTCAGAGATGGCTAAACTGCAGAAAGTTCGGTCACAGTCACGGTCCTCCTGTTGTTCATCGGTTTGCTTGAGCAGGCCCAGTAACGTCTCCATCGTTAGACTTGTTGTTACTGTGTTTGGCATATCGAATACAACATGGGTAGCTTGCCAGGCTCTGCCGTGTGGGCAAGATAATGTCAGTAGCTTGCCGGGCTCTCCGAGAGGGGAGGAGGAATTGAACGGGTCGGCCATTTTGGCTGCATGCAAGGCAAACGCAGTACCCGCTGTGCTATTGCTTCCAGCCCTGCAGAAAGTTACCTCATCCAAAGTCAGTCCTGGTTAAAAAATGAAGCATAAAGTTCTGGCATTCTCAGCTTAATATATTATATTCCAATGAACTGTTTTAGCTCCAGAGCTCACTGTAAAATCAGATTCTCTCTCTCTTTCTCTCTCTATCCTTATTCCTGCTTGCATTCCTCTATCAACTCTTGACAAGAAGAAACATCCCACATGCAAAACATCATCGCTGGGTCTGTTTCTCTTAGAACCTGGTCCATAACAGGGATATTTGAGAAAATGTTTGAGGGAGATGAGGGAGCAGAGTGAGCTGTATGAACAGCTGAATGCATGCATTCCAGATAGAAAGCTTAGCCAGTCCAAAGACTTGTGCGTATCTTGGGAGGTTCAAGAATAGCCAGTGGTGTTGGAGAGGGTGAATTCAATTAATTCAGTAAGAAATAAGACCTTTAACTTTCACTCAACAATTATGAACAATTATGGGATGGTTTTGACCAAAGGAATAACTTGTTTTGTTTTGTATTGGGGCAGTGCTCATGAATTACTCCAGGTTCTGCATGCAGGAATGACTCCTGGCAGTACTCAGGGAACTGAATGGGATGACAGATAAAACCTGGGTCAGCCACGTGCAAGGCTTCTTACACCAAGATAGGACTGAGAAGATCAGCTGAAGATCACATCAGGACCCATGGTTCAGATATGGCACTTTGCTAATAGACTTTGCTAATAGATTTTGCTAATAGATTTGAAAGCACAGACTTACTGTGCTTATTTTGCAGTCTACAAATGTCAAATCAGTTTGATGCTTCACCTCTGAAGCTAAAGTAGTTTTGCATGTTAACTTTAGTTCAAGTTTGTTAACTCTACTTCCACCATCAAAAATACTATCAAATTTTCAGCAAATATTGGATTTTTAAAAATAATCTCTTCCCACCACAAAAGGAACAGAAAAAAGACATTCTTGAAAATAAAAATAAATATATTTAAAATGATAGAGCTCTGGAGAAAGACTTTTCTACAATTTGTCTATCACAAGGTCTAATTGCTTTCTGCCTGTCCTCTTGGTAGAACCTGTATTACGCCGACTTCCAGCTGGGGACGGATGTTATTCTTGTTTTCTTCTTCCCATGGCTCTGATGTGTTAATCTTAGGGGAATATTAGTCTTGGAATGCATCCCAGTCTAGTATCACCTATAAATTTAATTAATATCCCAGTTAATCCTTCAGAGTGCAAAAGAAGATGCTAATTAAAGAAGAGGTTAACCAAGTCTTTCTGTTCCTCCTGTTCCTGCCTGTCATTCCTAGCCTTCATTCTTCACATCCTAGCAGGCTTTTGTGGTTCACAGCTCCAATCTAATTTGAATTATATTTGTAGAGGATGCATGTGTTCATTCCTTACACCAATTGGATAACTATTACTTGATAGATAATGATTAGAATGATCAGTTAAGCTGATCTTGAGAAGCACTGGGTGCAGAAAAAAGTAGAGCAATTTGGGAATATGTTAAGAGCAGGACTCCAGGGACCCTAAAGGCCCCATCCACTCGCATACATGTGCTTTGCATTAACAAAACTCACCCTGTCAAACCCTCCACTGTCATCCTAGATCAAAGTTACCAAAAGGTAACCTTTGTCACACAGTTTAACACTTCATCCATTCAAATTTAAATTCATTGAGGTTAATTAACAATAAGCAAGTGATATCAGCATCTTGACTGCCCATTAGAGAAACACCTGTAGCATTTCACAATGAAGTCAAGGCCACATTGCACACTAATTAAATCAAACTATTGAATCCGGGCATCAGTATTTGTGTTTGTTTGGGGGCCATACCTGGTGAAGCTCAGGGCTTACTCCTGGCTCTACACTTACGGGTCAACCCTGGCAGTGCTCAGAGAACCACATGGAGCACCAGGGATTAAACCCACATTGGTTGTTGTGCAAGGCAAGCACCCTGCTTGCTGCACTACCTCTCTCGCCCCCAGCATCAATAATTTTTAGAACTGTTTATGAGTCCAATCAGTAGAAAAGGTTGAGAACAGTTGCATTTGCATGGATTCACCCAGCTCTGTTAATAGTAGTCCCAGCTGACAATATTTATCTCAGTGACAGAGCACTTGCCTTGCATGTGTGAGGCCCTGGATTCAATCCCCAACACAAAGAAATGGGGGTAGGAGAGGCGAAGTGTAGTGAGGGGACGTGGAGGGGATTGGGAGATGAAGGAAAGTGAGACGGAAGATAATGAGAGGGAGGGGAAAGAAGGAGTGGAAAGGGAGAGAATTAACCCGTTTGAAGTAAGACTGAGGAAGCGAATCATTCCCAATTAAGAAGAACCCTTAGGAGAAGGGCAGTCTGGATGGAAACACGTGTTGGGCTTTATGAGAAGGGAAGAGACTCTGAACTGCCATTGTTTGCAGAGAAGACATTAAAGGTATCCCAGGTCAGTACTTTTAATACTTAATACCATTTCTTCACCCAGAAAACTGAGAAGAATCTCATACTCTGCCTTTTGCTTCTATTTCATGTGGTCCGCTTACCAGACTCAGACTTGCCATAGTTCAGTTCCATAGTCTGGTTGACAGGTACACTAATAGAGCTAATAGACTAATAAGAGGCTCACAATTTTGTAAAAATCTACTTCTTTGGAAGGGGGGAGGGAAATGAACATTCACATCTCAGTCTCAACTACCAATTTCTAGACTTGGACTTTCATCCTCCCTACCATCTGCTTTCGATGGTGGTGCCTGGACCCATTGGGCAGCCAGCTGAGCACTTGATCTCTGCATTAGTTATTCACCCCGCTGATCACCCCTTTCCTTCTGATAGCTGCTCTCACAAGAGGTGACTGCTGCTCACAATGAGAACTATGGAAGGAAATAAAACTGAACAGTTAGAGGCCAGCTGAAGCAACATCTGATATGCGAGACTCTGGTAAATCTGTCATAACAACTTCAAAGACAAAGCTAAGTTGTTCATTTATTCATTCATTCTGCTTTGTCCTTTTTGTTCAAAGATCTTTGCCTTCCAGTTCATTTCCCTTTGGAGGACCTTTCAGACAGTAAAACTCTTAAATAACAACCTCTCAGCTACCAGATGTACTTTATACTTCTTTGGGTTCCTGTCATAGATTCAATAGTGGCCTCCAAATTTGTATATTGAAACCCTTGCATACTGAGGAGTACTTCAGAACATGACCTTATGTAGAACAAGGTTGTTGCAGATGTAATTACATAGGAACAACATCACATGAAGTAGTGAGAGGAGAATGTGATGCTTCCACAAGCCAAAGACTACCAAAGATTGCCTCTTTTCCCAAGCCCTGAGAAGGAGTCTACACTTCAAATATTAAAAATTTTAGCCTCTAAAACTGTGAGACAAACATTTTTGATTGTGGCTCTTGTTCTCACATTACTAGACAAATAATCCAGTTTCTTTCATTCTTGAATATACCTAAAGAGGTTTTCCTTCATAGATTGTATTAGTCATAAAGTCCTGATTATTCTTCTGAAGAAGACTCTCAAATAATTTCTCTCATTGGCACTTCCATGCATCTTTAGTCATTTTTTCATTTATTTACCATTTATTCATCTATTTATATATATTTGCCTCAATTCTCAAGGGTAAATTCCCTGATAGGCAGTACAGTCCACAATGGAGACTTCAGTATTACAGACCAAACTGTATTAATTGTCAGCACAACAAAAGTTCTGTGACTTGGTGGAAAGATTTTTTAATTTTAAATTTTTTTTAAATTAGTGAATTACTGTGAGGTACAGTTATAGACTTACAAACTTTCGTGTTTACATTTCAGTCATACAATGATCGAGTACCCATCCCTCCATCAGTTCCCATTTTCCATCACCAATGATCCCCGTATCACTCCCACCACTTCCCCCCCCCCCCCCCACACACACACCTCACCTCTGTATCAGGGCATTCCCTTTGGCTCTCTATTCTTTTGGGGTTGTAGTTTGCAATAGAGGCACCAAGTGGCCATTGTGTTTGATCTACAGTCTACATTTGGCGCACATCTCCCAACCCGAGCAGGTCCTCCAATCACCCATTACTTCGTGTTCCCTGCTCTATCTGAGATGCCTTTTCCTCCAGCATTTGAGGCCGGCCCCCAAGTTTTGGAGTTACCTCCTGGTCCTTATCTCTACTATTCTTGGGTGTTAGTCTCCCATTCTTATACTTTATAATTCCACAGAAGAGTGCAATCTTTCTGTCTGTCCCTCTCTTTTTGATTCATTTCACTTTACATGATACTTTCCATGTTGATCCAGGATATATTCCCAGAAGTGGTGTTGCTGGGTTAAATGGGAGCTCAATATCCTTCACTGACCATTCTGATTTTTTCAACCTGAAATCTATATTGTCAGACATTAGTAGGGCCATGCCAACATTTTGGAGGGAGTTGTTAGCTTGCTAGATTGTTTTCCATACTTTGAGTCTGTGTTTGAGTTGTTAGCTTGCTAGATTGTTTTCCATACTTTGAGTTTGCTTTCACTGTTCAGATGTGTTTCTTGTAGGCAGCAGAATGTTGGATCCAGTTTCTAAATCCATTTTTGAGAGAGATTATCATCATGGGGTTTTGTGCCATCTTTCTGTAGGGGTTTGTTTTGCTTGTAGGGCTTTTCTTGTCCTACAGTAGCCCCTTTAGTTGATGGAAAGCTATTTAAATCTCTCTTTTCCTCAGGTACTTTTCTTATCAGTAAAGTGGAGGTAGTAAGAGTACTTTCCATGCAGGTTTCTGGTAAGGAATAAGTATAATAATACATTTTATTCAACCCTGGATATCCTATGTTACTAACAGTATTTGGTATATGGGAGGTTCTCAATAAATTATTTGTGGGTGGGAAAGTCTGATTTGATTGCATTAGGATATTACTGTGTTCTCTAACTTGAAAACTTATTATTTTTATATCACCCAAAGGCTCAGAAGATCCTGATTCCTCAATCAACACTAGTTTTGACATATCTTTAAACCACTATCCAGCGAAGCTAGATAAGCTAGAAAGTAGTCCATAGTCTACTTTCGACATGCATCTCCCCTCCTGGGAGGATCCTCCAAACTTCCTTTATTTGGTGTTCCCTTCCCTATCTGAACTGCCCTTTCCTCTAGGATACCCGGCTGGCCTCTAAGTTATGGAGTAATCCTCCTGTTGCTGATCTCAGCTATTCTTGGGTATTAATCTCATACTTTGTTACTTTATATCCCCCAGATGAATGCAATCTTTCTATGTCTATCCCTCTCTTTCTGACTCATTTCGCTTAGCACGATACTTTCCATATTGTACCACTTGTATGTAAATTTCATGACTTCATCTTTTCTAACAGCTACATAGTACTCCATTGTGTAGATGTACCAGAGTTTCTTTAACCAGTCATCTGTTCTTGTTCAGGTTTCTTCCAGTTTCTGGCTATTGTAAAGAGTGCTGCAATGAACAAACAAGTGCAGATGTCACTTCGACTATACATTTTTGCCTCTCTGGGATATATTCCCAGGAGAGGTATTGCTGGGTCAAATGGGAGCTCAATTTCTAATTTTTTGAGAATCGTCCATACTGTTTTCCGGAAGGGCTGAACCAGTGGACATTCCCACCAACAGTGAAGGAGTGTCCCTTTCTCGCCACATCCACGCCAGCATCGGTTGCTTTTGTTCTTTTGAATGTGGGCCAGTCTCTGAGGTGTGAGATGGTACCTCATTGTGGTTTTGATCTGCATCTCCCTGATGATTAATGATGTAGAGCATTTTCTCATGTGCTTTTTTGCCATTCGGATTTCTTCTTTGAGAAAGTTTCTGTTCATTTCATTGCCCCATTTTTGGATTGGGTTGGATGTTTTCTTCTTGTGGAGTTTAACCAGTATTTTGTATAGTCTGGATATCAACCCCTCGTCAGATGTGTATTCGGTGAATATCCTTTCCCATTCTGTAGACTGTCTTTGTATTTTGGTCACTGTTTCTTTGGAGGTGCAGAAGCTTCTTAGTTTAAGATAGTCCCATTTATCTATCTATCTCTGTTTTCACTTGCTCGGCCAGTGGCGTGGCATCTTTGAAGATACCATTAGCTTCAATGTCATGGAGGGTTTTGCCAACTTTATCTTCAATGTACCTTATGGTTTCTGGTCTGATGTTGAGGTCTTTAATCCATTTTGATCTTACTTTTGTACATGGTGTTATTGCCACATTTCTTTAGAAAATAACCATAAATATATATTATCACACTATTTCTGCACTATTTCTGCCCCCAAAATATCAACATTCCTCTACCACACTCCACTACCTTTGATTCCCCCAATTCTTTCCTCTATGGTAACCACAGTTCTGCAGGCTTTTTAATTTGCTTTGCTTCCTTTCCTTCTCACATAAATGTGTAAGAGAATTTTGGTATTTGTAATTTTCCTTCTGACTTATTTTGCTTATTATCACCCACTCTGATTCCATCCATTTTATACAAAAGGCAAAGATTTTGTTTTTTTTATAGGACTGAGTAGTATGCATTGTGTATACATACCACGTCTTCTTTTGTTAACCATTCACTGTTGGGCAACTCTGTTATTTTTGTTCTGGCCTTTTTATACATGCTCATAGGTGACATCTAATTGTGACAATTTGTGTCTCCCTAATTGTTAAGTGATGATGAAATTTTTTCTTTTGATCTGTCTGTGTCCATTTGCATGTATTCTTTTTTAAAGTATCTGTTCAGCTCTCTCCCCTATATTTTTTTTATAATTTATTTATTTATTGAATCACTGTGGGAAAAGTTACAGAGCTTTCAAGTTTAGGTCTCAGTCATGTAAATATCAAACACATTTCCCTTTACCAATGCTTATTTTTTACCACGAACCCCAATAGAACCCCACCTCCCACCCCTCCCAATTTCTGTGAGGCAGAGTTCTAGTTAATACTCTATCTACTTTTGACTAGATTCATTGTTTCGATAAAAGATGCATCATTATTATTTAGAGTTTACCCCCCCCAAATCAGACATGCTGAAAAAGAGTTGTGAAATGATTTGCTTTCTATAAAGCTGGGTTCAAGAATTAAATGTCGCGCGGCTGCAATGTGCGGTTTTGGATTTCTGGTATTTTACTTATTAACCCTGGAAGTATTTCTACTAAAAGTTAGATAATTAAGAGATTGGTTTCTGTGCTCTGGAGTCGTGGCCGTGTCGTAGAGCCGCTCGTGGGGGGCAACTGGTGACCTCAGTAGGGCGTGAAGGACGGGCCGGAACACCCTGCATGGGAGCCTTTTGGACAGCAGGTATGAGCTGGCGGTCGGGGACGACAAAAACCTCATGGGAAGGGGGGCGTTCCGGCCCGTCCTTCACGCCCTACCGAGGTCACCAGTTGCCCCCCACGAGCGGCTCTCCCGTACGGCCACGGCCCCAGAAGCACAAGGACTTAAGGCAGAAAACCAGCAGCTTGGAGCAGAAAAGCGAACGGACTATGCGTTAATCCAGGCCATCCTGCATGCCCAGAGGGGAAAGGGTGTTGCCCCATTCGCCCTCTCCTCTCTGGGAAGAAAGCTGGAGGCCGCATGGGAGCCTTGTGGAGAGCAGGTATGAGCCCGGGGTCGAGGGCGACAAAATCTCCCCTATATTTGATAGGGTACTTTATCCCTGTGCTTTAGCTTGGTAAATTCTTTATGGATTTTGATCATCAGTCCTTTGCCATATTTATGGTATGCAAACATTTTCTCCCATCTAGAACACTCTCTTTTCTGGCTTTGGATTTAACATCCAAGATTTTAATCCTTTTTGGAGTTAATGTCTGTGCATGGTGTGAGACAGTAATTCCATTTCATTCTTTGTATATGACTATCCAGTTGTCCGAACAGTGTTTTTTTTTTTTAAGAGACGTTCCTTCTCCATTTATGCTTAGGCTCCCTTGTCATAAATTCACCGTGAGAGAGTAAGTGTCCATGGTTCAGAAAAAATGTCCTGGTACCCGCATGACAGAGCTATGCTTGTAGGAGCTCATGGTCACCGGGGTTCCATCTGAAGAAGGTGGGATGGCAGCACTTAACCCCATCTGAGACCTCCCGGTGATATCGGCTCTGTTTGGGACCTGGAACTGTGGGACCCTCCGAGCACCTTGTTTTCTTGACCAGTCTCATGGAGACCTCACTTTCTGTTAGATGGACAAGACATCTGACTCTTGACAGCAACTTAGCGGACAGCCTTCTCTCCCCATAATCATTCAGATAAATGATTGTACAGCAATCCTCAGAAATCTGTTGACTCAGATGGCAACTTCTGTAAGATTTTTCAGTTTAATTCAGAACAGGAAGACTCATTTTCTCACCCAGGCCCTCATCACAGACAGTTAAGGCACACACAACTGTGGCTCAAGTATCAAGCGAGTAAAACTTACATTTTCTTCATTTGTACTAGAAATGTACACTAATTTGCTTAAACTAATAATTAATGGTACTAGCATATGCCATGCCTTTTATTCCAGTAAGAGAGGTTTATAGTAACCAGATAGGAATTGTAACAGAAGGTAGGGTACTTGTCTAGCCAACCCACGTTCAATCCCCAGCACTCCACATGAGACCCCCTCCCAAGCCTGCCAGGAATGCAACCTGAGCTCAGAGCCAGGAGTAAGCCCTGAGTACAGCTAGGTGTGGCTGAACCCCTTCTACCACACACACAACCACAAAATGTCACCAGATAACTGTTTAACATGCTCTATTTGTTGTGAATTCAGATTGATTTTTTCCTTCCTTCTGAGAACACCGGCTCCATCTTCAGCACAGTATTGACAGAGTTGTGGTCCAAATCTGTGGTCTGCCCTCAAGACCTACAAACACCTCAAAATATTTTAAACTTAATTTTATATTCCCAAGAATCCACCCAAAATAAGATTATTCCCCTGCAATGTAAAGATTACAAAAATTAAGTTTATAGAGTTTAGCTAATTCTCAGATTACCTCCACTCATAATGGCTGAGCTAAAAAGGAATTGAATTCACTTGTGTCTAATTATAACAGTTTACTTTAACTACTATAAAAATAAGCACAAACTTGGTAACTTCAACAAAATAAATATATTCTCTAACAGTTCTGGAGGTCAAAAGTTTCACATAAAGGTGACTTGCAGAACTCACTCTGGAAGCTCAGTGGGGATTCATCTCTGTGGTTGTTAGTATCTAGTGATAACTGGTGTTCCTTGGCTTTTGACCATTTTTGTACAATGTTTCTACTTTCATATGGTCTTTACTTCTCTCTGATCAGTTAATTCTAACGCACTTAGGTGTAGAATTAGGGATCATCTCATTTTAAGATCATTAACTTAGTTACACCTGAAAAAAAGCCTCTCTTTTTCCCAAATAAAGTCAGACCACGGATTCTTGTGAATTGAATGTGGTCACACCTTCTGGGATTACAGTCTTTTTTCCACCCACAGCCCATGCTGGCACGGAGAAATCAAAGCATATTGCGAAACTTTTAGTATGTTTGTTAGGATCAGTGAGGTTAATGCTGTTTTAAGTTGAGTTGCTTTGCCAAGCCTCGGTCAACCTACTACAAACAGATGCAGGACTGAGCAAGATCAGTAACCTCCCTGAGCACAATTCTTTGTACAATGGGTAGAAATACCTGCCTCAATGCTTCTGAAAGGGTTAAATGAACAGATACTAAGATAGTCTAACTTCAAAACTTTTCCAGATTAAGACTCTTCTCACCACTTTCCCAGCTACCACTCGAGAAGCCAGTGTCATATCTCACTAGATTTTTACCATGATGCCTTACTCATTTCCCTGAGTCCCCTCTTCATTCCCATCAGTCTATTCCGTTCCCACAGAGTGTCCAAAGGGATCTTTAAAAATATATGTCATATCACTTACTTCTTTGCTCACAGTCAAAGTTGAAGTCAAATGCTTCTCCATGATCTGTATCAGCTACTATGCAATGCAACCTGTATGATCTATTCTCCTCCCACCTACTCCCTTCTTGCTTACTGTACTCTAGAAACACAGGTCTTCGTGTTGCTTCTGGACTTTTCAAAGCTTGCTCCTACTTATTGTACTTTATACGTACTTCATACTTATTCTCTTGATAGTTACATGTTCTTTCTGACTCATTCATTTCATCCAGTTCACTACTTTAATGTCACTTAAATCCACCTATAAAATGATAGCAGTCCATTAAGAGATAAATTGTGTGTTCCCACAAGGTTTGCTTAAGTCTTAATGCTCAGAATCTGTGAATATGAGCTTATTTTGATAGAATCTGGCAGATAGATATAATCAAGTTCAAGAAGATCATGCTTGAATGTGGGCCCTAGTTCAACATAGTTGGTGTCTACATAAGAGAAAAGAAGGCATGGAGAATCTCAGGGATAAAGCATGAGATAAAATAGGCAGAGATTTGATTTATGTGTCTAGAAGCCAAGGAACTCTAATAATGGTCAATAACATCAGAAACAAAAAGTGACCTGGTAAAAGAAGGTCCGGAACAGTAACAGTATTTCCTGCCAAAAAAAATATTTTGATTTCAAATTTGACCTCGAAAACTGAGATCATCGATTTCTCTTGTTTTAAGTCACCTAATTTTTGAGGATATATATGGGACAGGCCTAAGAAAACATTATATACACTCTAATTGGAGTTTAGAGTGTTCACTTACCTGAGCCATTTTTCTTTGAATCATTTGATTATAAACGTATTTGTTTATTGTCTGGTCTTCCAAATTAGTATGCTTGCTCCATAAGATAAGGAACTTTCTGTTTGTACTGAGAGATGCCAGTTCTTAGAACTGCGACTACTATGTAAGAAGTGTTCAATCAAGACTTTTTTTTTGCTTTTTGGGTCACACCTGGCGATGCACAGGGGTTACTCCTGGCTCTGCACTCAGGAGTTACTTGGGGTGCTCAGGGGACCATATGGGATGCTGGGAATCAAACCCGGGTCGGTCGCGTACAAGGCAAACGCCCTACCCACTGTGCTCTTGCTCCAGCTCCTCAAACAGACTTGACTACCATTGCTGCTTTCATAATTATAACCAAGTCCCGTTTCAGATGAATATCACATATAGCTTGCTAACTAACCAGTCCTGTAATTATCTTCACTGTGTATAACATGATGAGATTCAGGGAGAAAATTACCTATAAAGGACTGCAATTATTTTTAAAAGGTACATTTTTTAAAAAGAAAAGTATCCCTTTCCTGCACCCAGTGTGTGCACCCCTTTTCCCATGCCAGGCCCCCACTGCTGGGCAGCCAGAGGAGGCTTTGGGGAACACCTGCCTGAGTTCCGCTGGTCCTCCCACCCACCTCTTCAGGGCACCGTCCTCCTCTGCAGGTTCCTAGGTGAGCATATACCTGGGAACCGACTGGGGGCATGGCCTCCATGTAGGGGGCATGACCTCCTCAAATATGGTGTGGCGGCTGCAGTTATATTTACCAATCCCAGCACTCTTGACTCACATCCCAGTCCTTATCACCTAATTGTGTAGAAAAAATCCTAGCTGCCTCAACTACAATACAATAATCCACAGGCCTACTCCAATTCTAACAAAAGAGCAGTATGCAAGGAGCTGTACGAGCCCAATATATAGGAGCACCTCCTCCAAAGCTTCACTAGATGCCTGTTATCAGCCACAAATAATGCCTGAGAGGTAGGACAGATTCTTGAAGGGGAGAAGGGTGACCACCATTGACCGACCTTATTCAGAATCCTTTCCCATGATGATGGAACAGTGCTAGTGAATTCCAAGGTTTTACCTCTAGACAACCACAACAGTATGAAGAAACAGCGCAAATCTCCACAACAAGGAGAGGATGAAGAAGAGTCCCGAATCCTTAACTGGGGTTACCAAAAAATATGCTCTCTCAATAAAGAATTCCGAGATGAAATGCTGTTCAAGGAACTACTGAAAGAATCAATGGAGGAGACATCCAGGAAATTAAAGGAAGAAATGAAAGAAACAGTGGAACAGATAGTCAAGAAAATACAGGAAGAAATGGGAGAAGTAAAAAAGCTAGAAAAAGAAGTGTCACAAATAAAGGATTCGTAGATAAAATTAAAAAATCAGTGGGTACCCACAGCAGTAGAATGAGTTTGAAGATGAGCAACAGAAATCGCATAGGGAACAACAAACAATGGGGAAAGACCTCAAAATAGCTCTAAGGAGAATCAGAGAACGAGTGCATGACGCCAAGAGGAACAACATTAGAATCATTGGACTACCAGAAGCTCAGGGAAACAATCCCAATTAAAAAAACACGGTTAAACAAATCATTGCTAAAAAATTCCCAGACCTCGACAATGCTGCCATTCAGGCTCAAGGAGCCCCATGAGCTAAAAGAGACCCTAACAAAAACACTCCATAGTTAGAATGATGAATGCCGCCAATAGAGACACAATACTGCAAGCAACAAGGTCAAAGAAGGAAATCATATACAAAGATTAGATTCACAGCAAAAGAAACCCTCAAAGCCTAAAGACAATGGTGGAATATAATGAAAAAGCTCATTGAAATGAACGCCTCAGCAAGAATATTTTATCCCGCTAAACTCTCACTCAAACTCGATGGAACGATACACAATTTTGTAGATAAACAACAGCTTTGGAACTAAATAGACTCAAAACCAAATCTAAAAGAAGGATTAAAGGGGCTCCTGCAAGAGAAGGAAAACAAATAAGAACAACCAACCCCTACAGAAAGATGGCACAGAACCCATAATCTCTCAGTATCAATGGTCTAAATGCATCAATCAAGAGAAACATAGTGGAAAAATGGACCCAGAAACAGAAACCAACATTCTGCTGTATACAAGAAACTCCTCTGTACAGTTAGAGAAAAAACAGACTCAAAGCTAAAGGATGGAAAACCATCTGAAGCAAACAGCTCCCTCAAAAATGCTAGGGTGGCCATACTAGTATCCGACAACATCAATTTCAGGTTGAAAAAATGAGAAGCAACAGAGAAGGCCATTTTCTATTTATCAAGCCGCCCCTCTCAGAGAGCCCGGCAAGCTACTGAGAGTATCTCACCCACACGACAAGCTACCCGTGATGTATTCAATATGCCAAACACGCTAACAATTGTCACAATGGAGACATTACTGGGCCCGCTAGAGAAAATCCTTTGAAGAACGGGAGGACAGTGACAGAAATCACACTCTTAAATGTATACACACCTAATACGGGAACAGCTAAATACTTAAAACAACTTGCTTACAGATATTTAAGGAGAACATTGCTAGCAACAGAATAGTAGTTGGAGACTTCAGCATTGCCTTATCACTTCAGGATAGATCAGGATAGATCTTTTCAGACCACAATGCGCTGAAGATAGAAGTGAATCACACAAAGACACTGAGAAACAAATCAAACACCTGCAAATTAGACAAATCAATGTTGAACAATGAGTGGGTCAGGAAGGAAGTCAAGAACCAAATCAAAAGATACCTGGAAACAAATGAGAATGAAGAAACGAGCTACCAGCACTATGGGACGCAGCTAATGGCATGCTAAGAGGAAATAGTATAGCGTTGTAAGCATTCCTAAGGAAGAAAGGGCCTATATAGATAACCTAACCGCAAAGATCAAGATCTTAGAACTTTTTCTAAGTTCTAAAGAAACACGCAAAAGGAAACCAAATTTGGCCCGAAGGAAAGAAATAATAAAACTTAGAGCAGAAATTAACAACATGGAAACCCAAAAAACAATCGAAAGGTCAATGAAGCCAAGAGCTGGTTCTTTGTGAAAACAAGATAGATAAACTCACAAAGAAAGAGCGAGAGACAACCCTAATAAACGGAATAAGAAATGAAAAAGGGGAATCACAACAGAAACCAATGAAATTCAAAAGATTATCAGAGGCTACTTTGAAAGTCTGAATGCCATGAAACAAGAGAACCTAGAAGAAATAGATAAGTTCCTGGCTTCCAATAATCTCCCAATATTGAACCAAGAAGACTTTGAATAACTGAATAGATGCATTCATATCAAGGAAATTGAAACAGTAATCAATACTCTTCCCAAAAAGGATTCACTAGTGAATTCTTCCAAACATTTGAAGACCTCTTGCCAGTTCTCCTCATGTATTTCCAGGAAATTGAAAAAACAGGAACTCTCTCAAACAGCTTCTATCTCCTTCTATCTCAAACAGCACATATCTCCTTAATACCTAAATCAAACAAAGACACCACCAACAAAGAAAACTATAAGCCAATATCTCAGATGAATACAGATGTGAAGATACTAAAAAAATTTAACAAATAGAATCTAACAACTCATTAGAAAGATCATATACCACGACCAAGTGGAATACATCCTGGGGATGAAAGAATGATTTAACATTCAGAAATCAATCAACATAATCCATCATATCAAGAAAAGTACAGATAAAAACCATATGATCTTATCAATAGACACATAGAAAGCTTTTGTCAAGATCCAGCACCCGTTTATGATGAAAACTCTCACAAAAATGGGTTTTGAACGAGCTTTCCTCAAGAGAGGAGAGACAGAGAGACAGAGGACAGAGGAGAGACAGAGAGACAGAGGAGAGACAGAGGTAAGTGATTAAAAAATCCAATCCCATTCACAATCATGCCCCCAGAAAATCAAATACCCCGGAATCAGCCTAACGAAAGAGGTAAATGACCTTTACAGTGAAAACTACAAAATGCTACTCCATGAAATAAAAGAGGACACGAGGAAATGGAAACATATCCACTGCTCATGGATAGGACGAATAAACATTTTCAAAATGGCAGTACTCCCCAAAGCATTATACAGATTCAGTGCGATCTCTATAAGGATACCCATAAATTCTTCAAAGAAATAGATAAAGAACTCCTAAAATTCATATGGAGCAACAAACACCCACAAATAGCTAAAGCAATTCTTGGAAAAAGACGTGGGGAGATTACCATCCAAACCTCAAACTTTATTATAAAGTGGTAATAATTAAAACAGAACAAAGCAGGCCTGCAGACCAGTGGTGGAACAAACATCTTTACACAAAACTCCAAATGTATGAACATCTAACCTTTGATAAAGGAACAAGAAATGTGAAGTGGAGCAAGGAAAGCCTATTCAACAATGGTGCTGGCATAAAAAATGGGCTTAAATCTTGACTTAACGCTATGCACAAAAGTCAGATCAAGATATTTATTAAAGATTTCAACATCAGGCCAAAATCCATAAGGTACATTGAAGATAAGGTCGCAAAACCTTCCACGATATTGAGACTAATGGTATCTCCGAAATTGACACTCCACTGACCATCCAAGTGGAAACAGAGATAAACAAATTGGACTATCTTAGATTAAGAAGCGTCTGCACCTCAAAAGATACAGTGACAAGAATACAAAGACACTCTAAAGAATGGGAAAGGATATTCACCCAATACCCATCCAATAAGGGGTTGATTTCAAGGATATACAAAGCACTGGTTGAACTCCACAAGAAGAAAACATCCAACACCATCAAAAATTGGGGTGATGAAATGAACAGAAAATTTCTCAAAAGAAGAAAACCAAATGGCTAAAAGACATATGAGAAAATGTTCTACATCACTAATCATCAAGGAGATGAAGATCAAAACAAAGAGATATAATCTTACACCACAGAGATTGGCCCACATCCAAAAGAATAAAAACATCCGTTGTTGGCGTGGTGAGAGAGGGTCCCTCATCCAATGCCAGTGGGAATGCTGACTGGTTCAGCCCTTTTGTTAAACAGTATGGACGCTTCTCAAAAAATTAGAGATTGAACTCCCATTTGACCAGCAATACCACTCCTGGAGAGCCCAGAGAGCCAAAAAAGTATAGTTGAAATGACATCTGCACTTTGTTCATTGCTGTACTGTTCACAATAGCTAAAATCTGGAAAAATACAGAGTGCCCGAGAATAAATGACTGGTTAAAGTAACTTTGATACATCTACACAATTACTATGCAGCTGTTAGAAATGATGAAGTCACAAAATTTATGTACAAGTGGCGCTACATGCTAAGTGAAATAAGTCAGAAAGAGAGGGACAGACATAGAAAAATTGCATTCATCCAGGGAATATGAAGTAATAAAGTATGAGACTAACATCCAAGAATAGTCAAGATAAGTAACAGGAGGTTCACTCCATAGTTTGAAGGCCAGTCGCACATGTTAGGGGAAAAGTCAGCTCAGACAGAGAAGGGAACCCCAAGTAAAGAAGAGTGTTGTGACTGAATAATGTACAGTGGGCAGGGTGCTTGCCCTGTACACAGCCCACTTGGGTTGGATCCCAGTTATCTCTTATGCTCTCCCGAGCCCTCCAGGAGTGATCCCAGGGTGCACAACCAGGAGCAAACCCTAAGCACAGCCAGGTGCTGGTTCAAATAAAAGAAAAGAAAAGGTCTCTTTCTGTCCTTCACAACACAATATTTAATCAACAGTCTTAAGTTGATTTCTTCTAGAAGAAGATTCTAAAATGGAGACTGTGTGAAAATGAGTCATTTGGGAGGTATTCCAAGAAGTCAGAAAAGGAGCACTATAATTTAAAGTTCTAGACTATAAATTAAACCTCAGGGTTTGTCCTATCTGTAGACAAAGAAATATGATTTCTTATTCCCACAAGAGTCTGTCATTGTCAATGTGGCAGTAGGAATAAGTGGGAGTTTGGTTTGGAGGCCACATTCAACAGTTCTCATGGATTACTCCTAGCTCTGGAATCAGGAATCACTCCTGGAAAGCTCAAAGGACCATATGTAATGCTGAGGATCACATTCAGGTTGGCCTCATCAAAGTCAACTGCCCTATCCACTGTACTGTCTCTCCAAATTTGTCTGTCTCCTAAGGGCAATTTCTGCTGACCCTAAGTTCAGTACTTTCAAATTAGTGAAAAAAAAAACCAACAATTTTGGAAAAACTTATATTATAGAAAATGGGAGATGTTAAAGGTAAAGGTAAAGGCCCTCCCGTTGATCGTCGATTTGCTCGAGCGGGCCCAGTAACGTCTCCATTGGAGACTTTGTTGTTACTGTGTCTGGCATATCGAATACTCTCGGTAGCTTGCTTGGCTCTCCGAGAGGGGCGGAGGAATCGAACTCGGGTCGGCCATGTTGGCCGCTTGTAAGGCGAACGCCCTACCCGCTGTGCTATCGCTCCAACCCGGGAGATGTTATTAACCAAAATGTTTTTTGCTTATTTTGTTTATTTTTTTTTGTCTTTTTTTGTTGTTTGCCTATTTGTTTTGCAAGAATCAATTGCTAGAACCTCACCAACTTTGTACAGGTGAAGTGACTTTTTTCCCCAGAGACAATTCTCTATAAATCACAGCTACAAGACATGTAGATGTAGCAATGTAGAGAGATGGGCATGCCACATTGGTAGAAGGGTCTACATTAGCATTTGCTACATCAGCATAAATATACTCTGCCTCAATATGAGCCCACCTTGACACATGTCTTCTCCAAGGAAAAAAATCAACCAAACAGCTCAAACTTCATGGAAATAGAGAACATTTCCATCACTGAGTTCCTAGGCTGAGTTTGAAAGTGAATTGTCCCCCTCAGCCCCCTCTCTTCCTCTCCATGCACTTATTCTGAGCTTGGCAGCAATGATGAAGAAAAGCCAAGCATTTATCTCTTCTTGGCCCCAATCTTCTGAAAACTTGTGTAATGCTCTCTCCTTGACCTCAATTATGATGCAGTGTCTAATCAAAGGCTTTATATTAACAGTTGACAATAAAGATAAATATAAATCAAGGCATTTTCCTTCCATCGAAAAGAAAACAAAGACCACAAAAATGTATAACCACTGCAGACATTGACATACCAGCTAGTTACTAACTTTATTTCCATGGCAAGAGGAAAAAGACAGGAATTTTGTAAAAGTTTGTGTTGTAATTTTCATTTTTTAAATAGACCATCAAGATGCACCTATTACTTCAAACATGACCCCTGCACTGCTCTCTTATTGAAACAATGTTTTGGAAATTATGGTAAAGCTTCCTATAGTGAATTGCTACAGTTGCACCAACCCTCTGCCATCCTTTTTCCTGGATACTCTTGGGAGAGACTAGCAGAATAGATAGGCCCTGGATATTAGGTTCTGTTTGACATCTTGGTCACACTCTAGAGACCAGCTGCTTTGCCCCCGGCACACGGAGATCCCTTCCTGAGCAATCCAAGAATACTGTAGACCAGTATCTCAAATCACATGTTTGATACAATTGTGTAAATTTCATTGACAGGGATCATTATCAGAGAAGCAAAGAACCCCACAACCCACACATGATTGTCATGGAGATTAAAAGTAGAACTTAGTGGGGAGGACACCAAGATAAGAAACGAGTTCTGATATTTTATCAGAAGGTTGATTTTGCCTTGGTAACTGCTACTCAAGAGTTGCCATAGGGATGAGTCTAGTTGCTAAGGAAACCTATTTTTAAAAGCAGAACATGTAAAAAAAAGACTTCCATGGGGGTTCTTAAGTTTGTGCTTTTAAGTTTTACTCAGTGTTGGGTTCTTCCAGAAGCAGACTTTGAACTGAGAATTAAAGTAGAAGTGACAGTTGCACAAAGGACTCCCCAGAGAGAGTGGTAAGAGATTTGGGGATGCTGTCACGAAAGAAATGACCCTGCTTAGGGTTGGCCACCACCATGGGCAGATCTTTGGAGTCCTCAAGATGTGAGCAGACCAAGTCCCTGCCCTGCCAAATATTTAGCACTTCACCCACCAACCCACCACCAGAGAAATATACCATGACTTATCGCAGAGATGCTAGCCGATGATCAT
Organism: Sorex fumeus; assembly: GCF_029834395.1. Lineage (NCBI taxonomy): Eukaryota > Metazoa > Chordata > Mammalia > Eulipotyphla > Soricidae > Sorex > Sorex fumeus. The sequence continues at coordinate 1,363,575 of NW_026606143.1, forward strand.
ACCAGCTCCAAAGCTCCTGAAACATGTGGATACATAAATGGCCATGCATTATCTCCAAACTTTACAGTGTTGACAGTCCAGTAGAATCATAGAAAATAAGATGTGAAAATTGCTTGGAAGTCCACTAAACTTGATGAGTATAAACAACAACACAGAAGGCTCAACTAGCACCAAACAGCTCAGACAATGACTTTAGTAACACCATTATGATATATATGTTAGTAAAAGGAATAAATAGTAATTTGTTTTGTGTCTGTTAAGGTCTGTGAAGACCTGGAGTGGGGTGAGGAACTGGGGACATTGGTAGAGGAAGTGCACGTTGGTGGTGGGGTTAGTGTTGGAACACTGAGCACCTGAAACAACTGTATCATGAACAGTTTTGTAGATCAGTGTTTAAATAAAGTTTCACACCCCCCAAAAAATCAGATGGGAAGGAGCAAAGCAAAGATGCTCCACCCTTGGTAAATTCTATAGGAAGCTCCAAGAACTACTCTTCAGAGTTTGATAAATTTAGGATCCATGGAGATAATAAGCAGGGTAAGGCACTTTCCTCGCACTCTGCTGACCCAGGTTTGATACCTCAGCATCCCAAATGATCCTTTAAGTACTGCAAGGAGTGATTTCTGAGTATTACCCCTGAATATTGCCATACGTAGCCCCAAAACTGTAAAAAATAGAGTTTGGTTTAATAGGTTTGGAGGAAAGAGAGCTGAGTTTTTACATTTCTTCATCTTTCAGACATTGACTAAGTGTCATTCCATGGGTGTAGGATAACACTGTTTTGACCATCCTCAGGCAGTTTACATTTATTGGGTCACACCCATCCCAGGGCACTGAACTTGTATTATAATTTAATATTTTCTTTCTCCTCTCCTTATGTCTTTTGAATAGTTTACCTTAAAGCAATGTCTTCTCTGTATGGACACAGGAAGACAGTTAATATTATACTTTGTAACTTGGGAGTTGATTCACTCCAAATAATATTTACTCCTGGGCATCTGCTTTCTGGTCTCAGTTGCCCTTAGTTCCTAGTACCCCAAAAGTAGGGTCCCGATGAGGGACTGAAGACCCAGGGCAATCTGTGAGCTTCCCTGGCATTGAAATGGGCCAGGCCAAAGCGCCATGATACTTAACTATAAGTTGAGTGCATGATCATGGACAAATACTGTCATGATCGCAAAGTAACGAAGAGACTAGGACACTGCTGAGACTAGGAAGACTAACATGGCCTGAGGACTGTGGAATGTATAGTGAATTGTTCTCAGGAAGAACCAAACTGTAAATTTATATCTCTAATTGTGTTCATACAGAATGACATTCCTAGATATTGTTCAAAAACAATATTGTTCAAAAACAAAATATTGTTCAAAAACAAAAAATCCTAGATATTGGAGCGATAGCACAGCGGGTAGGGCGTTCGCCTTACACGCGGCCAACATGGCCGACCCGAGTTCGATTCCTCCGCCCCTCTCGGAGAGCCCGGCAAGCTACCGAGAGTATTCGATATGCCAGACACAGTAACAACAAAGTCTCCAATGGAGACGTTACTGGGCCCGCTCGAGCAAATCGACGATCAACGGGAGGGCCTTTACCTTTACCTTTTATTGTTCAAAAACAAAATAAATCGAAAAACTTCATCATAAAAAATAACATTATTTTACATAAAGGCAGGATCCAATTCAACCTTGATTGCATCATGCTAATTCTAGCCCTGGTTTTTTATTTTACAGAGATAGGCAACTGACCTGTGGGTTATATTTTACCAATTTGACTAATTTTTAAATATTGCATTAAAATACAATGTATATTTTAGGATAACACTGCTTTTGTCCTTCCTGAATAGCCTCAGGTAGTTTAGATATATTGGGTTGCTCCCATTACAGTACTCCTATTCTTCTGTTTTTATTTGTAAATTCTTTCTTTGTGCTCTGTTAACTTCTAAATACTATTTTTCTCTTCTCTCTAAGTCCTTTGCATAGTTTATTCAGAGCAATGTCCGTTTTGTATGGACACAAGAAGACATGCTTTTGTAATGTGACTCTCAGTGATATTTCCCTCCTGGGCATCTGTTCTCTCACCTAAGCCTCAGCTGCCTTTACTTCCCAACTGTCCCCCAAGCAAGGTCCTGACAGGGATTGGATGGATCTAGGGCAATTGGAAAGCTATGTGATACCTTGGCATCGGAGATGGGCCTGGCCAAAGCGCCATAATGCTTAACTGTAAGTTAATAGCTTGGTCATGGACAAATGCTGTCATGATCCAGAAAGTAATAACTAGATTTGGACCCTGCTAGGGTTAGGAATGATTACTCTGACCTGAGTGCTGTAGTCTGAGTCTGTGGCAAGATATTCCCAGGAGAGCTGCCCTACAAGCCTAAATGTTATCTCTTACTGTGTCCATACAGAAATAGCTAGCATTGATATGTTGATAGTTGATAGAATGAGAAAAAGAGAAAAACACATTAGGAACTGTTTTGCCCTTGGGCAGTCAGAAAGAGCTTTAGAATACCTTTTAGGTGGGCCCTCAGGAAGGTCTTTCTTATGTTGATTTTGCTACCTCACTGGGTGCAGTGTCAGCCCAGACTGCAGGGGAGTTGGAGAGGCAAAAAAGTGGGGAGAGAGAGGAGAGAGCAGGGCAGCAAGATGGACCGCAGAAAGCCTAGCAAGGGGGAACACGTGCTTGAGAGAACCTGGGCCCTCCATAACATAAATTTCTTCTATGGGATAAACTTCCTTGTAATAAACTGCTACTAAGACCAACCAGCCTGGCCCTTGTCTCTTCCTTCGTCTGCCTTTGGCTAACAGCCGTCCTGATCCAGGCCCAAGACTGCAGCTCAATAGTATCGAGTGTGGGTGGTGAGACAGAGCCCTTCAGAGAGCCCGCGAACACACAACCTTCAACGTGCTTAGTTTTTTACAACATCTCAATTGTTGAGGGCTTTTAATGTGCTCACAACTTAAAGTGCACTGGAGTACCTTATTTGTCCCATCTTAGTCCCAGTCTTCCTGAAGCATTAGCTCACAACTTCCTCACAAATGGGCAGTGTGCAAGAATTCTTATCTTATGGCAATTTATCCATCTCGGTACACACAAACATGGTCCCCAGCCCAGTAGTGATCCCTAAGCCGGTTTTCATCCTTGGTCTGCGGGGGACAGGAATTGACGCGCACCACGTGAGCCCAAGGCAGAGCCATTCAGTCACCCTCTGCTCATTCATCCAGGTACCCACCCGGCAGTAGGGTCCCTTGCTGGAGCCGCAGCCACAAGCGGCTGCAATTATCTCCCCCTACATATCCCATAGGAACCATAAGTTACCCTCTTAGATGGAACCTTCACTAGGTTATCTTAACCACCAGAAACACATTAGCCAATAATTCATTAATTCCATCTCAATTTATTCTGCATCTTAAGCAAAATAGTAACAGTGAGCGTGAAGGTCTAAGCCACACAGGTCACAACGGTTAAGCAACGCAGAAGTCCACCAAGCTTACTTATTGAAGAGGCTAGCCCAGAAGACACCAACAGTAATGAAGTGCTAGACAACCTCTCTGACAAAGAATTTAGAAAGGAGCTACTGAGGATGCTTAGAGAGCTAAAAGAAACAATAGAAAGCAATGCCAATAAAAGACAAGAGGAGTTGAAGGTAGAAATGAGGAAAGTGCAAATGTCAGACCTAAAAAACCTGGTAGGTGAATTGAAAAACTCAGTGGAAGGCCTCAGCAGCAGAGTAACAGACGCTGAGTAAGAATCAGTGAGCTCGAAGATGAAGTCCAGAAAAGAGCAGAAAACGGAAAAGAGACTCAAAATTCAAGAACAGATGGCAAGAGTAGATCATGATGAAGCCAAGAGGAGTCACTTGATCACTTGACATCCCGTTACTCATCGATTTGCTCTAGCAGGCACCAGTAACATCTCCAATCATCCCTGTCACATGCTAGTGTAGCCCAATGGCATCTGCTCGTTCTAAGAATGCGAACAGCCTCAAAATGTTTGTTCAGGATCTTGAAAAAGAAGTCTGAGCAATTCATAACCTGGTGGCCACACGATCTTTTGATGTCTTGTGGTAATGGCTCTAGTACAGCGGACGTCTCCTAATCTCATTACATGTCCAGCCCATCTGATTTTTGATGCCTTGACAAATGAGACAACGTCCCTGATTCTTGATTGTTGACGGAGGTTGGAACACCGGATTCTTTCATTTGAGTGAAGCATGTTACTCCAAGCATAGCTCTTTCGATTCCTCTTTGGGAGACCCAAATAACTTTCTTATCCTGTTTTCATAGGGCCCAGGTCTCTGAAGTGTATGTTAATGCAGGAAGAACAGTGGAATTGAAGAGATGTTCCCAGAGCCGGAGGTTCTTCATCCTCTTAGCCATTTCTTCGATGGTCTTGAAGGCATTCCAAGCCACTCTCTTCCTTCTGTACAACTCAGGTGCCAGGTCATTCGTCATGTTGACTTCTCGACCTAGGTACACATAACTGTTGCATTCGAAGATGTTCATCCTGTTCAGAGTGAATGGAACGTCAGGAATGAGACTGTTTCTCATAAACATTGTCTTCGTGAGATTCAGCTTTAAACTGACCTTTTCACAACCATGGTCAAAGTTGGCCAGCATTTGTGCCGCTTGGCTGATGTTTGGTGTTATTAGAACGATGTCATGAGTGAAACGGAGGTGGTGTCGTTGCCGAACAAAGGAGTAACATAAGAATTATTGGAATCCCAGAGGGACAGGGAGAAAACCCTGATGAAGAAGAAACCATCGAAGACATCACTGCTATGACGTTCCCAGAGCTGAAGAAAACATGGGACCACATTCAGGAAGCCCGAAGGGTACCAGCTATGAGAAATACAAATAAAAATACCCCAAGACACATCCTTATCAAAATGACCAGAACCTTAGATAGAGACAAAATTCTGAAAGCAGCAAGATCAAAGAAAGAAATTTCCTATAAAGGAGCCTTCTTCAGATTCACAGCTGATATGTCTGATGAAACCCTCATGGCCTGAAAACAGTGGTGGGATATAGTGAAAAAACTCAAAAAAAATGCCTCACGAAAAATACTTTACCAGCGAGTCTCTCATTCATAACAAAAGGAAAAACACAAAGTTTCACAGACAAACAATAGCTCAGGAACTTCATAGACTCAAAACCATGATTACAAAAGCAACTAAATGTGATATTTTAAGACAAGACAGGCCCCTCAAAAGCACCAAATTTCAACAGAAAAATTGGACAAACCCCCATAACAATAATCTCTGTCAATGTACCAATTAAAAGACAGAGTTGCAGGATGGATTAGAAAATTGAACCCAACATTCTGCTGCCTCCAACAAACACATCTCAATAGCCAAAGCAAACACAGGTTCAGAATCAAAGGCTGGAAAACAATCCTACAGGCAAACAACTCCCATAATAAAGCTGGGGTAGCCATCCTAGTATCCGACCACATTGATTTCAGACTGAAGAAGGTCACAAGAAACAGTGAAGGCCATTTATGATTAACCAAGGGGAAGAACTTACAATACTAAATGTATATGCACCTAATGAAGGTCCAACATTCTCCAAGATAAACCACATGCTGAGCCACAAAACATACCTCCACAAAATTAAGAAGATGAAGATTGTATCAACAAATACCTGGAAATTAAACAATTCATTATTTGAAAAAGAGTGGCTTAGAAAGGACATCAAGGAGTTTGATGAATCCTGTAAACGAAAGAAAATGAGGACACAAGTTTCATATCAATAGATGCAGAAAAGGCATTTGACAAGATCAAACAGCACCCGTTTATGATGAAAACCCTTGCCAAAATGGGTGTAGAGGGGACTTTCCACAATATAGTTAAAGCCATCTACCACAAACATACAGCAAGTGTCATCCTCAATGTGGAAAAATAGAAACCTGCCTCTAAGATCAGGGACAAGACAAGGATACCAACTCCCTCTACTGCTGTTCAACATATTACAGGAAGTACTTGCAATAGTGATTAGGCAGGAAAATGATATTAAGGGCATCCAGGTAGGAAAGGAAGAAATAAAGCTCTCACTATTCGCAGATGATATGATACTATACTTAGAGAACCCTAAAACTTCTACCAAAAAAGTCCTAGAAAAAATAGACTTATTTAGTAAGATTGCAGGCTATAAAATCAAAAGTCCAAGGCTTTTTTTATATGCCAATACTGAGAGAGAAGAAAGTTACATAAAAAATTCCGTTCACAAACATCAACTATCTAGGAATTAGCTTAACTAAGGAAGTAAAGGATATGTGCAAAGAAAATTACAAAATGCTACTTCAGGAAATAAAAGAGGACACGAGGAGATGGAAAGATATCCCCTGCTCATGGATTCGGAGAATTAACATTGTCAAAATGGCAATACTTCCCAAAGCATTTTGTACAAATTCAATGCAATCCCTATAAGGATACCCATGAAATTCAAAGAAATGAAGCAAACACTCCTGAAATTCATATGGAGCAATAAGCCCCCATGTATAACTAAAGCAATCCATGGGAAAAAGAAAATGGGAGGAATTAACCTCCCTAACTTCAAACTCTACTACAAAACAGTAATAATTAAAACAGCATGGTACTGGAACAAAGGCAGAGTGCAGACCAATGGAACAGGGTTGAATATACTGACATCACCCCTCCCAAACATATGATCATCTAATCTTTGACAAAGGAGCAATAAATACATTGTGGAGCAAGGATAGCCCCTTTAACAAATTGTGTTGGCAACACTGGACGGCTATATAAAAAAATGGGTTCAGATCTCTGCCTAACACCATGTACAAAAGTAAGATCAAAATGGATTAAAGACCTCAACTTCAGACCAGAATCTACAAGGTGCATTGAAGACAAAGTTGGCAAAACCCTCCATGACATTGAAGCTAATGGTATCTTCGAAGATGTCACTCCACTGGCTAAGCAAGTGAAAACAGAGATAGACAAATGGGACTAAAACTAAGAGGCTTCTGAACCTCAAAACAAACAGTGACCAAAATTCAAAGACAGTCTACAGAATGGGAAAGGATATACACCCAATACACATCCAATAAGGGGTTGATATCAAGGATTTACAAAGTACTGGTTGAACTCCACAAAAAGAAAACATCCAATGCCATCAAAAAATGGGGCGACAAAATGAACAAAAACTTTCTAAAAGAAGAAATCCATATGGCAAAAAGGCACATGAGAAAGTGCTCATCATCATTAATCATCAGGGAGATGCAGATCAAAACAACAATGAGATACCATCTCACACTACAGAAACTGGCCCACATCCAAAAGAACAAAAGCAACTGGTGTTGGAGCGATGTGGCAAGAAAGGGACTCTCCATCATTGCTGGTGGGAATGCCGACTAGTTCTGCCCTTTTGGGAAACAGTATGGACAATTCTCAAAAAATTAGAATTTAATCTCCCATTTGACCAAGCAATACCACTCCTGGGAATATATCCCAGAGAAGCTAAAAAGTATAATCGAAGTGACATCTGCACTTGTTTTTAGCTGCACTTGTATGTAGCTGTTAGAAAAGATGAAGTTATGAAATTTACATACAAGTGGTACTACATGGAAAGTATCATGCTAAGCGAAATGAGAAAGAGAGGGATATCTGGGGAACAAAATAGGAGACCGACCAATACCCAAGAATAGCCGAGATAAGTACCAGGAGTTTCACTTCATGGCTTGGAGGCCAGCCGCACACTTTAGAGGAAAAGGCAGCTCAGATAGAGAAGGGAGCACTGTTGGAGTACATGGAATGTACATGATTGACTTCTAAATGTTTCTAAGAGCTAAATTATGTGCCATTGAATGCACATAATTTGCAGGGAAAAGGAAAAACAATAAAAACAATTTTATCAAAAATGGAACTTATTTTTAAAGTTTATTGACAGTAAAAGCATCAAAATCCCACTATGTGGGTGTTTTAAAGCCAAATTAAGGTACCTGGGGACAATTTTAGAAATGAATTATACTTCTTTATAAACTAAAATACACAGGGGACAGCATATATCCTGTGTGACTTTAATTCTTCTGTTAAATCTGCAAACTATAAAAGAAGAAAGCCACTTTTCCCCCTTTTCATTTCAAGTGGCAAGAGGGAAAAACTACTCACAATATAATAGAATAATAGCAAACTAAAGAAAAAGAATAGGAAACAAGTGATCTTCATTAGTGATTTTCACAAATTAAACTTGTTAAGAAGTTAGTGTAGTCTGTTTTGTGTTTATGTATTTTTTCTTTACCGAAAAGTAAAGCAGTGATTGTATATGTGCACAAGAGTAAATGAACATCAAACTTACAATGGATTGGAATCCAATTAAAGATTATACAAAAAACTACTGATTTTTTATTTTCTATAACCTGATTTGGTTGTAGGTGGTAAAGGTAAAGGCCCTCCCGTTGATCGTCGATTTGCTCGAGCGGGCCCAGTAACGTCTCCATTGGAGACTTTGTTGTTACTGTGTCTGGCATATCGAATACTCTCGGTAGCTTGCCGGGCTCTCCGAGAGGGGCGGAGGAATCGAACTCGGGTCAGCCATGTTGGCCGCTTGTAAGGTGAACGCCCTACCGCTGTGCTACCGCTCCAGCCCCGGTTGTAGGTGATTTATGTAAACTTAGGAGAATATAGGCAAGCTCCTCTAGACAGAATTTATCACTTTTCTCTTAAGAAAGTGCCTGAGTGAGTCAGGACTGATAAAGTCTTCCACAATCACCTACATACCATGGACACTTGCATCCCACCAGCTCTACTCAGCAGCTACCAGTTTGTTCCAGAGTTTCATTCAATCTACAAGGCATTGGAATTAATCCTTTCCACCAATTTCTCAGGGAGCCCCTGGAACTCAGGTTGGTGTGAAGAATTGCTGTTACTGGGAAAGTTGAAATCAGCTAACCACTGCCTGGGTTCTTTTCAGGCTTGCCACCTTCCTTCACTGAAGTCTTTCAGGAGGAGAGGCAAGAGAGATTGTATAACATGGAGGGTGCTTTGCCTTGCACACGCCAAACCAGGATTTGATCCCCAGCACCCTGAACCCTTCCAGCATTGATCCCTGATTGCCTATCAAGTCCAGAATAGTGCCAGGTGTGTACCCTCTCAATTTTTTTAGCGTCTCAAGAGGAGATGAATACTTAAGTAAATCAGTTTTATTTAGACAATATGAGGAGGAAAAGGAAGAGAGTAACATGTTAAGACAGAATGCAGAATTTTCCAAAAGGAGAAAACATCGGGTACCCCATGAAGTAAAAGAAAGAAATTGCCCATTCAAATTGAGATGTAGAAACCCACTAGAATGGGTAAGCTCATCACTTGTCTTTGCAAAGTTTGTTTTATAGATTTTCTCCAAAATTTTCTCTATTGGAGGATTTCTATGTAGATAATATTATTTGTAGGGCATTGTCAAGGGGAACCAGTTTGAGCTTTTGATGGTCAATCTTCTTGTTCTTATCATAGTTCTTTTTCCCTGCTGTAGCTTCTCTCTGGAGGATGCCCAGCCTTGTTTGGGCCGGTGCTGGATCCAGTTAAGTCTTTTTTAAAAGTTTTTTATTTAATGTAGAAAAAAGGCAACTATTGATAAACTACGATTAAAATTGATAAGATTTTATCAATATATAAAGATTTTTATATATGATATATATGAGATAAAGATTTTATCTTATATAAAGTGCTTATATAAGAATTTAAGCTTTTCATTGCTTCAAGAGACGTCGCTCAGCCGCATATTCAGCCGTGAGGTAGAGACATTTCCATCTCCAGATGGTCTGGGCCAAAGAGTCCACAAGCTGACAGACATGGGTGGTGGGCAGGACTGCTGGGGTTTCCGGAAATATGGGGTGGAGGCTGTTGAGAGGCTAGCCATCCTAACTCTGGATAAAAAAAAGAACATCAGAATTCTCAGTCCAACCCCGGTACTTGAAATTAGTCTCTGCAGAGAATATTATCGAGGTGGTGGAGTTCAGCCGTTGGCATAACTTAATTTTGTGGGTACTGGGCCTGCGTGGCTCTTGTGGGCACTCCAGAGTTTTTAGCAGTGGGGACTGACATTTCCATAAATTTTAGCTGCTCGGTGTTCATTTCCTGAGTGGGGATGTGGTGGAGCCTGTCTGGTGAGTAAGTTAACATGGAGGCAGACAGAAATGGTGGATTAGAATCCAATTAAGTCTAATCAGGCTCACTTCCTGTCCACAAAGTGGATCCAGTCTTCAAGTTAGTTTTTTAATTTTTTTTTTTATTTTATTTTATTGCTACTTTAAAGGCTAGTTACAGAGGAATTTCTTTGAATCACAACTTGGTTTTGCTACTTCCCATGAACTCATTGCTAGAGGCTTTCTTATTCAACTGCCTGTTTTAATTTCAAGGATTCATCTTCTAATATAAGTCAATAGTGTCAAAAGTGTGCAGATTGGAATATTTTACTTCAAGCATCCAAATCCTAGAAAGATTCATTCCTGATCCTTGCAGTCAGAAATGGAATCTATTTTTCCACTGATGAATATAGAATATAGAATATAGAACCTGACTTACTTTAGTAAATAGGACATTTGTTTACATGATATCCAGAGAAACTTCAAAAAAATCTGTTCAATGGAGCTTGCTATCTCCTACTGTCTGAAAGCCTGCCTGTATGTAAAGAAATCTACGCCTAAGAGATGCATGACCAAGTCACCCTGTCACTAATGACCAAGTCACTAATGACCAAGTCACTAATGACCAAGTCACTAATGACCAAGTCACTAATACCACTAGAAGCAGAACCAGTCACTGATTGTATAGCTATAAAAGTTCGGTTTCACTATCATTCAAAGTCTAATCAAACCAGAGAAAACATTTTATTGTCAGCAGTAAGAATGAGATTTTATGCCTCTCTTGCAAACCACAGGACCCAAAAGGAAAGAGAGGGAACAAAATGGAATTCCCTGCCACAGAGGCAGGGTGGGAATGGGGAACGGGGGGTGGGAGGGATGCTGGGACCCGTGGTGGTGGATGGAGGATGGGCACTGGTGGAGGGATGGGTACTTGATCATTGTATAACAGAAAACCAAGCACAACAATTTGTAAGTCTATAACTGTACCTCATGGTGTTTCACTAATTAAAAAAAAAGATTAAAAACATAAAAAAAAATGAGATTTTATAGGGCAAGAACAAGAGAGAAAGTGTGGGCTGCAGACCAATGGGTGCCGGAATGAACAATAAAATCCCCTCATGGGTTGATATCCTGAAGCACATTCATCTGCAAACCAAAGCAAAGTAAGAGGCTTTAGGAGCAAGGAGAGACTGAGGATAAACTGTCCTTATCTTTAGGCTTTAGGGCCAGGAAAGTTGTCCTAATCTAATACTAATCTTTGGTTTGGTTTCAATAGAAAGCCAACTACAGATGTATGAGTGAGTCTCACTGGCTAAAAATATTAGAAAGATTATCCAACTGAGACCAGCCAAAGTTACTGACTCATAGACTTCAGTTCAGCAAATACTTGGCAGGCTAAATCACTATGCCTTGTAATAGTTTACTATGCAGCAACAGTTAATCAATGCATGTAGACTCTCAAGTTTGTATTTTCTTTAAAATTGAAAAGAGTTTAATTTTTTAGCAAAAGAAGTAACAAAGGTCACATATATTAAATAATATTAGTTAAGCTTAAGAGCATCATGAATGTAATTGTTCTAACTTTTGACTTTGAATCATATTTTCTTCGGCTCTTTTCCCATGATGATACTGTAATTTTGGAAGGTTAAATAAAGGGTGTGCCTGCTGATAAAGAAATAAATAAATACATTTATTCATGAAAATTATTAAATAACAGTCACGATCACTATAACAATCATCCTGTTGTTCGTCGATTGCCTCAAGCAGGCACCAGTAACATCTCTTTCGTTCTAGCCCTGAGATTTTAAAAAGTGCCATATTCAAGGCTCTTTCAGGGTTAGGAGAATAAGACCCATCATTGTTACTGGTATTTGGCATATTGGGTACGCCAAGGGGAGTTTGCCAGACTCTGCCATGTGGGCAGGTTACATTTGGTAGCCTGCCAGGTTGTCCAAAGTAAGAATGAGATAATAAGATGTCACTTCCGGGAGCTGGGTTTTATAGTCTCTGGGTCTTGGCCATTGATGGGATTACCTGGCGCCGGGAGCAGTTGGTGGGTGTGACCCCTGCCTACTGGAAGATGGAGGATCTGGGTGGAGGATACTCAGCCCCGATCCAAGCAGGCTTGGGGATCTCAGCCCCGGGACCTGCATGCCTGTGTTCCTCTGCTGGTTCCTTCATGCATGTGGAGAGTGGTCTCAGCATGGTTGTGGCTGGTTCTGGAGGTCTTCAGTTGCCTGGGGCTCTGCTCGGGGTGGGGAGGGAAAAGCTCAACCTGCACCCCTCCAAAGGGCCCCCTGTGAGGACAGCCAGGAGTGGGGCCAGGAAACTCTGCGCTATTCTCTTCCAGGAGCTGGGTTTTATAGTCTCTGGGTCTTAAATACCAGTAAGGTAGATTTTAGTGCTTCACTATAGTTGTATGTGTGGACCATGGCAATGGGGACTAGAAAGGGAGAGATTGGGCTTAATACTGAGTACAAGAGGAAAAAGTGGGAACTTTCAGCTAATGAGCATGGAATTGGGGTAGGAATAGACAGTGGAAAATTTTCAAGAACCGTACAGGATTTTTGCTAAGGACAGATCAGGGTGATGAGACATTATCTAAGGAATGGTAGAGGTTGAGGAAACAATCAGATACAGAAATGATCAGACACGGAGGATGGAGAATTCTGGGTTTAAGTGACTTAACAGAATTTTTCTAAAATCAGACGATAATTCAAAAGCTCAAAGAAAAAAATTCAGAAGTTTTGATTAAGAAGGGCTCTGTGGATAAGGCACAAAATATGACAATGGGCACTTTCAGCCTGTTTGACATTCAACACTAGAGGGCACAGCAGCCTAATAGCTAAGCAATAGAGTGCTGCAATGCAGTTTCCATCCTGAATGCCCCCACAGTCACTGACCTTAAAAACATCAAGACTCCTGTGTCCACTTTTGGGGTGTAACCTGCATTCTAAAATCTCCCGTGCCCTTTCCAGTGACAAAGATTCAACCTAGCAACTGAAAAAACAACAGCCAGCATTAGCATCATTGGCATGCAACCAGTCTGTGTGCTGAAGAGAATTGCCACAGCCAGTCTGTTGATCACTATTTTCAGGTTGATCCTTAGCTGGCATCTGAGAATATGGAATTCCAGAGGGTTCCCACAGTTCTCTACCTCATAAGGGCAGTTCACTAGTCACTATTTTTTAAATTAAATCACTGTGAGATATACATATGCAAAGTTGTTCATGATTGGGTTTCAGTCATACAGTGTTCCAACACCCAGTGCACATTTCCCACCACCAATGGTCTTATTTTCCCTGCCACCCCCCAACCTTTATAGCATGCATTTTTCTTCTCTCTCTCTGGCTCACTCGCTCAATCACTCGCTCGCTCACTCTCGCTCTCTCTCTCTCACTCTCTCGCTCGACCCCTCCCCCTGTCCTTTTCAATACAGGTACTGAAAGGTTATCATGTATATTCCTTCACCTACTTTCAGAATTGAATGCTGAAATTCTTGTGAAGAGTGGTCATTTCAAACTATCACTGTCATAGTGGTCTCTTCTCTATCCTAACTGCCCTTTCCCCTCATTTTGTGACAAGCTTCCAACTGTAGACCAGTCCTTCTGGCCCACGTTTCTACTGACCTTGGGTAACAGTCTCATACTATGTTTTTCATATCTCACAAATGAGTGCTATCATTCTGTCTGTCCTTCTCTTTCTCACTCAGCATGATACTCTCCATGTGCATGCATTTGTAAGCAAAATTTCATGACTTCATTTTTTCCTGGTGGCTACACAGAATTCCATTGTGAATATGTTCCATAGTTTCTTTATCCAATCTGATACAATCCACTGTTGGTACAATTTTACATGGGGTGTCACAACTGGCTTGTGACCTTGCTGAGAGAGGACTCTTGAAAAAATTGACCTGGTCTTCCCTGCTCTTAGCCTTCATGTGCCGTTTGCATGTGCTTTCACTGGGATAAATCCTGGCCATGAGTATTGCTATAGGCCAAGTCTGTGAGCCCTCCCAATGAATCAACAAACCTGTAACAATAGTGGGAGCCATCCCACTCTAGTCTACACTTAGATAATTAATGTTCTAAGGCCAACATCATTTTCTTGTTTGTTAGTATTGGGGCCACAACTGACTTACTCCTGGTAGTGTTTGAGGACCATATGGGGTGCTTTGAATCCAACCTGAGTCTACAACATGCAAAGCAAATGTCCTACATGCTGTATTATTTTCTCTGCCTCAAGACATCATCTTTTCATTTTGCACTGGGTCTCACGAATTCATTCTTGTCCTGACAAGAATTGTATCTGAGCTTTTGGCACTTTACCTGAATTGTCTCATTTTATCCTCACAATTACCTCCCAAGCTTTTAGGCTGATATCCCATAATTGTTTTTAAATTTTTTTCACAATGACTCTGAGTAAGAAATCCATTTTCCATCTGAACCCATAGATATAAATGAATGAAATATTCATTTAATTATACTATCACTATGTATAGTAAAGTTAAGATGTAAACAAGTTAACATACCATGAATTTGTGAAAATTTAAATACAAAGTAAAAAATAAATGATATTAAGCAAACCTTTGGGGGGAAATGTCTTTAACAATTTTAACAATCCAGAAGTTAAAGGGGCAAGTAATAGTAGTAGCGCAATTTGCTGAACCTGATTCGAGACTTGGTTTATTTTTTAACTCTTCATTCTATTTTAAGGGATAATTTTTTATAACTTTTAGGGGACCCTATGTGATGCCAGGAATTGAACTGGGTCAGATTCATGATAGGCAAGAGCTGTACCAGCTTTACTCTCTCACCAACCCCTAGCTTTTCCTTCTAAGTTGGCCAAATTTTAAACTGATTTCACAGCACTAAATTAACATGTCATTCTTTGATCTCTGGCTCTAATACACAAAATGAAGCACTGCACTGTAGCTCTATCCTCCCGTTGTTCATCAATTTGCTCTAGTGAGCCCAGTAACATCTCCATTGTGAGACTTGTTGTTACTGTGTTTGGCATATAGAATATATCATGGGTACCTTGCCAGGCTTTGCTGTGTGGGCAAGATACTCTCAGTAGCTTACCAGGCTCTCCGAAAGGGGAGGAGGAATTGAACCCAGGTCGGCCGGGTCGGCAGCGTTCAAGCAAACGCTCTACCTGCTGGGCTATTGCTCCCAGCCCACAAAATGAAATATTCTGTAG
This sequence comes from Sorex fumeus, assembly GCF_029834395.1. NCBI lineage: Eukaryota > Metazoa > Chordata > Mammalia > Eulipotyphla > Soricidae > Sorex > Sorex fumeus. The sequence goes on from NW_026606143.1 coordinate 1,378,869, forward strand.
AAATTATAAGTCCATGGATAATAAAGACATGTTTACTACCTCCCCAAAATTCATGATGCATATTACCACATTATTACCTCTGAAAAATTCTTTAGTGAGAAGAAATGTATATATGACAAAAATTTTTATCAACTATAATCATAAGAGCTTATTTGTATATCAAAAAAGAAAATAAAAACAGATTATGTATATATTTAAGAATGAAAAACACAATTCTGTATATCAGATTGCATAAAAAGTGGCAAAAATTATAGTTAGAAGCAAACCCACAGTTTTAGTAGTATTTATTATTTTAGGGGAATATAAATATTAACGGCAACTCAAATCACTGCTGGTGGGAATGCCGACTGGCTCAGCTCTTTTGGAAAACAGTATGGAAGTTTCTCAAAAAATTAGAAATTGAGCTCCCATTTGACCCAACAATACCACCTCTGGGAATATATTCCAGAGATGCATAAAAGTACGGTAGAAATGACATCTGCACTCGTATGTTCATTGCAACACTGTTTACAATAGCCAAAATCTAGAAAAAAACCTGAGTTCCTGAGAACAGATGACTGGTTAAAGAAACTTTGGTACATCTAAACAATGGAGTACTATGCAGCTGTTAGAAAAGATGAAGTCATGAAATTTTCATGTAAGTGGGTCAACATGGAGAGTATCATGCTAAGTGAAATAAGTCAGAAAGAGAGGGACAGACATAGAAGGACTGAACTCATTTGTGGAATATAAAGTAACAGAATGGGAGATTAACACCCAAATATAGTAGAGATAAGGACCAGGAGGATTGCTCCACAGCTTGGAAGCTAGCCTCACATGCTGGGGGGAAAGGCAGCTCAGATAGAGAAGGGACCAAAAGTAAAGGATGCTTGGAGGGCCGCTCGAGATGGGAGATGTGTGCTGAAAGTAGACTATAAGACTGAGCATGATGGCCACTTAATACCTGTATTGCAAATCACAACACCCAAAGTGAGAGAGAGTGAAAGGGAATAAAAGGGAATGTGCCTGCCACAGAGGTGGGGGGGTGCATGGGGGAGGTGAGATAATGGGAACATTGGTGGTGGAGAATAGGGACTGGTGGAGGGATGTGTACTGGATCATTGTATGACTGAAATGTAAGCCTGAAAGTTTTTAAGTCTGTAACTGTACCTCGCGGTGATTCACTAAAAGAAAAAAAAATCTGAAGATAACAAAACAGTGCTGAAGAAATTTATAAAGTAAAGAATGTCATAGATAAATTTTTTTTTTTGTAAAATGGGCAAAACTGATGCCCTACCGAGGTCACGAGTTGTCCCCCACAAGCGGCTCTCTGGCACGGCCATGACTCTTGAGCCACAGAAACCAATCTCGTAATTATCTGGCTCTTTGCAGAAATCCCTCCAGACTTACCTAGTAAAATATTAGAAATCCAAAATCACGTGACCGCTATCGTGGCCACTCGACATCATATAGTTCTCATAACCAGCTATAGAAAACAAATCATTTCACAATGCCTTTTCATTTCACAATGCCTTTTCAGCAGTTCTGATTGTTGGGTGTAAACTCTAAACAATAATGGTGCGTCTTTTGTCGAAATAATGAATGTAATTAAAGTAGGGAGAGAGTTAAGTAGAAATCATCTGCCTCACAGGCATTGGGAGGAATGGGAGGGGGCATATATTGGGGTTCTTGGTGGTGAAAAATAAGTACTGGTGAAGGGAAAGGTGTTTGATCATTGTATGACTGAGACTTAAACCTGAAAGCTTTGTAACTTTTCCCACAGTGATTCAATAAATTAAAAAAAATGGGCAAAACTTTGCCTATTCCAATTTAAAGAATAAAAAATGCAAATAAGTAGAAATACAATGATCAAAAGAGAAAGCGGATGTGTCAGTCTCATAATCTTAATGACATTTATACATTTCTGGAAATAATATAAAGAAAGAGAAGAAAACCCAAACAGACCAGTAAACAATAAAGAAAAGAAATTCATAGCAAAAAATATTTGCTAATGAGTCCTTTCAAATTTTCAGTGAGTTTATTTCTAATGCTTTATACTATGGTCAAAATTTTTCCCAAGGATAGTTCAATATTTGCAAATCAATTAATATGGTAAACCATGTTAATTAGAGAAATGAAGAAAACCATATGATTATCTTTATAGATGCAGAAAAAACATTCAATAAGATTCAGCACCTATTTATGACGAAAACCCTCAATAAAATAGAGATTGAAGAAATTTGTCTCAAAATCATTAGGGCCATATACAACAAACCCACAGTTAACATCAACCTTATTGGGGAAAAACTAAGTCTTTAAAATTAGAAAATTATGTCCATGTATACAACTATTGTTCAACATAGTCCTCTAAGTCCTAGCCACTGAGAGAAATATAGAAAAGAAAGATAAACTAAAGAAATCCAAATTGGTGAAGTCAAACTAGCACTATTCATAGATGACACAAGGAAATGGAAACATTTGATTTATTCATGGAATTAAGGAATGAACATTGTTTAAATAACCATCTACCCAATATTATTAAATAAGATGCAAGGTGATTCTCATCAAAATCTCCATGACTCTGTTTAAGGACATAGAAAAAATACTCCGAAAATTTATATGGAACCATAAAATTTCCCAATAACCAAAGACCAAAGCAATTATGAGAAAAGGGAAGGTAGGAGCCATTTCATTTCCAGACTTTTATCTTTGCTACAAAGCTATAGGAATCAAACCTGTATGTTATTGAAACAAAGACAGACTCCAAGATAAATGAAATAGAATTGCGAGCCTAAAGGTAAACACTCAAATTACGGGAGTTAATTTCAAACAAGAGGAGCTAGATATATAGAATGGATCTAATAGAGCCTCTTCAACAAATGAAGGCGGTAAAACTGGTTAGCCACATGCAAAGAAATAAAACTAGACCCTATCCCAGATTATACAATTATTATAGTTAATTCAAAGTGTTAATTAGACCTTTACATTAAATCCATATTGAGTAAAGCACAGGCAGGACTCTCCTAGATCTTGATGTCAGAAAAGTCGTCAATAATACAATCTAATTGGCAAAGGAAATATGAGCATAAAGATACAAATGGGATAATGTAAAACTAAAAAGCTTCTACATTTTCAAAAGAAATGAACCCTAAAATGCAAAGAAACCCTTTTTATTAGGAAAAAATATTTGCACACCATACATCAGACAAAAGATAACCAAGATACATTACGCATTCTCAAAGCTCAACTAGAAAAAAAATACATAATAAATGGGTCGAGAAGATATTTAAAAAAAATGATGACCAATAGGCTTATGAAAAATGTGTATCATCACTGATTATTAGGAAAATGCAAATCAAAATGATAATGAGAATTGGTGTATATCAAAAAGATGAGAAACATTAATTGCTTGCAGAAGTATGGTAAAAAGAAACTGTTAGTGGAACTGTTACTTGGCTAGCTTCTTTGGAAAATGGTTCAAAGACTTCTCACAAAATACAAACAGAACTTCCATATGATTCAGTGATTCCACTGTTGAGCATCTACTTCAAAAACACAAAACATTAATACAAAAGGACATATGTACCTATGTTCATCACAGCATTACTGAGACAAGACATGGAAACAACGCAAGTGTCCAACAGTTAAATGAATGAATAAATTGATATAAACACATTATATACAATATGTATACATCACTTGATCACTTGACATCCCATTATTCATCGATTTGCTTGAGCGGGCACCAGTAACGTCTTCACTTGTCCCTGTCACGTATTAATGTAGCCCAATGGCATCTGCACGTTCTAGGAACACAAACAGATCGTTCAGGGACTTGATAAAGAAGTCTGACCATCTCATAGGTGAGCGGCCATGCGATCTTTTGATGTCCTGTGGAATCCAGTCGGTAATGACTCTAGTCCAGTAGTCGTCTCCAAATCTCATTACGTGTCCAGCCCATCTGATTTTCGAGGCCTTGGCAAATGAGACAGCGTCCCTGATTCTTGATCATCAACGGAGGTCAGAACTCTGGATTCTTTCTCTCATTTGAATGAAGCGTGATACTCCAAGCATAGCTCTTTTGATTCCTCTATGGGAGACCCGAATAGCATTCTCATCCTGTTTTCGTAGGGCCCAGGTCTCTGAGGAGTATGTTAATGCAGGAAGAACAGTGGAATCGAAGAGATGTGTCCAGAGCCAGAAGTTCCTCGTCCTCTTAGCTATTTCTTCGACGTTCTGAAGGCGTACCAAGCCGCTCTCTTTCTCCTGCACAACTCAGGTCATTCGTCATGTTGACTTCTCGACCTAGGTACACATAACTGTTGCAGTTGGAGATGTTCATTCCATTTAGAATAAATGGAAGGTCAGGAACGAAATCATTTCTCATATTGTCTTTGTGAGATTCACCTTTCCACACTCACGGTCAAAGTCGGCCAGCATCTGTGCCGTTTGGCTGATGTTTGGTGTTATAAGTACAATGTCATCAGTGAAATGGAGAAGGTGTAGTTGCCGACCGTCTATCTTCACTCCCATTCCTTCCCATTCCAGTCATCGCATGACATTCTCGAGGGTGGCACTGAAGACTTTTAGTGAGATGGTATCGTCCTGCCGAACCCCTCTCTTGACGTCAATGATCACCTCCCTGTCGAATGGTGAGATACTGGTAGTGAATCCATAATACACCTCACAGACGATCCTGATGTATTGACATTGAACACCCTGTTTGGCTAGGGCTTCGATGACCACTTCAGTCTCAACAGAATCAAAGGCCTTCTTTAAATCAATGAATGTTAGACAGAGCGGCATCTTGAACTCCCGAGAAACCTCAATGAGCTTGGTTATCGTGTGGATATTGTCGATTGTGCTAAATCCTTTTTGGAAACAAGCTTGCTCGAATGGTTATCCTTCATCTAGTGTTCTGTCAATCCTATTCAGGATGACTCGAGTGAACAGCTCTACAAGTGACAGACAACAGGCAGATTGAGCGATAGTTGCCAATGTTGTGAATGTCTCCCTTCTTGTACAGTAGTACAGTCCTGCTGGTTTTCCATTGGGATGGAACCTCGCATTCAGACAGGAGGCGTATGAAGAGCCGAGCCAGTGTATTGATGAGTATTGATGGTGTTGATGAATTCTTCAGGTGTTCGGGTCTGACCTTGTCTGGGCCAGGTGCTGTTTGATTGTTTACCAACAAAATGGTGTGTCGGATTTCGGAAGGGAGAACTTTGGGAACAACATATCCATCCTGCGGAATTTGGTATGTGGGCAGGTAGACATGGCTATCAAAGAGATCTGAGAAGTCGTGGATAATATTCTACATTGCCCTTTTGGAAGATGTGATAGATTCATCAGGACATCATAGGGCAATCATCTTGTAGTTTGGCGAAGGACAGGCGGGCATTGCAAATGCTTTTCCTAGCTTCTGCCACATCTGCCAGCCCCGTTGCTCTTCTTTCTTTGAGGTTTTCCTTTATCACTTCTCTGCACTACTTTGCGAGCTCTGACATTCACCTGAGGCTTGCGCCAAGCCACGTTGGTGAATGAGCTCTAGAGTTTTCGAAGACAGGAGTCTTTCTGTGACTATGTTTTTCTCGGCATTCTTCGCACTATCATGGAGGTGCAAAGCCAGTTGATCATGTTTCTCATCAATGTTGTTAACAACGGTGTCTTCCCATGTTGCCGCAATAATGCCAAAGAGCTCTCAGTTGGTGGTCGTTCTGGGAGTTCTCTTCTTAAATTTTGCAGCCGTTTCTCCCACTCTGTGAAGTAGAATTTCGCACGAAGGAGAGGGTGTGTTCGATCCCGTTTGGAATTTTGGACAACAGCAACATCCATCAGGCAAGACCATCGATTGAATATGATGTGGTCAATTTTGTTGTGGAACCATCCACCAGGAGACTCCCATGTCCAACGTTTAGATTCGGCCTTCTGGAATTGTGAGTTAACATGTATGGTCTTGGTCGACATGATGAATTCGAACAGTCTCTTACCCTGTTTGCTAGGCCATGGGTCCCGATGTGGAGTTCTTTGGCTGATCTTCTCGGTCCTATCTTGGCATTAAAATCACCAACAATGATCTTGTAGAAGGTGTGGTCTTCTTTATAGAACTTCTCAAGCACCATGTAGAACTTCTCAATTTCTCCATCATAAATGGATGTTGGTGTGTAGAAAACGAATGTAGAAACATTCGGCAGTGAGCCACATCTATTTAAGTGTAATCGTCTGATTCGGGTTGTTAGGCATTCGAATGAATCCATGTTTATGGTCAAGTTTGTGTTGATAAGGACACCGACACCACTGACGCTTTTGTTGCATGTTCTGAGGAACAGTTCTTCCCCAGTATCAAAAATGGCGTGATGGGATTGATGTCTTCTTTCTCGGTCAGACCAATGATGTGGTACTTGATCTCGGTCAGACCAATGATGTGGTACTTGATCTTTTGCACTTGCACCATCAAATCCTCGATGGATGCATCCAATGCCAGCGTATGTGCATTGAAAGTACAGACAGTCATTTTTGTCTTTCTTCAATGTCGCAGCCTAGGTCAGCCCTGAGATTTTATCAGCTTCTCCTTCCTCATTTTCTTAACACTGCCATATTCTTCCTCATTTTCTTAACACTGCCATATTTTCTTAACTCTTTCAGGGTCAAGGGAATGAGACCCATTGCATTTACTGGTTTTGGCATATCGAATACACCACAGGTAGCTTGCCAGGCCCTGCCATGTGGGCAGAACACTCTTAGTAGCTTGCCAGGATCTCTGTGAGGGATAGAAGCTTTTAGGGTGGCCTCTAATCATTATGGCAGGTGTTCCCATGGTTCAAACCATATTTTAAGGCAATCAAATATGGTGCAGTAATCTTTTGTTAAGTGTTTTATGTGGCCGCGCTATCTGGAAAACCTCCTGAAGCATGTTGGTGGCTATGTAGTGGAGGTAGTGGAGGCAATGGAGGTCTGTCGGGCTGCTGGGACCAGGCAGATGATCTCTGTTCCAGGGTCTGTTGAGCCTGGAGTCCGAGGTCACAGTTTTTCTTCCTTCACTCTGTGGGGCTTCACTCATGTGTGAGTCTTGGCCTGAGTGTCTGGAAAGCATCCTGGAGCGTGTCAGCGGCCGGGTAGTGGAGGTAGTGGAGGTAATGGAGGTCTGCTGGGCTGCTGGGACCAGGCAGATCTCTGTTCCCGGGTTCGTTGAGCCTGGAGTCCAAGGTCACAGAGTTCCTCTTCCCTCGCTCTGTGGGGCTTCACTTGTGCGTGAGTCTCGGCCTGAGTGTCTGGAATGTGTCCTGGAGCGTGTCGGCCACTGGGTAGTGAAAGTAGTGGAGGTCTCCCAGGCTGCTGTATATGTCTATATATACACACATAATGTGTACATACAATGGATATACGACATGCATAAAATGTATATATAGTGGTATATAGAATGTATATAATATAAAAAAGGTAAAAGATAAAGGCCCTCCCGTTGATCAATTTGCTCGAGCGGGCCCAATAACGTCTCCATTGGAGACTTTGTTGTTACTGTGTTTGGCATATTGAATACGTCACGAGGAGCTTGCCAGGCTCTGTCGTGTGGGCAAGATACTCTAGGTAGCTTGCCGGGCTCTCCGAGAGGAGCGGAGGAATCGAACTCGGGTTGGCCATGTTAGCTGCGTGCAAGGCAAACGCCCTACCGCTGTGCTATCACTCCATAAATTAGAAAAGATGAAATTTTGCAATTTTTTGCAACTGTGGTGGAATTAAAGGGTGTGATGTTAAATGAAGTGAGTCTGAAAGTGAAAGATATCACACTGAATGGAACACAATATGGAGACTTCTCAAAAAAGTAAAAAAAGTGCTCCCATATGACCCAGCAATATCCCTTCTTGACATGACCCAAATGTTCAGCAAAAAAAAGAATGGAGGGGCTGGAGCAATAGCACAGTGGGTAGGGCATTTGCCTTGCACACGACTGACCCAGGTTTGGTTCCAGCATCTCATATGGTCCCTCAAGCACTGCCAGGAGTAATTCCTGAGTGCATGAGCCAGGAGTAACTCCTGTGAATCACTAGGTGTGACCCAAAAGGAAAAAAAAAACAATGATTAAAAAGTTGTGGTTTATATAGACAGTGGGATACTATGCAGCTGTAAAAGAGATGAAATCATGAAATATTTCAACATGTGGATAGTGTGTCAATGGTGGGTATCCAATAGTGGATATAACTCTGAGTGAACTCAGTCAGGGATGGGGACAGATACAGAATTATTTCTCTTATATGTGGAATACATATAAGATTCGGGATGGAGGGAAAGAGATGATCTAGCTCACATGTTAAGCATAAAGAAACAAAGGGATTAAGCAATCCCCAGTGGAAATGAACCCTGAACAATCATCAATATAACTGGAAATTTAAGAGGAAAAGGAGGGTGAGAGAGTGGAAATATGGCAGAGGGATCTTAACACACTAGTGGAAGGATTGGGGTAGCAGTACTGCAAGTATAAAACAAATGGCTTCACTACCATTGTAAACTATAGCACCTCAATAAAAATATTTTTAAATTGTGGTGTATATACACAATGGAATACTGTGCAGATGTAAGAAAAGATGAAGTCTTGCAGTTTGCTGCAACTTCAATGGAACTGGAAGGCTTCATGCAGAGCAAATGAAATCAGAGGGACAACAAATACCAGATGATCTCACCACTCATCTCTTTTTGGGAGGAGGGGAGTGCTTGACCACACCCGGACATGTTTAGGGTTTACTCCTAGCTCTGCACTCATGAATTACTGCTGGCGGTGCTCAGGGTACCACATGAGAAGCTGGGAATCAAACCCAGGTCAGCTGCATACACGGCAAATGCCCTACCTGTTGTACAATTGCTCTGGCCCCTCACCACTTATTTTGCCATGTATAAAGAAACAAAAATAAAGGCCCAGTATGTCCAGTATGCTGTGTAAAGATACACATCAAGGTAGCAAAAAAGGGACAAAGGTTAACACAACAGGAGAACTGATCCACAAAATTGCATTGGTGGAGGGTAACAGGGGTTGAAAGGGAGGGATATTGATGTCATTTAGGGAGAGAACTGGGTTACCTGTGATTGGTGTGGTGTTCGACTTGGTAACAGTGCAAATCATAATGCCCCAAAGGGGAGAGAGACAGACAGAGACAGAGATAGAGAGAGAAAAAAGGAAAGTGCCTTCCATAGAGACAGGCTGGGGGGAGGGTGGTGAGAGGGAAACTTGGTACTTTGGTAGTGGGAAATGTACACTTAAACTCGACCATGATCAGCTTTGTAATTCTGTATCTCATGGTAACTCAAAAAAGTTTTTTAAATAAAATTTTTTTAATAAAATAAAATAACCAGCAATATTTTAACCATATTGTCTACACTATAGCACTGTAGCACTGTCCGCCTGTTGTTCATCGATTTGCTTGAGCGGGCACCAGTAACGTGTCCATTGTGAGACTTGTTGTTACTGTTTTTGGCATATTGAATATGCCACGGGGAGCTTGCCAGGCTCAGCCGTGTGGGTGAGATGCTCTCAGTAGCTTGCTGGGCTCTCCGAGAGGGATGGAGGAATTGAACCCGGGTTGGCCATGTGCAAGGAAAACACCCTACTACTATCGCCATACTACTACAAACATGCTATTGTTCCAGCTCATCTACACTATAATAACTATTAAATAAAGAAAAGTTTGAATGTTTAAAATAAATAAATAATACAGAAACTTTATAAATATGAACCCCATGAGAATGGAGGAATCACATATCAATGCAGGGAATGGTTTAGGTTTTTTTTTTTGTAGTTTTTAAATTTGTTTTAGAGCCAAACACAACAGTGTTCAGGGATTACTCCTTTCTCTGTGCTCAGGGAGGTATTCAGGAACTGTATGTGGTGCTGCGTGAGGAGCCTCACACATGAAGGAACCGGCAGAGGAACTCAGATATGTGGGGCCCGTGACTGAGATCTCCACGCCTGCTCGGATTGGGACTGGGCCTCCTCCACCAAGATCCCCCATTTTTCAGTAGCTTGGCAGTCACACCCACAAACTGCCCCCAGGCACCATGTAATCTCATCAATGGCCAAGATCCAGAGACTATTAAATAAAGCTCCCAGAAGAGAACAACGCAGTATTTCCTGGAGTGCAACTTTGGGAGAGCCTGACAAGCTACCAAGAGTATCCCACCCACACGGCAGAGCCTGCAAGCTACCCGTGGAGTATTCAATATGCCAAAAGTGGTAACAGTAACAGTATAACAGCTGATAAAATATACTCTTTGTGTTCCTGGAGCGAGCAGATGCCACTGAGCTATACTAGCACATGACAGGGATGCATGGAGATGTTACTGGCTCCTGCTCGAGCAAATCAATGAGCATTGGGATGACAAGTGATACAAGTGAGGTCGTGCTGCAGATTGAACCTAGGTTGGGCATGTGCAAGGCAGGTGTCTCACCACTATTCTATCTCTCCTATCTCCTCCGTAGGGTAATATTTATTGAAGAATATGGCAAATTATGTAGCAATTTGGGAATAACAGTATTTATTATAACTTATTTAATACAGTATGCTAGACACTGAGATAAGCGTTTTAAAAATATTTCTGTCTTAACATTCAGAAAAACCTGACCAAATAAATATTAAGTCACATTCCTTGCAAATTCAGGTTGGTCATCCTCCAATATAAGGCCAAATAAGTGTCTTATGCTTTAAAGAATTTTATTTCTTTTAAAACCATAAAAATATTTTCACTTTCAGCAAAATGAAATAGATGACATAGTTTTCCCTATTTCCCTGTATATTACATATAAAGAGTAATTTAAATTGGTTCATTCTCTGTGGAAGAGAGATTTCTCAATTTTTTTTTTTTTGCTTTTTGGGTCACACCCAGTGATGCAAGGGGTTACTCGTGGCTCATGCACTCAGGAATTTACTCCTGGCCGATGCTGGGAATCAAACCCAGGTCGGCCTCGTGCAAGGCAAACTCCCTGCCTGCTGGGCTATTGCTCCAGCCCTGATATTTCTCAAAAGTTTAAAAAGTGAAAGTACTATATGACAAAGCAATCCGACCCCTAGGTATCTACCCAAAGAATATAAAAACATCACAATCACGATCATCCTGTTGTTCGTCAATTTCCTCGAGTAGGCACCAGTAATGTCTCCTTCGTCCTAGCCCTGAGATTTTAAAAGAGCCATTTCAATGCTCTTTCAGGATTAGGAGAATGAGACCCATCATTGTTACTGGTATTTAGTATATTGAGTACGACACAGGAAGTTTGCCAGACTCTGCCGTGTGGGCAGGATACTTTTGGTAGCCTGCCAGGTTCTCCAAAGGAAAAAATAAGATAATAAGATGTCACGCGGCCGCGACCTTCCAGGAGCTGGGTTTTATAGTTTCTGCATCTTGGCCGTTGATGGGACCAACCTGGCGCTGGTGGCAGCTGGTGGGTGTGACGCCTACCTTCTGGAAGATGGGGGGGTCTGGTGGAGAAGACCCATTCCCAATCCAGTAGGCTTAGAGACCTCAGCCCCGGGACCCACATGCCTGGGTTCCTCTTATCAGTTCTTTCATGCAGAGGCCCGTCCAGACGTATGGAGAGTGGTCCCAGCATGGACGTGCCTGGCTCCAGAGGTCCTCAGCTGCTGGGGCTCTGCTCAGGGCGAGGAGGCAGAGAGAAACTCAACCCTCACTCCCCCAAGGGGCCCCAGTGAGGACAGCAGGTGTGGGGGCAGGAGACTGTGCACTATTCTCCGGGAGCTGGGTTTTATAGTCTCTGCGTCTTGGCCATTGAGGGGACCAACCTGGCACTGGTGTCAGCTGGTGGGTGTGACGCCTACCTACTGGAAGATGGGGGATCTGGGAAGAAAAGGCCCAGTCCCAATCTGAATAGGTTTGGAGACCTCAGCCCCGGGCCCCACATGCTGGGTTCCTCTGCCAGTTGTTTCTTGCATGAGTCCTGTGTGGACATGTGGAGAGTGGTCCCAGCATGGCTGTGGCTGGCAAAGAGGTTCTCAGCTGCTGGCGCTCTGCTCGGGGTGGGGTGGGGGGAGAGAAACTCAACCCTCCCCCCTCCAAGGGGCCCCAGTGAGGACAGCCAGACGTGGGGCAGGAGACTGTGCTGTTCTCCTCCGGGAGCTGGGTTTTATAGTCTCTGTGTCTTGGTCATTAATGGGACAAAAATGGCGCTGGCAACAGCTGGTGGGTGTGATGCCTAACTACTGCAAGATGGGGGGTCTGGTTGGAGAAGGCCCAGTCCCAATCTGAGTAGGCTTGGATATCTCGGCCTCGGGACACGCATGCTGGGTTCCTCTGCCAGTTCTTTCATGCATGCAACCCATGCGAAAGTGTGGAGCTTGGTCCCAGCATGGCCATGGCTGGCTCCGGAGGTCCTCAGCTGCTCAGGCTCTGCTTGGGGCCAGGGTGGGGGGAGAGAAACTCTCCCCTCCCCACTCCAAGGGGCCCTGGTGAGGACAGCCAGGCATGGGGGCAGGAGACTCTGCGCTGTTCTCCTCTAGGAGCTGGGTTTTATACTCTCTGAGTCTTGGCCGTTGATGGGACCAACCTGGCGCTAATGGCAGCTGGTGGGTGTGACGCCTACCTACTGGAAGATGGGGGGTCTGGGTGGAGAAGGCCCAGTCCCAATCCCAGTAGGCTTGGAGACCTCATCCCCAGGACCCGCATGCCTGGGTTTCTCTGCCAGTTCTTTCATGCATGAGGCCCGTCTGGATTTGTGGACAGTGGTCCCAGCTTGGCCGTGGCTGGCTCTGGAGGTCCTCAGCTGCTGGGCTAATGCTCGGGGCGGGGTGGGGGGAAAGAAACTCAACCCTCCCCCCTTCAAGGGGCCTCGGTGAGGACAGCCAGGTGCGAGGGCAGGAGGCTCTGTGCTATTCTCCTCCGGGAGCTGGGTTTTATAGTCTCTGTGTCTTGGCCGTTGATGGGACCAAACTGGCACAGGTGGCAGCTGGTAGGTGTGATGCCTACCTACTGGAAGATGGGGCGTCTGGTTGGAGAAGGCCCAGTCCCAATCCGAGTAGTCTTGGAGACCTCATCCCCAGGACCCGCATGCTGGATTATTCTGCCAGTTCTTTCATGCATGCGGCCCATGCGAAAGTGTGGAGAGTTGTCCCAGCATGGCCGTGACTGGCTCAGCTGGCTGGCTGGCTCAGCATGGCCGTGGCTGGCTCAGCATGGCTGTGGCTGGCTCAGCATGGCCGTGGCTGGCTCAGCTGCTCTGGCTCTGCTCGGGGCGGTTGAGGGGGGAGAGAAACTCAACCCTCCCGCCTCCCAGGGGCCCCGGTGAGGACAGCCAGGCGCGGGGGCAGCAGCCTGCACTGTTCTCCTCCAGGAGCTGGGTTTTATAGTCTCTGTTTCTTGTCCGTTGATGGGACCAACCTGGCGCTGGTGGCAGCTGGTGGGTGTGACGCCTGCCTACTTCAAGATGGGGGCTCTGGTTGGAGAAGGCCCAGTCCCAATCTGAGTAGGTTTGGAGACCTCAGCCCCGGGACCCGCATGCTGGGTTCCTCTGCCAGTTCTTTCATGCATGCGGCCCATGCGAATGTGTGGAGAGTGGTCCCATCATGGTCGTTGCTGGCTCCGGAGATCCTCAGCTGCTGGCACTCTGCAGTGACAGTGACAGGGGAGAGAGAGAAACTCAACTCTCCCCCCTCGAAGGGGCCCCAGTGAGGACAGCCAGGCGAGGGTGCAGGATACTCTGCGCTGTTCTCCTCCAGGAGCTGGGTTTTATAGTCTCTGCGTCTTGGCCGTTGATGGGACCAACCTGGCACTGGCGGCATCTGTTGGATGTGATGCCTACCTAGTGGAAAATGGGGGGTCTGGGTGGAGAAGGTCCAGTCTCAATCCCAGTAAGCTTGGAGATCTCAGCCCCAGGACCCGCATGCCTGGGTTCCTCTGCCAGTTCTTTCATGCATGAGGCCCGTCTGGACATGTGGAGAGTGGTCCCAGCTTGGCCCTGGCTGGCTCTGGAGGTCCTCAGCTGCTGGTCTACTGCTTGGGGTGGGGCGAGGGGAAAGAAACTCAACGCTTCCCCCTTCAAGGGGCCTCGGTGAGGACAGTCAGACATGGGGGCAGGAGGCTCTGTGCTGTTCTCCTCCAGGAACTGGGTTTTATGGTCTCTGAGTCTCGGCTATTGATGGGACAAACCTGGTGCTAACGGCAGCTGGTGGATGTGACGCCTACCTTCTGGAAGATGGGGAGTCTGGTTCGAGAAGGCCCAGTCCCAATCTGAGTAGGCTTGGAGACCTCAGCCCCAGGAACTGCATGCCTGGGTTCCTCTGCCAGTTCTTCCATGCAGAGGCCTGTCTGGACGTGTGGAGAGTGGTCCCAGCATGGCCGTTGATATCTCCAGAGGTCCTCAGCTGCTGGGGCTCTGCTCAGGGCAGGGCGGGGGAGTAGAAACTCAACCCTCCCCACTCCGAGAGGCCCTGGTGAGGACAGCCAGGCGCGGGGGCAGGAGACTCTGCGCTGTTCTCCTCTGGGAGCTGGGTTTTATAATCTCTGCTTCTCGGCCATTGATGGGACCAACCTAGCGCTGGCGGCAGCTGGAGGGTGTGAGGCCCGTGTGAAAGTGTGGAGAGTGGTCCCAGCATGGCCATGGCTGGGTCTGGAGGTCCTCAGCTGCTCAGGCTCTGCTCGGGATGGGTGACGGGGGGCGGGGGGGGGGGGGAGAAAATCAACCCTCCCCCCTCCAAGGGGCCCCGGTGAGGACAGCCAGGCGCTGGGACAGGAGACTCTGCTGTTCTTCTCCCGTACCTGGGTTTTAACTCTCTGCGTCTTGGCCGCTGATGGGACCAACCTGGTGCTGGCGTCAGCTGGAGGGTGTGACGCCTACCTAGTTCAAGATGGGGGCTCTGGTTGGAGAAGGCCCACTCCCAATCTGAGTAGGCTTGGAGACCTCAGCCCTGGGACCCCTATGCTGGGTTCCTCTGCCAGTTGTTTCTTGCATGAGGCCCGTGCGGACTTGTGGAGAGTGGTTCCAGCATGGCCGTGGCTGGCAAAGTAGTCCTCAGCTGCTGGGGCTCTGCTGGGGGGGGACATGGGGAGAGAAACTCAACCCTCCCCTCTCCAAGGGGCCCCGGTGAGGACAGGCGAGGGGGCAGGAGACTCTGTGCTGTTCTCAGGGAGCTGGGTTTTATAGTCTCTGCGTCTTGGCCGTTGATGGGACCAAGGTGGCGCTGGGAGCAGCTGGTGGGTCTGACGCCTACCTACTGAAAAATGGGGGCAGGGGGTCTGGGTGGAGAAGGCCCAGTCCCAATCCCAGTAGGCTTGGAGACCTCATCCCCGGTACCTGCATGCCTGGGTTCCTCTGCCAGTTCTTTCATGCATGAGGACTGTGCAGACGTGTGGAGAGTGGTCTCAGAGTGGCCGTAAAAATATGTATTTTTATATTTACTATATGTAATAGGCTGGAGGGACAGCACAGTGGTAGGTAGGGCGTTTGCCTTGTGCCCAGCCAGCCTGTCCAAGTCGGGTTCGATTCTTCCACCCCTCTCAGAGAGCCCGGCAATCGATCAAAATTATCTCACCTGCACGGCAAAGCCTGGCAAGCTACCCGTGATGTATTCAATATGCTAAACACAGTAACAACAAGTCTCAAAATGGAGATATTACTGGGCCCGCTAGAGAAAATCGATGAACAACGGGAGGACAGACAGAAAGACAGACAGACTATATCCAATAAGTACAAACAACCCACTGTTTAATGACAGATGAGCATTTTTTAAAATGAGGCAGTTAAAATATAGACAATAGAATACTACTCTGCTATGAGAAAAGATGAAATCGGTCCTTCTGCATGGATGGAACATCTATGAAAAAGGAAGGGATTATTCTAAGCAAAATAAGTCAGAAGGAAAAAGGCAAACTCCAAGTTAACTAACTCATATATAGATATATAGAAACTAATCAAGGGAGTAGTCTAAGTCAAATCAAAATAAACTATTAGGCTAAGAACATAGAGCTGAGATTACCAAAGCCAGTGGAAGTAAATTGAAAAGCTGTGGAGGGACTATGGTGGAGGCGTAATGGAACTTTGGTGCTGGTCATGATATGGTAATATTGTACCCCTCAAACATTACCATCTTGTAAATTATTACTTCAATGAAAATATATCATTTGGGGGCCAGAGAGATAGTACAGCAGATAGGGTGTTTGCCCTGCATCTAACCAACCCAGATTTGATCCCTGGACTCTCACATGGGCCCTTGAGCAGTGCCAGGAGTAATTCCTGAGTGCACAGCCAGAGTAAACTCTGGGAACTGCCTGTTGCTCATGTACATAAAAAGACAAATAAGAATGTTCATTGCAGGAGGCTGGAGCAATAGCACAGCGGGTAGGGCATTTGCCTTGCACACGGCTGACCCAGGTTCGATACCCAGAATCTCATATGGTCCCCTGAGCACCACCAGGGGTAACTCCTGAGTGTAGAGCCAGGAGTAACCCCTGTGTATTTCCAGGTATGACTCAAAATAAAAAAAAATGTTCATTGCAGCAGTATTTGATGTCATTAAATAGGTAGAGATAAATTTCATTCAGTCCACAGAAGCTTTTTCTAAAACAAGATAGTAAACACAATTTTTTAAAAGTCAGTGAATTGGGGAGGAAACACAAAGGCTGGAGTGCATGCTTTACATGAAATAGTCCTGAGTTCAGTCCCAAGCACTGCATGGCTCCCTGTACACCACAGTGAGTGTTTCCACAAACACTGTCTCATGTGGCATATATGAATAAATAAATAAATTAGGAGGAAGAGGAGGAGGAGAAGGTGGAGGATTGTCTCTAGATACAGGCGCTTGGGGACAACTGGTGTTTGTTATAACTGGATAGAACACAACCTCTGTGGCTCATCTGATTTCATATTTTGCCTGTCAGTCTTCTAGTTTTGATGACAAGACAAACATAGTAAGCAACCATAGTTGGGCTGCCACAAATCCTCAACTACTCCTGAAAAACTCAACAAAAACATACTCCCTGACAGTATCAATAGTCCATGTCCCTCTCAGACAGAAAACATAGTCCAGACCTGTTTCTCATCCAGAGCTTATCTTTTTCAACAAGAGGACTTAGGCAACCTAAGATATCTGATCACAGAAAGACTGCTTACATAAGAGAATTTTCAAGGGGGTGTGAAAAATGCTAGCCTGAGAAAGTTTCTAGTATAATGTGTTCTTTGTTCAGAAAGTTGTGGTAAACACTGCATGCAATTTCTATCTCTTGGAATTTCATAGATTTGACATTTTAAAAACTCTAAAATGTCCTGTAGTCATATAGACTGCAACAAAACCACACTTGTGCAACCATAGGAGCCTTTATTCTTGTAAAACCTATAAAGAATTCTTGCAAATTTGTTTTTCCGTGGAATGTACTTCAAGAAACAATAAATTGCATCCACATGTATCTTCCCACGCAGCTGTGTGATTCTCCATTCTGAGGCAATCTAGAGGACAATCCTTTCAGATGAGCAAGGTGGTGCCAAGCCCATTCATCTGAGATTAGCGTTAATCTCAGCCCCTGGCAGAGCAGTGAAATGTCTTACCTTGGGAACAGACTGAATTTGGGCAATGTTACCTACACTGAGTCCATAGCCCTGAAATCAAGTCTAGGTCCAAAATTCCAAAGCCCAAAACCCTAACAACGTTACATGCCCAACTCTGGAAATAATAAAATACTAAATAAACCATTTTATAAAATAAATGTAATAAATATTACCAGAATTCTGACAGATTCCATAATGAAAAGTTTAATATTTTAGATATTAAATTTTTGCCCCAAAATTAATACTCCTGCTTTGACAGTACTCTAAACACCAGTTCTGTCGACTTTCTTATACCAGTATCTGCCAACCCATTTATTGATCCCCAAGATCTTCAGTTCACTTCTTCTGACCTCAGATAAAATAGGACATTAAATAAGTCTTAATAACTGCTAAGATTTCTTCCAGCATTAAGGTTCTATGATTCCTCTTGCTGGATTAACTAGCCCTTTGTCTTCTGCCCGACACTGGAAAATGAAAGACTTCCTGCAACAATTTCCTATGTGGGTGTCAACTTAAAGTTGACATTATTACTTCGGACCTTAATGCACACTGTGGATGCCTCTTCCACCAGCTCTTACCATTTTCTTCATTCCTCTACTTGCCACATAACTGAAGGTTTACAACTTCAGACAGTGAAATGCTTTGCCTCAGTCCTTCCTTTGATTATAGATTACTCAGTCTGTATGCAACAGACTAGTACTACCATGAAGTTAATATCCCACCAAGCAACTTTGAACCAATTACTAGTAAGAGTTAGTCTGTACCTATCCCATTTCTTTGCCCCTCAGTCAAAATCACTGAAGTGTGTATTCTCCACTTTTTTCCAGAATTTCCCAACCTTTGAATCCCAGTTGATTCAATGATAGCAAACAGTGATAGTAAACTTGACAATATACTCTTTTAAGTTCTTTAATTTCCCTGTCTCAGCTCTACCCCCACTCCACCACCACTACCTCCAAATATTTCCTGGGACCACCTTCTGATTTATCTAATTGTACTCAAATTTATATTTCAGAGTCTTTCGGGGAACCCAAGTCATGACACCAGAAAGAATTAATTCCCTACTTCTTTCCCTAAACACACATTTTTTGGTTCTAGTTTTGGGGCCATACCTGGTGATGCTCAGGGCTTACTCCTGTCTCTGTGCCTAGGGATCACTCCTGGTGGGACCTTGTTGGTGTATATGGGGTGTAGGGCATTGAACACAGATCATTTAATGGCAAGGAGAATGACCTACCTACTCTACTATCTTTTCATTCCCCCCAAACACACCTTTTGGCAATCTACACTGCAAGAAAAAATTATTCCTATGCCAAAACCTAGGAATAGAGTCAAACCCAGCACAGTTATCTCAAACCCCTCTTCAGAAACAGGATAGGATTTGATCCAAATCGAGCCAATAAGATCTTAACAAAAAATACTGAAACATAGTTCCAGTGCCCAAACACTTCTACTAGAAGTTAACATATCTGAATGCTCATATCTGTAGCCCCCAACTTATGACCAGAGAAGCCAGTCTGGTGCAAAACTGAGTCACAAAATATGTGACGTGGAGAGAGAGCAAAATGTTGTTTTTATGATGTACCTGAACTGTCAGAACCTGTCAAACTCTGCACTTATATAAGATAATAGATTTTGTAGCATTCAGGCAATTTTAGTAGGCATATTTTATCATTTTCAGTTAAGGCTATTATATCTGAAGTATCTTCCAAAATATTTCAGGAACCAAAACCAAATTTTTTCAAACCCTTCTCTAGAAAAATAGATTATACATAATTCTAACCAGTATATTTAATAGTAGGTTTGATAAGTACGGCACAAAGTATATGTATCTGAAAATCCTTTTTGAGGAAAAAGAAATGTCTAATGACACAGAAAAGCATCTTGGTGCATTTTCGAGTGTAAAATCAAGTATTGTATAAGTAAAGTAAAGTAAAGGCCCTCCCGTTGATCATCGATTTGCTCGAGCGGGCCCAGTAACGTCTCCATTGGAGACTTTGTTGTTACTGTGTCTGGCATATCGAATACTCTCGGTAGCTTGCCGGGCTCTCCGAGAGGGGCGGAGGAATCGAACTCGGGTCGGCCATGTTGGCTGCGTGCAAGGCAGACGCCCTACCCACTGTGCTATCACTCCAGCCCGAATGCATTCAAAAAATAAAAATAATATAGTAAACTGATACCCAGAAAATTTAACTTTGTCATGTTTTTGTCTCTTCCAATTGTTCCATGAAGATAACTCAATGGCTTTATAGTTAAGCTGTATTTCATAAAATAACCTGGGCTCTTTTAAGTATTCTTTCTTTAACCTCGCTTTTAGGAAAAGATAAACTGTCCAGCATTAAAGGACAGCCAGGAACATAAAATGGCCAGAATTCTGCAGCAACCTAAGTTTCAAAAGTCAGTTTGATAAGCTGTTAACATCACAACTGTCAAAATAGTTTGCCAATTACTTGCAACTCTCAGGTTATAGGCAATATGAGAAAGCTTCCTCCGTCCTGGTGGGCATATCTAGGTTTATTTTTCTGCTTGAGCCACTCACTCTTGGCAATATTGTGAGTATAAGCTGATCTCCTGACCTCAGGAGGCATAACATGGTTCGAGAAATATCTTTGATGAAAAGGCATAACTTACTGAAGAAAAGTAAAACTTGCAGGATGGAAAAACATGAAAGGGAAAACATAGTGAAGAAACAAAGAGAAATAGAAACTTTAGCATCATGAGAATAAGACAAAGGGAGAAAGTCAATGTAAAGAAGGAAGGTAAATGGTACCAAGAAGTCTAGTCTCTGGCAAGTTCTCCCAGGGTGATCCCTGGATATCTGAAGTCACTGAACACTTTGTGACAACAGGGTAGTCTCTAATGGTAACAGCAGCTTATGCACTGGGAAGCACAAAGATAGTGAAGACTATCCAATTCTGCACATCTGAAGATGCAGTTTCAACTTGTTGAAACCCACCAATAAAAATTTAAATCATGTTCTAAGAAGCAGCATGATAATGTGTTACATTATCATGTGTTACACTTTAGAAGCAGTGAGCTTAAGTCTTCAATCTGGTACATACTAGCTGTGTGGCTTCAGTTAACCATTAAACATTCCTAACCCTCAGTTTCTTCATATGTAAATTTTTTTATTATTATTAATATAAACTTTGACACCTCCTTAACAAGTTGCAACATATCTTACAAACTAAAGAAGTCTCTACAATATTGTTATTATTAGTGATTTTGAATTCCTGGGTAGGAAGATGAAGTGCCAGAATAGAAATTGCAAATAATGCTATATGTAAGTTTTTAACCATGCTCATTCACAAATGAATATATATTCCCCCTGTGGCACATGATGCGGGCAAAAGGAAACCTAAAACTTATAGGTTTGCCATATTTTATATCAAAGGGAATAATTTTCAAAGAACAAAGTCTAATATCTATAAACTAAGATTGTTGAGAAAATATCCAAAGAAACGGACTCTAAGGGAATTATAAAACCTCTTCTGGATACACCTTTCAAATAAATTATTCTGAGCCCCTAAATAAATGTAATAATTGATCCCAAAACCAAAGTCAAGAGAGCGTAGAGGAAACATATTTGTGTCAGCTGAGTCCTCTAAGAAGTGGACTCAGAGATGCGGTTAGGAGTGCAAGATATTGGTGAGTAGAAGTGTTTGAAAGGTAAAGAGAGGAAGCAATTTGGAGTGGGGAGAGCTTCAAACAATGATGCAGACATTGCAGTCTCCCCAAATCCAACAAGGAGTTCTGGAATTCTCAGCCATGAAAAGAATTCTGTATTGCATCCAATATCAAGATCTCAGCACTGCTCAGTCATTACCTGGGCTTGCCTAAGAAAAGCGTGTTCTCAAAAACAGAGGTAAACTCCTGAAGTGCTATCAACCAAGGAGAACCCACTAATAGTGTTCCTCACAGCTGATTGACATGTTTTCTTTTTTGAAAAAAATTTCATTTAGTTAAATTTACAGAGCTGTTGATAGCTGACTTTTAAGCATATAATATTTCAACACCAATCCCATCACCAGTGTCAACTTCCCTCAATCAGTTCTCCCATATTCTATCCCCACCTTCACCTGTCACCTTAACATAGTACAAAGTTCCGGTGGTTGCAGCTTATATCTCATGTTTTCGGCTTTGTTATGTCTGTGATCCACATGTTCTTCATGAAAGAAGATAGAGGCATGTACCTCCATAATTGCCACAGGTTGAATAAATGAGCTACCAGGACAGTGAGGATATTTTTTGAAGAGAGTTTTTGAAGGTGGCTTACAAAAATCCTAGATTGAACTATGTAGTGGACTGGTTGTGAACACTTACAACAGCCATTGGTGATTACTAGGAGCCCTGTAATATAAACTTCTGGGGACAAGTAAGGGCTCACCAAGAAAATGCTATGATAACTAATGTAATTTCTTGTTTTTGCATTACTAGTCAGCTGATGATATAAGTGAATTTCAGTAAAATTTTTTATCTAAAGAATTTTATAACCTTTAATCATGGAACTGGGTAAAAATCCAATTGGGTACATTGTCACTTTCTAAAGCAATCATATCCATGGAAAGCAATTTTATTTTTTGCTTAATGGGTCACACCTGGCGATGCACAGGGGTTGCTCCTGGCTCTGCACTCAGGAATTACCCCTGGCGGTGCTCAGGGGATCATATGGGATGCTGGGAATTGAATCCAGGTCGGTCACGTGCAAGGTAAACGCCCTACCAGCTGTGCTATCACTCCAGTCCCAATGGAGAGCAATATTAAAGATCTATATTAGCGGTTAATGTTTTTAAATTCAAATGTTTAAAATCTGGATTTTTGCTTCTAACACTGACTTCCTTTCTCATTCTCACTCTCATACTCAGGTTTTGTCAATAACTGATGTTTTCTGATACATCCAGGTTAAAAAGTTTTCTTGCTTCTCTCTTGCTGCCTTCATTGACTCATTTAAATATCTTCCAATTCTTTAGGCTGGATTGACAGCACAGAGAGTAGGGCATTTGCCTGGCACACGGCCGACCTGGGTTCAATCCTCGGCATCCCATATGGTCCCCGGAGCACCGCCAAGAGTAATTCCTGAGTGCAGAGCCAGGAGTATCCCCTGTGAATCGCCGGGTGTGACCCAAAAAGCAAAAATAAATAAAATACTTCCAATTTTGGGACCAGAGTGATATTACAGTGGGTAAGGTGATTTTTCTCCCAATATTTTTCAACTTCAGAAGTATTTTATATATGTGCACACACATATAAACAGAACATTATCATTATTTTCATATCTTATGCAGACATTATGAAAGGGTATTTCTGAATATAATTGTGAATTTATCAATGTGTAGAAAGCATTAGTTTATCAGTTACTGCAGATACATTAACTTCGCATCTTTAATTTTGGGGGAGGGAGGGACACAGACAGCTGTATTCAGGGTTTACTCCTGGCTCTGCACTCATTGATCACTTCTGATGGTTCAAGGGAGCACCTGTGGTGCTAAGTTTCAAACCTGGATCAATCTATGTAAGGCAAAAGTCATACAAGCTATACTATTGCTCTTGCCCTCATCCCTAATATTCACTTAGAATCAGACAACAAATGCTGGAAACTGCTCTGGATACTTGAGGCAAAGTAGAATAATTTTTATTTTTATATATGTATAGTTTTTAAATTTTAATTAGTGAAATACCATGAGATACAGTTGTAGACTTACAAATTTTTGTGGTTGGGTTTCAGTTATACAATGATCGAATATCCATCCCTCCACCAGTTCCCGTTCTCCAACACCACTGATCCCAGTATCCTCTCACCGCCCCCCCTCCCAGTCCCCCATCCCACCCTGTTTCTGTGGCAGGGGATTCCCTTTTGTTCTCTCTTTTTTGGGTTGCTGTGGTTTGCAAAAAAAAGCACTGAGTGGCAATCATGTTCGGTCTATAGTCTACTTTCAGCATGCATCTCCTATCTGGGAGGATCCTCCCAACACCCTTTATTTGGTGCTCCCTTTTCTAGCTGAGCTGCCTTTATCCCTAGCATGTACGGCTGGCCTCAAAGTCATGGAGTAAACCTCCTGATACTGATCTAGGCTATTCTTGTGTGTTAGTCTCCTATACTGTTACTTTTCTAACAGCTACATCTTTTCTAACAGCTACATAGTACTGCATTGTGTAGATGTACCAAAGTTTCTTTAACCAGTCATCTGTTCTCGGGCACTCAAGTTTTTTCCAGATTCTGGCTACAGTGGCAGCTACCACTACCCAGCCGCCGCCACACTCCAGGATGCTTTCCGGACCCGTGCGGCAGCCGCACGACACATCATAAGACACTAAATACCCATCTTCTGGAATTGCCGTACCATATTTGATAGGGTTCAAATATGGTAACATCTATGAGGACGATTAGAGGTTGCCCCAAAAGCCTCTATCCCTCTCGGAAAGACTGGCAAGCTACCAAGAGTATTCCGCCCGCACGGAAGAGCCTGGCAAGCTATCCGTTGTGTATTCGATATGCCAAAACCAGTAATTACAACTGGTCTCATTCACCTGACCCTGAAGGTTTCACCGACATGGCAGCACTGAGAAGGATGAGAAAGGAGAGGCCAATAAAATCTCAAGGCCAAACTAGGCTGCCACAATGAAGGAAGACAAAAATGATCATCTGTACCTTCAATGCACGTACACTAGCATCAGATGCATCCATCAAGGACCTGATGGTACAAGCGCGAATGATCAAGTACGACATCATTGGTCTGACCGAGACAAGAAGGCATGAATCTCACCATGCCGTTTTCGACACTGGAGAAGAATTGTTCCTGGGAACATGCGATAAAAGAGATGTTGGAGGCGTCGGTGTCCTTGTCAACACAAACTTGGCCATGAGCATTGATTCATTCGAATGCCTAACAACCCGTATCAGACGTTTACATTTGAATAGATGTGGCTCACTGCCTGCAGTTTCTATCTTCGTTGTCTACGCACCAACATCTCATTATGATGAAAGAGAAATCGAGAAGTTCTACATGGAGCTGGAGAAGTTCTATAAAGAAGACCACACCTTCTACAAGATCATTGTGGGTGATTTTAATGCCAAGATAGGACTGAGAAGATCAGCTGAAGATCACATCGGGACCCATGGCCTAGAATGGAACGAACAGGGTAAGAGACTGAGTTCATCATGTCGACCAAGACCATTCATGGTAACTCACAGTTCCAGAAGGCAGAAACTAAACGTTGGACATGAGAGTCTCCCGGTGGACGATTCCACAATGAAATAGATCACATCATATTCAATCAACGGTTTTGCCTGACCGATGTTGCTGTTGTCCCAAAATTCCGAACGGGATCAGACCACTATCTCCTTCGTGCAAAATTCTACTTCACAGAGCGGGGAGAAATGGCTGCAAAGTTTAAAAAGAGAACTCCCAGAACGACCACCAACTGGGAGCTCTTTGGCACTACTGCGGCAACATGGGAAGATGCCATTGTTGACAACATTGACGAGGAATACATTCGATTGGTTCAGCACCTCCATGATTGTGCGAGGAATGCCAAGAGAGAGATAGCCACAAAAAAAAGCCTGTCTTTGAAAACTCTTGAGCTTATTCGCCAACGTGTTTTGGCGCATGCCTCAGGCAACTGCAAGCTAACGTCCGAGCTCGCAAAGCAGTGCAGAGATGCGATCAAGGAAGACCTCAAAGAGAGAAGAGCAGAAATGCTAGTAGATGCGGCAGAAGCCGGGAAAAGTATTCATAAATCCCGCCTGTCCTTCGTCAACTACAAGACCAAGATGACTGCCCTCCGACGTCCTGATGGATCCATCACATCCTCCAGAACGGCAATGGAGAAGATTATCCACGACTTCTACTCAAATCTCTTCGATAGCCATGTCCACTTGCCAACATACCAAATTCCACAGGATGGATATGTTGTTCCCAACGTTCTCCCTTCCGAAATCCGAAACGCCATTTCGTCAGTAAAGAAACGAAGAGCACCCGGCCCAAACAAGGTCAGAACTGAACACCTGGAGAACCTGCCATCAGTATTCATCAATACACTGGCTCGGCTCTTCACACAGCTACCTGTCTGAATGCAAGGTTCCGTCCCAATGGAAAACCAGCAGGACTGTACTACTGTTCAATAAGGCAGACATCCATGACATTGGCAACTATCGCCCGATCTGCCTATTGTCTGTCATCTACAAGTTGTTCACTCGAGTCATCCTAAATAGGATTGGCAGAACACTAGATGAAGGACAACCATGCGAGCAAGCCGGGTTCCGCAAAGGATTCAGCACGATTGACCATATCCACATGTTAACCAAGCTCATTGAGGTTTCTCGGGAGTTCAAGATGCCGCTCTGTTTAACGTTCATTGATTTAAAGAAGGCCTTTGATTCTGTTGAGACAGAAGTGGTCATTGAAGCCCTAGCCAATCAGGGCATTCAAGCCCAATACATCAAGATCCTCCATGAGCTGTATTGCGGATTCACTACCAGGACCTCACCATTCTACAAAGAAATAATCATTGATGTCAAGAGAGGAGTTCGGCAGGGTGATACCATTTCACCGAAACTCTTCAGTGCCACCCTCGAGAACATCATACGATGACTGGAATGGGAAGGAATGGGATTGATGATAGGTGGTCGGCAACTACACCACCTCCGCTTTGCTGATGACATTGTTTTAATAACACCAAACGGCACAAATGCTGGCGGACTTTTTGACCGTGAGTGTGGTAAGGTAGGACTACAGCTGAATCTTACAAAGACATTGTTTATGAGAAACAGCCTCATTCCTGATGCCCCATTTGCTCTCAACGGAACAACCATCTCCGAATGCAACAGCTATGTGTACCTAGGTCAAGAAGTCAACATGACAAATGACCTGGCACCCGAGCTGCGCAGGAGGAAGAGAACGGCTTGGAACGCCTTCAAGAACATTGAAGAAATAGCTAAGAGGACGTAGAACCTCCGGCTCCGGGCACATCTCTTTGATTCCACTGTGCTTCCTGCATTAACATATGCCTCAGAGACCTGGGCCCTACGTAAACAGGATAAGAATGCTATTCGGATCTCCCAAAGAGGAATTGAAAGAGCTATGCTTGGAATATCACATTTCACTCAAATGAGAGAAAGAATCCGGAGTTCCTACATCCGTCAATGATGAAGAATCAAGGACGCTGTCTCGTTTGCCAAGGTGTCAAAAATCAGATGGGCTGGTCACGTAATGAGATTTAAAGATGACCGCTGGACTAGAGCTGTTACCGACTGGATCCCACGGGATGTCAAAAGACCGCGTGGCCGCCCAGAGCGAACAGATGCCATTGGGCTACACTAGCACGCGACAGGGACAAATGGAGATGTTACTGGCGCCCGCTCGAGCAAATCGACGACTAACGGGAAGGTAAGTGATTAAGTGATATAAGTAAACAGTGTTGCAATGAACAAACGAGTACAGATGTCACTTCGACTGTACTTTTTTGCCTCTCTGGGATATATTCCCAGGAATGGTATTGCTGGGTCAAATGGGAGCTCAATTTCTAATTTTTTGAGAATCGTCCATACTGTTTTCCAAAAGGGCTCAATCAGTCGGCCTTACCACCAGCAGTGAAGGAGGGTCCCTTTCTTGCCACACCCGTGCCAGCACAGGTTGCTTTTGTCCTTTTTGATGTGGGCCAGTCTCTGTTTCTTTGATCTGCATCTTCCTGAAGATTAATGATGTAGAGCATTTTCTCATGTGCCTTTTAGCCATTCCGATTTCGTCTTTGAGAAAGTTCATTTCATCACCCCATTTTTTCATGGGGTTGGATGTTTTCTTGTGAAGTTCAACAAGTACTTTTATATGAACCCCTTGTCGGTGGGTATTGGGCAAATATCCTTTCCCATTCTGTAGACTGCCTTTGTATTTTGGTCACTGTTTCTTTTGAGGTGAAGAAGCTTCTTAATTTAAGATAGTCCTGTTTGTCTATCTCTGTTTTTACTTACTTGGCCAGTGGCATGACATATTTGAATACAACGTTAGCTTCAATATCATGGAGGGTTTTGCCAACTTTGTCTTAAATATACCTTATTGATTCCAGTCTGATGTAGAGGTCTTTAATCCATTTTGATCTTACGTTTATACATGGTGTTAGGCAAAGATCTGAGCCCATGTTTTTTGCACATAGCTGTCCAGTATTCCCAGCAAAATTTGTTAAAGAGATTTTCCTTGCTCCATTTCACATTTCTTGCTCCCTTATCAAGGATTAGATGATCATAGGTTTGGGGAGGGGAGATGTCACTATATTCAACCCTGTTCCATTGGTTTGCAACTCTGCCTTTGTTTCAGTATCATGCTGTTTTAATTATTACTGCTTTGTAGTAGAGTTTGAAGTTAGGGAGGAGGTTGATTCCTCCCATTTTCTTTTTCCCAAGAAATGCTTGAGCTATTATTCTTGGGGGCTTACTGTTTTCCATATGAATTTTAGGAGTGCTTGCTTCATTTCTTTGAAGAATGTCATGGGTATCTTTATAGGGATCACATTGACTTTTTACAATGCTTTGGGAAGTATTGCCGTTTTGACAATGTTAATTCTCCCGATCCATGAGCAGGGGATAGCTTTCCATTTTCTCATGTCCTCCTTTATTTCCTAAAGTAGCGTTTTGTAGTTTTCTTTGTACAGGTCCTTTACTTCCTCAGTTAAGCTGATTCCTAGGTACTTGATATTCTGGCGCACAGTTGTGAACGGGATTGTTTTTTTCTTGTCACTTTCATCTCTCTCACTGAGTATATAAAAGCCATGGCCTTTTTCATATTGATTTTTTAGCCTGGAATCTTACTATACAAGTCTATTTTTTTCTAGGAGTTTCTTGTTAGAGGTTTTAGGGTTCTCTAAGTATAGTATCATGTCACTGTCACTGTCCTCCATTGATTTGCTTGAGCGGGCCCAGTAACATCTCCATTGTGACAATTGTTACTGTGTTTGGCATATCAAATACATCACGGGTAGCTTGCCAGGCTTTGCCGTGCGGGCGAGATACTCTCGGTAGCTTGCCCGGCTCTCTGAGTGGGGTAGAGGAATCGAACACTGGTTGGCCTTGTTGGCCGCTTGCAAGGCAAATGCCTTACCCACTCTGCTATTGCTCCAGCCCATAGTTTCATATCATCTGCGAATAATGAGAGATTAATTTCTTCCTTTCCTATCTGAATGCCCTTAATATCTTTTTCTTCCCTAACTGTTATTGCAATTACTTCCAGTACTATATTGAGCAGCAGTGGAGAGAGTGGGCCTCATTGTCTCATCCCTGATCTTAGAGGGAAGGCTCTCAGTTTTTCCCCCTTTGAGGATGATGCTTGCTGTAGGCTTGTGGTTGGTGGGAGATTTTGGAACCCAGGAATTTATCCATTTCTTCTAGGTTCTCTTGTTTCATGGCATAGAGACTTTCAAAGTAGTCTCTGATGATCTTTTGAATTTCTTTGGTTTCTGTTGTGATATCCCCCTTCTCATTTTAGATTCGGTTTATTAGGATTCTCTCTCTGTCTTTCTTTGTGAGTCTTGCTAGTGGTTTATCTATCTTGTTTATTTTCTCGAAGAACCTGCTCTTGGTTCATTGATCTTTCAATTTTTTTTTGGTTTCCATGTTGTTTATTCTGCTTTAAGTTTTATGATCTCTTTCTTTCTGCTTGATTTGGACTCCTTTTTTTGGTCCTCTTCTAAGATCTTGAGCTATGAAGTCAAGTTGTTTATGTGGGCCCTTTCTTCCTGAAAAATGCTTTCAGAGCTATAAATTTTCGTCTTAATACGGCTTTAGCTGCATCCCATAGGTTCTGGTAGCTCGTGTCTTCATTCTCATTTGCTTCTATGTATCCTTTGATTTCATCCTTGACTTTCTTCCTGACCCACTCGTTGTTCAACATTGAGTTGTTTAATTTCCAGGTTTTTGATTTGGTTCTTCATGTCTGTGTGATTCACATCTATTCTCAGTGCAACGTAGTCTGAAAAGATTGCTGATACTATTCCTATCTTCCTGATTCTATTGAGGTATGTTTTGTGGCCTAGCACATTTTGGAAAATGTTCCGTGTGCACTGGAGAAGAATGTGTATTCTTTTTTGGGGGGGTGTAAAGCTCTGTATAGGTCTATAAGCCCTCTCTCTTCTATTTCTTCCTTCAAAGCCAATGTTTCTTGCTGAGTTTTGTTCTTGTTGCTCTATCTAGAGGTGATAAGGCGATGTTGAAGTCTCTGGCTACTATTATTTTGCTAGCAATGTCCTCCTTAAAATCTGTTAGCAGTTGTTTTAAATATTTAGCTGTTCCCTCATTAGGTGCGTATACATTTAAGAGTATGATTTCTTCCTGATGTACGTGATGAATAGAAAATAGCTTTCGCTGTCCCTTCTAATCTTTTTCAACCTGAAATTGATGTCGGATACTAGTTTGGGCACCCCAGATTTTTGAGGGAGCTGTTTGCTTGCAGGATGTTTTTCCATCCTTTCACTTTGAGTCTGTGTTTTCCCTGACTGTTGAGATGGGTTTCTTTTAGGCAACAGAATGTTGGGTTCTGTCTCTGAATTCATTTTGCCACTCTGTGTCTCTTAATTGGTGAATTTAGACCTTTGACGTTGAGAGAGATTGTTATGGGGTTTTGTGTCACCTTTCTGTAAGGGTCTGTTGTGCTTGTAGGGTTTGTCTTGTCTTATAGTAGCCCCTTTAGCCCTTTCAGGATGGTTTTCCATCCTTTCACTTTGAGTCTGTGTTTGCCAAAGAAACCAGATGGGTTTCTTTTAGGCAACAGAATGTTGGGTTCTGTCTCTGAACCCCTAAAATGTTTGTTTTTGAGTCTACGAAGTTCCTGAGCTGCTGTTTATCTAGAAAATAGTGTACAGTTACTTCGGGTTTGAGTGAGAGTTTAACTGGATAGAGTATTCTTGGTGAAGTGTTCATTTCAGTGAGTTTTATCACTATATCCCACCATTGCCTTCGGGCTTGGAGGGTTTCCTCTGATAAGTCTGCTGTGAATCTAAGGGATTCCTCTGATAAGTCTGCTGTGAATCTTCAGGCTTGGAGGGTTTCTCTGATAAGTCTGCTGTGAATCACCTTTGTATGTGATTTCCTTCTTTGACCTTGCTGCTTGTAGTAGTGTATCTCTATCAGCAGCATCCATCATTCTAACTATGATATGTCTTGGAGTGTTTTTGTTAGGGTCACTTTTAGCTGGCACCATTCAGAGTCCTTGAATCTGAATGGCTGCATTGTGGAGCTCTGGGAATTTTTCAGCAATGATTTGTTACTGGGCCCGCTCGATTTGTTTAACTGTGCCTTTTTCATTTGGATTGTTTCCCTGAGCTTCTGGTACTCCAATGATTCTAATGTTGTTCCTCTTGGAATCATCTCCTAGGACTCTGATTAGCTCTCGATCTATTTTGAGGTGTCTTGCCATTGTTTGTTGTTTCCTGTTGGCTTGGTGCAGCTGATCTTCCAGCTCACTGATTCTGTCTTCAGCTGTGGTCATTCTACTGTTGAGGGCACAGGCTGAGTTTTTTATTTCATCTATAAAATATTTTATTCATGACTTTTATGTTTGTAGCTTTCAAATTTCTGCTCTGATTTCTTCCCTTAATTTCTCAATTGTTTCAGTCATGTTACTGGATATCTGTCTCACTGTTTCATTGAGTTCATTGAACACCTTCATTACTTCTACGGAAACCACGCCCACTTCTGAAGAGGCCACGCCCCCACGGGTACCTGAGGGGGGGATACTAGCTGCGAGGGGAAGAAGACCGCACAGCATTGGGGACGAAGAGGAAGAGGCTCAGGGATGCTGTCGTCCCAGGGTCCTAGAGGACGCCTGGAGTGCTTGTGCAGAGAAAGCCAAGTCCCAGGTTTGAATACTGGCGGGTTAACTGACCTGGGAGGGAAAGAAGACTGCACAGCATTGGGAACGAACAGGAAGAGGCTCAGGGATGCTGTCATCCCAGGGTCCTAGAGGATGCCTGGGGCGCTTGCATGGGAAAAGCCAAGTAGAATTATTTTTAATCCCCAATATGGTGATTCATATATCATGAAGAATTTTTGCCAAGCTCTAGACCAAAAAAAAATGTCACAGGTACTGGTTGTAATGTTTAAGAAAAACTCTAGACAATTGCCACATACTCTCAACTGAAATCCACAGCTTGGGACAAGCCTCACCCAGAAATTAATCCATTGAGAAACTCAGGCGGGTTTTGTGTATGAAATCTCCAGGCTTTCAGGGAGTCAGGGATATCCCTGCACTTCTGGAAGACCCAGTAGTCACGCCCAGGAATCAAATCCAGCTCCAAGTAAACTCATTCATTGGCCATAATTCAGAGTCTCATAAATAAATCTCAAAAGAGACTAACAAGTTGCAGAGATTCTTTTAGCCCACGTGCAAAGTGTAGCTGCCTGGGGCATCTCAGAGGTGGGGTGGGTGAGCCCAGCACCCACCCAAATAGAGACCTGGCAGCCAAAAGTTTCCACACTCCACAATCACCACCATGCTCCCGGACAAACTCTACTGCTCAGGACCAGGCTCAACCAGAAATTAATCCACTGAAAAACTCAGGTATGCAGGTTTTGTACCTAAAATCCCCAGACTTTCAGGGAGTTGGGAGTGAGCAACTTCCCCCATCTTCTCCTCTTTCAGAAGCCCCAGCAGTCACACACATGCCCCAAAACTGCTGACCAGTTAAAAATTTAACTCCTGTTTTATCACCCCATTTAAAATTTTTGAACTTCGTGGAGCATGCAGATACATTCATGGCCACAAAACATCTCAGACTCTACAGCACTGATAAACAAGGAGTAGCACACACCAGATTGGATGTGATATAAAGTCAACCAATCTCAATTAACAAAATGTAAGCACAGAAGGCTTAACCTGTAACAACATCTTAGTAATCTCTTATATGAGCTCTTAATGAATTCATGGTGAGATACACAATCTTCACAATCTTTACTAATTTTATTATAAGGAAACATTTTTTAATCAATTGGTTAGCAAATTATTAATAACAATATAAAATAAATTAGAGAGGGTCTGCTAGGAGGACAGACTCGAGGGATGCTTGGGAAAATTGGAGACAATGGTGGAGGGAAGGTGTAATTTTGGTGGGACTAGTGTTGGAGTATTGAATATCTATAACAAAACATTATGAACAACTTTGTAAACCACAATGTTTATATAAAGTGTAAGAGGAAAATAAAATATTTTAAATAAGTAAATTTTTTTAACAAAAAAGAAAAGCTCTAATTTATAGTGATAAATAACTCTGATGGGCAATGGGGCGGGGGGAGTTAATAAACTGTGTTTCCAACCAAACAACATGTAGACAAAATCAGTTACACTTTGTGTGACCCCAAAACATTTGGAGACAGTAATCTGATCTTATCTACCCCTCTATTTTCCTCTTTCTGCCCACTCCTGCTCTGCCAATTTGAGCATCAGGTAGCTGGTTTCTTTCTTATTTCCTTAGATGAAGAATGTGATATGTTATGTAGATTATAAGAGAGGATCTAGACTTCACTTCTTGTCTATACAAGAATACAGGGTATATTAAAGAAGAGATGGATAGCCTTACATGATGAAACATGTATCACAAATGGACACTGAAAGGACTGAGAGGCAACTGGACATAAACTTGAAAGGTCATATTTAAGGAGAACAGTGGCATAAAAAGTCTCCTTTGGTGACTGTATGTTGAGTATATCCTTATTTAAGAATTACAATGAAATCTCAGAAGAAAAGGAAAGACTTCAAAATAGAATCGTGCTAATATTTTCCACAAATCCAAAAAGAAAATATCAAAAATAAAAATTTACTTATAAGATAACAGGTTGTAGATCTTAAATATTTGAACTCACAGACTGATGATTTTACCTGTGTACCTGCCATGTCATGAAATTAACGGTGTCAAAGGTAAAAAGAATCATGCAAACATTATGAAAGGCATCAAAAAACTAGAAAATCTTGAGAAGAGCAATTCAAGAAAAATCTAATGACTATGAATATGAATAACAGTTTCAAATTTTGGACTCTATAAAGGAAAAGAGTCTATATTAAAGGGTTTAGAAATCAATTTATGCAAGATCACTTTATAGGTGATACTTACAGGGTTTTTATTATATTTTGCCTTCAAACATCTATTTTGTGTAAACTCAATAAGGGCACACAGCAGCAGCAGCGGTCTATCTGTCCCACCGCCAGCGTTCAGTAGTCTCACCCTGTTTCCCCCACCCTGGGGAGGTCATTTGTGATAGGCAGGCAAAGGAAGGAAATGAGGGCGAGGCTGATTGGTCTTAGTCGCAGTTTATTCCAATCCTCTCTCCATCCACTCTTGTCTCTCTCCTCTGCCTCTCCCTGCCCATTCTATAGTCTCATTAAATCTCCCCGGATGAGGGATTGGGGTAACAATTACACATAGGTGTGGAATAGGGGTAGAATCAATAGGGGTAGAATCAATAGGGGTAGAATCTTTCCGCTCCTAGGACAGATCCTCTCTCAACAGGATGACCCACCCTAGAGCGGAATCCCATGGGTGTGTTTCTCCTATCCTTATCCAACAAACATAAAAGCATATATAATATAAATCATTTTGTATAGATACAGTAAGAAATACCTCAAACTTATAGAATTGCCCTCCTAGGGCCATCTCGATCTCAGACTACAGTGCTCAGACCAGATAGTCTTTTCCACCCCTAGCAGGATCCTAGTCTCGTCGTTACTTTTGGATCATGATGGCATTTGTCTATGATCAAACTCTTAACTTATAGTTAAGAATCGTGGCACTTTGACCTGGCCCATTTCGATGCCAGCGTAGCTCACCGCTTGCCCTGGGTCCATTCAGTCCCTCGTTGGGACCCTGCTTTTTGGGGTGTTAGGAACTAAGGGCAACTGAGTCAAGAAAGCCTGGGAGTGAAAAATATTCAAAGCCAAGCAAATCCTAAGTTACAAAGCAGAATGTTAACGGTCTTCCTGTATCTATACAAAAAGGACCTTGCTTTAAAGTAAACTGTTCATAAGGCATAAGGAGAGGAGAAAGGCAATATTTCACTCATACATATAAAATCATAGATTTTTGAGGAATCTAACCTTACAAGTTAACAGAGTCTGATTAGGGGGAAAGCTGATTAACTGGTTGGGGAGGAGAGCATAGGGAAGAATTTACAGTTAAACACAATGGAATGGAAATGCCTCAGGAGCACTGTGATGGGTGTAACCGGATAAACCTAAACTCCTTGTGGAGAAAGGGAGAAAGGACAAAGTAATGTCTTCCTACACTATTTCTTCACGCCCTACCGAGGTCATGAGTTGCCCCTGACGAGCGGATCTCTGGCACAGCCATGGCTCCAGAGGCAAAAGGACTTAATCCAGAGCCCAGCAGCTTGTGGCAGAAAAGTGAATGGACCATGCGTTAAACTATGGCGCCATACCTCCCCGGGGGGGGGAAGAGTGTTGCTCCCTTCCACCTTTTTCAGCAAGGTGGCTACTGCCTCAGAGCTTATTGGAAAGCTGGTATGAGCTGGCAATGACGGGGCAACTGCAGTCTCATGGGAAGGGGGGCAGTAATGGCTCGTCCTTCACGCCCTACCAAGGTCACGAGTTGCCCCCAACTAGAGGCTCTCCGGCACGGCCATGGCTCCAGAGCCACAGAAACCAATCTCGTAAGTATATGGCTCTTTGCAGAAATCCCTCCAGATTTACCTAGTAAAATATCAGAAATCCAAAATCGCGTGGCCGCTATCATGGCCGCTCGACATCATATAGTTCTCATAACCAGCTATAGAAAACAAATTATTTCACAATGCCTTTTCAGCAATTCTGATTGTTGGGGGGGAAATTCTAAACAATAATGGTGCATCTTTTGTCGAAATAATGAATGTAATCAAAGTAAAGAGAGTTAAGTAGAAATCATCTGCCTCACAGGCATAGGGAAGGGTGGGAGGGGGTATACTGGAGTTCTTGGTGGTGAAAAATAAGTACTGGTGAAGGGAAAGGTGTTTGATCATTGTATGACCAAGACTTAATCTTGAAAGCTTTGTAACTTTTCCCACAGTGATTCAATAAATATAAGAGAAAAAAATCTCCTGTTTGAGTTAATATGAGATGCTATAACTCATGACATTTTAGAAGTGAGCAAAATGTTTTTTTAATCATCATTAGTATTCTTAAACTGTCAAAATTCTACCCATCAGCAACCAAAATGTCAACAACAAGTGATTTGTTAAATAAAGGGTGTTAAATCTATTTAATGGAATGTTATCGAATTACCCTCTCCCAAGACAGCACAGCTAAGGGTCAAGGAAATCTCTCCCTTGAGATAAAGTGAGAGCATGTGATAGACAATCCAGATTTCCCTTGTGCAATACTGCCAAAGAGCCTCTTTTCTCTCTGACCCTATGTATACTGCTGAATGACTATCTACATAACTTGGAAAAGACTGAACTATTGGAGATCATGAAAGGGATGCAGATCATACTAAAAACATTGGGATTCCACCAAGAAGCCTGTCCATCTCCGGGTGCCATCTTAGCACACCAACAGCTCTGGCCCAGAGACTCCCAATTGAATCCCAAAATGGATTAGTACCATACAGAGATGTCTCTGGAACCTAACCATTTACAATCTAGAAATTTACATTTACAATCATGGCCATGCGAGCTCTCATGATATTCAAAATCTGTCACTGTCCTCCCGTTGTTCATCGATTTGCTCCAGCGGGCCCAGTAACGTCTCCATTGGAGACTTTGTTGTTACTGTGTTTGGCATATCGAATACATCACGGGTAGCTTGCCAGGCTCTGCTGTGGGGGCGAGATACTCTCGGTAGCTTGCCAGGCTTTCCGAGAGGTGTGGTGGAATCGAACTCCGGTCGGCCATGTTGGCTGCGTGCAAGGCAAACGCCCTACCGCTGTCCTATTGCTCCATAAGCAGTGGAAAATAAATTATATAGTGTCTGCCCCTGGCAGGTAGACTTGAATGGTGGTGGTAAATTTGGAGCAAAACATAATGCTCAAAATTAGAGAAGAGAGTACTGGGGAAATTGTCTGCCATAGAGGCAGGGTGGGGCTTGGATGTGGGTGGTAGAACATGTGCTCTGGTGGAGGGATGGGTGTTCCATCATTGTATGGCTGAATCTCAAACATGAAAGCTCTGTAATTCTGTCTTACAGTGATACAATTAAAAACCAAAGTAATGTGGAGCTCATGCCCAGTTCAATCCACTTAATCAATGGCTGAACAAATAGCAGTACTTCATTATTAAAAAAAATTGTATTAAAAAATTTTTTAAGCCTGTCCATGAGCTAAGGAGAACACCTTATGCCCACATCTCCTACAAATAGCCCACAGTCATCCCAACAGTTTTTATTCCTCACTGACACCCCCAAAACCTGTGGCTGAATGCCTGTGCATGCACCCAATCATAGCAGAGAGAGCAAGTTTTGGCAGATGGCTAGTAAGCAAATACACAAAGTCACATAAACTACGGACTAAGAAAACACCACAAGTTTACATTTTAGAGCTACCTTTAGAAAAAGAGAGATTATCAACACAGGGGCATAAACTCAATGAACAACATAAAGCATAACTTCTAAGACCATCTGGAATTTAAAGCTCTGCGCTTAGCACCCAGAAAGAAGAGTCTGACCATCTGGTAGGTGGGTGGCTGTAGGATAACACTCTTTTGTCCTTCCTCAGGTAGCTTAGGTTTGTCAGCTCACACCCATCTAAGGACACTGAACTTGTATTGTAAGCAATGTCCTTTCTGTGTGGACACAGGAAGACAGTTAATATTATGCTTTGTAACTTGTGAGTTGATTGACTCTGAATAATATTTACTCCTGGGCATCTGATTTCTTGACTCAGTTGCCCTTAGTTCCTAGCACCCCAAAAGCAGGGTCCCGACGAGGGACTGAATGGACCCAGGGCAAACAGTGAGCTACCCTGGCATCGAAATGGGCCAGGCCAAAGAGCCACGATACTCAACTATAAGTTGAGGGCATGATCATGGACAAATGCTGTCATGATCCAAAAGTAAGTAACGACGAGACTAGGACCCTGCTGGAGCTAGGAAGATTAACCTGACCTGAGGACTGCGAAATGTATAGTGAGATGTTCTCAGGAAGAACCAAACTAAATTTATATCTCTTACTGTGCTCATACAGAATGACATTGCTAGAAATATTAGAAGTAGATTTATTACAACTATTTAAGTAGATTACTAACTGAGGGAAGAACACACCCTTGTTGGGATCCCACCCTTGGGCGGATCTCCTAGTAATCTGAAGTAATCTCTGTAGATGAGATTTTATCCTTGAGTTAATCTCCTGGAGGAGTGGTCTTACCTCTCTTTGTTGATTCGTCAGTATTCAACCTACCTTTATGTCACCACCTTATGTGACTGCTATATAAACTAAGACGTAAGCTCGGAAAGAGAGTCAGAAGCGAGAGAGCTCCGGCTCCAGAGATCCAGAGTCAGAGCCAGAAGGAGAGAGCTTCCAAGACTGGGGCCCAGGAGAGAAGGAGGCAGAGAAAGACAGGAGTGAAGAGGATTGGAATAAATTACTATTGATATAGACCGGCCTGGCCCTCGTTTCTTCTTCTGTTTGCCCTTGGCCATTCCGATCCAGGCCACACACAGCGGCTCAAGAGCACCGAATGCAGGCAGTGAGACAGTGTCATCCAGTGAGCCCGTGAACACACAACCATGATAAGATTTTACAGGTGGCCACGCGTTCTTTTGACATCTCATGAAACTCAGTCGGTAACAGCAATGGTCCAGGGGTCTTCTCCAAATCTCATTACGTGTCCAGCCCATCTGATTTTCGACGCCTTAGCAAGCGAGACAACGTCCCTGATTCTTGATCTTCTACGGAGGTCGGAACTCCGGATTCTTTCTCTCATTTGAGTGAAACGTGATACTCCAAGCATAGTTCTTTCCTCTTTGGGTGACCCGAATAGCGTTCTCACCCTGTTTTTATAGGGCCCAGGTCTCTGAGGCATATGTTAATGCAGGAAGAACAGTGGAATTGAAGAGATGTGCCTAGAGCCAGAGGTTCTTCAACTCTTAGCTATTTCTTCGACGGTCTTGAAGGCGTTCCAAGCTGCTCTCTTCCTCCTGTCCAACTCAGGGGCCAGGTCATTCGTCATGTTGACTTCTTGACCTAGGTACACATAACTGTTGCAGTCGGAGATGTTTGTCCCGTTGAGAGTGAATGGAACATCAGGAAGGAGATCATTTCTCATAAACATTGTCTTCGTGAGAGTCAGCTGTAGTCCGACCTTTCCACACTTACTGTCAGAGTCGGCCAGCATTTGTGCTGCTTGGCTAATGTTTGATGTTATTAGAACAATGTCATCAGCAAAGCAGATGTGGTGTAGTTGCCGACCGTCTATCTTCACTCCAATTCCTTCCCATTCTAGTCATTGCATGACATTCTCGAGGGTGGCACTGAAGAGTTTTGGTGAGAGGGTATCGTCCTGCCAAACCCCTCTCTTGATGTCGATGATCACTTCCTTGTAGAATGGTGAGATCCTGGTAGTGAATCGGTAATACAGCTCATGGAGGATCCTGATATATTGAGTTTGGATGCCCTGATTGGCTAGGGCTTCAATGACTGCTTCTGTCTCAACAGAATCAAAGGCCTTCTTTAAGTTAGACAGAGCGGCATCTTGAACTCCTGAGAAACCTCAATGAGCTGGTTATCGTGTGGATATGGTCAATCATGCTGAATCCTTTTCGAAAACTTGCTTGCTCGCATGGTTGTACTTCACCTAGTGTTCTGCCTATCCTATTCAGGATGACTCGAGTGAACAGCTTGTAGATGGCAGACAATAGGCAGATTGGACTAGAGTTGCCAATGTCGTGGATGTCTCCCTTCTTGTACCGTAGTACAGTCCTGCTGGTTTTCCACTGGGATTGCATTCAGACAGTTAGCGTGTGAAGAGCCGAGCCAGTGTATTGATGAATACTGATGGCAGGTTCTTCAGGTATTCAGGTCTGACCTTGTCTGGGCCGGGTGCTGTTTGCTTCTTTACTGAAGAAATGGCGAGGCGAGTCGGATTTCAGAAGGGAGAACTTTGGGAAAGACATCTATCCTGTGGAATTTGGTATGTGGGCAGGTACACATGGCTATCAAAGAGATCCGAGTAGAAGCCATGGATAATTTTCTACATTGCCCTTCTAGAAGATGTGAGAGATCCATCAGGACGTCGGAGGGTATTCATCTTGGTCTTGTAGTTGACGACGGACAGGCGGGCGTTTCGAATGCTTTTCCCAGATTCTGCTGCGTCTACCAGCACTTCTGCTCTTCTCTCTTTGAGGTCTTCCTTTATTGCATCTCTGCACTGCTTTGCGAGCTCGGACGTTTGCTTGCCTGAGGCATGAGCCAAACCACGTTGGCGAATTAAGCATCAGAGGTGCAGGTGTCCTTGTCAACACGATCTTGGCCATGAGCATTGATTCATTCGAATGCCTAACAACCTGAATATTCAACACTTGAATAGATGTGGCTCACTGCCGGCAGTTTCTATCTTCGTTGTCTATGCACCAACATCCAATTATGATGAAGGAGAAATTGAGAAGTTCTACATGGAGCTGGAGAAGTTCTATAAAGAAGACCACACCTTCTACAAGATCATTGTTGGTGATTTTAATGCCAAGATAGGACCAAGAAGATTAGCCGAAGAACTCCACATCGGGACCCATGGCCTAAAATGGAACAAACAGGGTTAGAGACTGAGTTCTCATCATGTTGACCAAGACCATCCATGGTAACTCACAGTTCCAGAAGGCCGAATCTGAACGTTGGACATGGGAGTTTCCTGGTGGACAGTTCCACAACGAAACTGACCATATCATATTCAATCGACAGTTTTGCCTGACCGATGTCACTGTTGTCCCAAAATTCCAAACGGGATCAGACCACCATCTCCTTCGTGCAAAATTCTACTTCACAGAGCGGGGAGAAGGGCTGCCAAGTTTAAGAAGAGAATTCCCAGAACGACCACCAACTGGGAGCTCTTTGGCACTATTGCTGCAACATGGGAAGATGCTGTCGTTGACAACATTGATGAGGAATACAATCGACTGGTTCAGCATTTCCATGATTGTGCGAGGAACACCAAGAGAGAGATAGCCACAAAAAAAATGCCTATCTTCGAAAACTCTTGAGCTTATTCGCCAACTACATTCTCGGTTTATTAAAATTCTCAACACTGCCTGAGGATAACCTCAAAATAGTCTCCTTTATCAGTGGACAAGATGGTGGTGGCACAGTAGGTAGCAGCAGAGCTGGCAG
This sequence comes from Sorex fumeus, assembly GCF_029834395.1. Classification (NCBI taxonomy): domain Eukaryota; kingdom Metazoa; phylum Chordata; class Mammalia; order Eulipotyphla; family Soricidae; genus Sorex; species Sorex fumeus. The sequence goes on from NW_026606143.1 coordinate 1,419,657, forward strand.
AGCAATGGTAACTCTCAGCGCTCTGTAACAGCGGAGCCAATAAAGTAATAAAATTTCTGTGTGAATGATTGTCAGTGTCCTTTAAATATTCTCTCTCAAAGAGTGGCTTTTTGAGAAAGAATATTTAAAAAAAAAAGAGGTGAAATCAAACAGGTGCCCAGGGAAGAGTGGTGGCCTGTGGTGGGTCCATGAAGATCCCAAGCACCTGCCTGGGATCCAAAACTGACCAACCTACTGGCGCTATGCAGCTTTCGGCACTATGGACAGTGCCAGTGGCAGAACTTTTGTATAAATAGTGCGTGAATCAAAGATCCCAGAGTTAAGGGGGCACCCTGGTTCCCACCATGGCGGGGGGGGGGGGGTCGGTTGAAGGGGGCGATTTGGCATCCCCTGAGATGCGCTGCCACCAGCAGGGTACCCAGCTGCCACTTACCCCTCCAGTGAAGCCCTTGCTGCCAGAGTCCCCACAGCATATTATGGAGGAAAATCTCCCTGAGTGCCAACTGGCTGAAGACCAGACCTGAAGACAGGGCAAGAGCTCATGGGCCAGGTTCTACTGGACTGGTGGTGGTGGCCCACCCGGAGCACCTGAGCAGCATATAGTAGCTACCCTAGCCCTGTCCGTGGTGCCTGCTGGGGCTGCTACTTTCATCACCCCTAGAGGCCAAAAGGCCAGCAGGCCAACCTGGTCCCACAGGGTGAGAGCACCAGCTCCCTGATGGTGTCCTCTGGCTTCCTGTGCCCCCAAATCGGTGCTATGACTCCAGCTCGACTCCAGCAATTCGGGTCCAAGTTTCCTGAGAAATTAAGCTGCCAAAATTTAAGTACATGGGAGCCACGCCCATAAACCACCTCTGGCTCCTCCATGCAAGCTTATTTATTGGCCTTGCTCCAGAATCTCATAAATAAATCTTGGACCAGTGCATGGCTTAATAATCCAGGGTACACCAGAGGGGGGCAGGTTTGCCCAGTGCCCACCCAAACAAAGCCTCCAGCAGCTGCTTGCTCCTACAATCCAAAATTGCTGCCATGTCCCTAGCTGGACACCACTGTCTCAAGACAGACCTCACTGAGAAATTAACCTGCTGAACACTCAGGTACGCAGGTTTTCTGACTGAAATCTCCAGGCTTTCTTGGAGTCAGGATAGGCTACCTCCCCCCGCCCCACTTCGTTAAACTCCTGGAAGCAGTGGCAGTCATCCCCACAAACCAACTCCAGTGCCACCATGTAAGCTCTTCCACCCGCCTTGCTCCAGAGACCATAAATCAACCTCAGACCCATGCATGAGTGAATAATCAGTGGCACATCAGAGACAGGGGGCAGTTTAGACCAGGACCTGCCCTAACAGAGCCCCCAGCAGGTACTTGTACCCCACAACCACAAATCACTGCCATGTCCTCAGTTAAACTCCACTGTTTCAGCACAAATCTCAACAAGATATTAAAGACTACTTCAGCTGTACATTCCTGATAAAAATACTGAACTCCCTGAACAAATATGATGACCAAATAGTACCTGTATTGTAAACCATAATGCACAAAAGGAGACAGAGAGAGAGAGAGAGAGAGAGAGAGAGAGAGAGAGAGAGAGAGAGAAGTGCCTGCCATGGAGGCAGGCTGGGGGGGTCAGGATTGGGGGGGGGGAGGGAAATTGGAGACATTGGTGGTTGGCAATGTACACTGGTGGAGGGATAGGTGTTGGAACATTGTATGATTGAAACCAAATCATGAACAACTTTGTAACGGTCTATCTCGTGGTAATTCTATTAAAAAAAAAAAGAATAGCCTCCTCAGTGTTAACTGAAATGAGGAAAATGCTGGATAAAAAATTGGCTCGGCTCAAAGAAAATTTTATGCAAAACATTGAAGAATTCATTCATTTCTAACTGAAGGAACTAAAGAATAAAGTAGCAAGTCACAGTGGCAGATTTGAGGAAAATGAAAACCAAATCAATGGGGTACAGAACATCAACAATAACAACAAAATGATAATTTCTAAATGGAAGAAACTGCAAGGTATTTTGTCCTTTCTGCCTTGCCGCAGGGAGCTTAAGTCTTTGGGTTACTCCCATAAAAGTGCTCCCATTATCTGTGTTTATTTGCAACTTCTTTCTTTGTGCTCTGTTGACTTGTAAATATTGTTTTTCTCTTCTCCTTAAGTCATTTGCATAGTTAATTCAGAGCAATGTCCTTTTTGTAAGGGCACAATAAGACAGTTAATACTATGCTTTTGTAACATGGGAGTTAATTGACTCCAAATGATATTTTCCTCCTGGATATCTGTTCTCTCGACATAAGCCTCAGTTGCCCTTACTTCCTAGCACCCCAAAAAGTAGGGTCCAGATGAGGGTTCTGGAAGAACGCTGGGCAAGGGGTGAGCTATGTGCTACCCTGGCATTGAAATGGGCTTGGTCAAAGTGCCATAACTTAACTATATATTTGTCCATGGTCATGGACAAATTCTGTCATCATCCAAAAAGTAATAACTAGATTCGGATCCTGCTAGGGTTAGAAAAGATTAATCTGGCCTGAGCACTGTAGTCTGAGTCTGTGGCAAGATGTTCCCAGGAGAGTCGCCCTATAAGCCTCAATGTATCTCCCACTGTGTCCATACAAAAATAACTAATATTAAGAAGTAGAATTAAGATGTGAATTAAGATGTTAAATTATTGGGCTAAGGAGAAAAGGAACACCCCTACATGTGTTTCTGCACTTGAGCCTGATGGGCAGTCAGGAATGGCTTTCTTATGTTGATTTTGCTACTGGACTGGGTGTAGGACTGGGTGCTGTGTCAGCTCAGAGTGCTGGGTGGAGAGAGACAAGAGAATTGGATGGAAAGGAAAGAGAGGGCAGGGAGCAAAATGGAGCATGGAGAGATGAATGGGAGATACAGGAGGAGACGGGAATGAGGGGCAATGTGAGACTAGAATAGGGGGCTCAGGCACGTGGAGAGAATGCAATAAAGGGAAACTGATCAATCAACCGTCTTGGCTTTCGTTTCCTCCTCCATCTTCCCCATGGTATGGGCCACCAGGGCTGGGCAAGTGGCCCGAGACCACCCAAGCCCGGGCGGTGAGGGGAAGAGCTGTTGGGGCTACCCTAGCCTCCCGGAGATTAAATAATATAGAATGGTGCTTACCTTGCACATAGCTGACTTGGGTACAATCTCCAGCACCACCAGGAGTGATCCTTGAGTGCAGAATGAGAAGTAACCCCTGAGCACCATCATATATGCTGCCCCCACCAAAAAAAATGACAAGACACATTCTAATCAAAACATCAAGAACCAAACAGAGAAGATTACTTTAAGCAAAGAGCAAAACCTTAAGTACAGGGACACAACATATAATTCACTACAAATCTCTCATAGGAAACCCTATAGGCAAGAAGGAACTGGAATGATAGTGTCAAAGTACTGAACAAAAAAAGTTCAGGGGGCAGAACAAAAGTACAGCACGTAGGACACTTGCTTTGGATACATCAGACTCACATTCAATCCTCAGCATCTTATATCTTTGAGGACCGCTGGGTGTAGCCCCAGAAAAAAAAGAAAGAAAAGCTTCAATCTGGAATCCTTTACCCTAGTCAACTGTCATTCAAATTTGAGGAAGGGATAAATAGGAACAATACATAATTTTCTTTGTACTGGCTTTGTAATTTTATACTTTGATGTTTTTATGTATTATCAAATATGAATTTAAATGTCAAAAATAAAGTAAAATAAATTCTCACCAAATCTTAATGTTTATCAAATGAAGACTTAATTGTTTTCTTTCTAACTTAGATTCTTCAGTGGAAACTTGGATTATTGGCTTGAGAATATTTTTTTACATATATTTATAAAATATGGAAAACAGCAGCCGGCCCAGACAAGGTGAGACACAAATACCTGAAGAACCTGCCACCAGTACTCATCAATACTCTGGCTCGGCTCTTCACACGCTACGTATCTGAATGCAAGGTTCCATCTCAATGGAAAAACAGCAGGACTATATGACTGTACAAGATCTGCCTGTTGTCTGTTGTCTACAAGCTGTTGACTCGAGTCATCCTGAATAGGATTGGCAGAACACTAGACGAAGGACAACCAGGCGAGCAAGCTGGTTTCCGAAAAGGATTCAGCACAATGGATCATATCCACACGATAACCAAGCTCATTGAGGTTTCTCAGGAGGTCAAGATGCCGCTCTGTATAACGTTCATTGATTTAAAGAAGGCCTTTGATTCTGTTGAGACGGAAGCGGTCATTGAAGCCCTAGCCAAATAGGGTGTTCAAACTCAATGCATCAGGATTCGCCCTGAGCTGTATTGTGGATTCATTAGCAGGATCTCACCATTCTATAGGGAGGTGATCATTGACGTCAATAGAGGGGTCGCAAGAAAAGCCGAGATTAGTACCAGGAGGCTTACTCTATGGCTTGGAGGCCAGCCACACATGCTAGGGGAAAAGGCAGCTCAGATAGAGAAGGGAGCACCAAATAAAGGGTGTTGGGAGGATCCTCCCAGGATGAGAGAAGCATGCTGAAAGCAAACTATAGACCAAACATGATTGCCACTCAATGCCCCTTTTGCAAACCACAACACCCAAAAGGAGAGAGAGAACAAAAGGGAATACCCTGCCACAGAGGCATGGGTGGGATGGGGGGATGAAGGGTGGAAGAGATACTGGGGCCCGTGGTGGTGGACAATGGGCACTGGTGGAGGTATGGGTGTTTGATAATTGTATAATTGAAACCCAAGCACAAAAATTTGTAAGTCTACAACTGTACCTCATGGTGTTTCACTAATAAAAATTTTAAAAAATAAATCAATAAATTTAGACACAGTCTCTGAAACTGAAAAAAAAGGAGAGGAGTTAGATGTACAAAAGTAAGATCAAAATGGATTAACGACCTCAACATCAGACCTGAATCCATAAGGTACATTGAAGACAAAGTTGGCAAATCCCTCCATGATATTGAAGCTAATGGTATCTTAAAAGATGTCACGCCACTGGCCAAGCAAGTGAAAACAGAGATAGACAAATGGAACTATCTAAAACTAAGAAGCTTCTGCACCTCCAAAGAAACTGTGACCAAAATACAAAGAAAGTCTAAAGAATGCGCAAGGATATTCGCCCTATACACATCCAACAAGGGGGTTGATATCAAGGATATACCAAGTACTGGTTGAACTCCACAAGAAGAAAACATCCAACCCCATAAAAAAATGGGGCAACGAAATGAACAGATACTTTCTCAAAGAAGAAATCCGAATGGCAAAAACGCCCATGAAAAAATGCTCTACATCATTAATCATCAGGGAGCTGTAGATCAAAACACAATGAGATATCATCACACACCACAGAGACTGACCCACATGCAAAAGAACAAAAGCGACCAGTGTTGGCACGGATGTGGTGAGAAAGGGACCCTCCTTCACTGCCAGTGGGAATGCCAGCTGGTTCAGCCATTTTGGAAAACAGTATGGACAATTCTCAAAAAATTAGAAATTGAGCTCTCATTTGACCTAGCAATACCACTCCTGGGAATATATCCCAGAGAGGCAAAAAGTATAGTCGAAGTGACATCTGTTACATCTGCACTTGTTTGTTCATTGCAGCACTGTTTACAATAGCCAGAATCTGGAAAAAACCTGAGTGCCCGAGAACAGATGACTGGTTAAAGAAACTTTGGTATATCTACACAACGGAGTACTATGTAGCTGTTAGAAAAGATGAACTGAACTGAACACTGTCCTCCCATTGTTCATCGATTTGCTTGAGTGGGCCCAGTAACGTCTCCATTTTGAGACTTGTTGTTACTGTGTTTAGCATATTGAATACATCACGGGTAGCTTGCCAGGCTTTGCCATGTGGGCAAGATACTCTCGGTAGCTTGCCAGGCTCTCCAAGAGGGACAGAGGAATCGAACCCGGCTTGGCCAGGTTTGCTGCGCACAAGGCCATGATGGGAGATGCATGCTGAAAGTAGACTATAGACCGAACATGATTGCCACTCAATGCCTCTTTTGCAAACCACAGCACCCAAAAGGAGGGAGAACAAAAGGGAATGCCTTGCCACAGAGGCAGGGTGGGATGGGGGGTATGTGGGGTGGGAGGGATACTGGTAACAGTGGTGGTGGAAAATGAGCACTGGTGGAGGGATGAGTACTAGATCATTGTATAATTGAAAACTAAGCACAAAAATTTGTAAGTCTACAACTGTACCCCATGGTGTTTCAGTAATAAAAATTTTTTTTAAAAAAGGAGGGGTTCAGCAGGTGATACCATTTCACTGAAACTCTTCAGTGCCACTCTCGAGAATGTCATGCGACCACTGGAATGGGAAGGAATGGGAGTGAAGATAGACGGTCGGCAACTACACCACCTCCGTTTCGCTGATGACATCATTCTAATAGCATCAAACATCAGTCAAGCAGCACAAATGCTGGCCGACTTTGACAGTGAGTGTGGAAAGGTCGGACTACAGCTGACTCTCACGAAGACAATGTTTATAAGAAACAATCTTCTTCCTGACGTTCCATTCACTCTCAACGGGACAAACATCTCCGACTGCAAGAGTTATGTGTCAAGAAGTCAACATGACGAATGATTTGGCCCCTGAGTTGCACAGGAGGAAAAGAGCAGCTTGGAACGCCTTCAGAGCATCAGAGCAAGAAATAGCTAAGAGGATGAAGAACCTCCAGCTCTAGGCACATCTCTTCAATTCCACTGTTCTTCCTGCATTAACATATGCCTCAGAGACCTGGGCCTTACGAAAACAGGATGAGAACGCTATTCAGGTTTCCCAAAGAGGAATCAAAAGAGCTATGCTTGGAGTATCACGCTTCACTCATATGAGAGAAAGAATCTGGAGTTCCAACCTCCGTCGATGATCAAGAATCAAGGACGTGACACAGCAGCGAAGAAAAAAAAATGGCTGGAGGGCCCCACAGCTCCCGGAGAATTCTCTGGCCCCATTCAGAGCTGATATCCCAGATGGAGCGCCCAGATGGGGTAGGTGCTGTCTCCCCTCCTTCTCTAGATGGAATCCCAGTAACCTCGAGCTTCCACAAGCATGGCTCTGGCATGCAGGTACCAGGACTATTTTCCAAACCACAATAGGGCCACCCCAGTTTGCAGGCAACCTCTGATTCCGGAAGTCATGCCCACAACCCACCCCCAGCGCCATCTTCCAGCACAGAGCAGGAAAGAAAAAAATGGCGGGAGGGCCCCACATCTCCCAGAGAATTCTCCAGGCCCCATTTAGAGCCAATATCACTGGGAGGTCCCAGATGGGGTAGGTGCTGTCTCCCCGTCTTCTCCAGATGGAATCCCAGTGACCATGAGCTTCTACAAACATGGCTCTGGCATGCGGGTATCAGGACTATTTTCCAAACTGATATGCAAAGTGATCAGTGGAAAGTAAATGATCTAGCATTTGTCCCTGAAAATCAGGCTTGAATAGTGGTGAGAAAATCTGAGCAGAAGATAATGCCCAACCAAAATATATCTGGACTGTTATTTAACTAATGGTGCTATGCCACCCTAGGAGGGGAAGGGTGTCTGTCCCTCTGCCTGTCCCCCTTTGTGGCGGCGACATGGAGGCCTGCATATTTTAGAGCCTAATGAACAGCCAGGTATGAGATTGCATTGACAAGGCACGTGGGGCTTCATGGGATGGGGGTGGAATCGGCCCTGCTCCCCGCCATGACAATGCTCCAGGTTGCCACCCTCAAATGCCTCCTCTGGTTTCTGATTGACCATGAACCCAGAGGCACACATACCATAGGAACCCAGGGGCTTCTGGCAATAATTTCTCTAGGTTTATTACTAAAATATCAGAAATCCAAATTTGCGTGGCCACTATTGTGGCCACACGACATTATATGCTCTTCATAAGCAGCAATAGAAAACAAATTTTCTAATGATGCCTTTGTGGCAGGTCTGAATATTGGGGAAAATTCCAAATAACAACGCTGGGTCTTTTGTCATTATGTTGAATGTGATCAACATAGACAGAGAGAAAGTGGAAATCTGTCACACAGGCGGGAGTGGGTGGGAGGGGGGGTCTTGGTGGTGGAAAATGTGCACTGGTGAAGGGACGGGTGTTTGATTATTGTATGACCGACTGAGACTTGAACTGAAAGGCTTTGTGACTGTTTATTAACAAGAGGTGCTGAAGCAACTGGTCATCAGTTTACATAAAATTTAATCAAAATGGATAATAGTACAATTGTAAAATATAAAACTATAATAAAAATTCTGTAAGAAACCATTGGAGAAAGCCTTTGGACCTATGGTCAGGCAAATACATTTTATACTTTATACTAAAATGTATGATCTATAAAGTGAACCGTGGACAAACTGGACATTAAAACTTTTGCTATTGGTCCAGAGTGATAGTACAGTGGGTAGGGCACTTGCCTTGCATGTAGCTGACCCAGGTTCAATCCCTTGTTTTTCATATGGTCCCCCAAGCCCCACCAGGAATGAACCCTGAATACTGAGCCAGGAGTAAGACCTAAGCACCACTGGGTATGACCCAAAAACAGAGAGAGAGAGAGAGAGAGAGAGAGAGAGAGAAAACATAAAAGACATTTGGGAGAATATATTTGCAAGTCCCATACTCATCACAAAGAAGAATGTAGATTAAAAAATATCTAATACTAAAAAAAAAAAAGGTAAAGGCCCTCCCATTGATCGTCGATTTGCTCTAGCGGGCCCAGTAACGTCTCCATTGGAGACTTTGTTGTTACTGTGTTTGGCATATCGCTCCAGCCCAGCGGTAGGGTGTTCACCTTACAAGCGGCCAACATGGCCGACCCGAGTTCGATTCCTCCGCCCCTCTCGGAGAGCCCAGCAAGCTACCGAGAGTATTCGATTCGATATGCCAAACACAGTAACAACAAAGTCTCCAATGGAGACGTTACTGGGCCCGCTCGAGCAAATCAATGATCAATGGGAGGGCCTTTACCTTTACCTTAAAAAAAAAAAACAGAAAACAGGTTGTGGCAATTTCAGCGAGGAAGCTAGACAGTGAGCTAATGAGCACATGAGCACATACATAACCATCAGGGATCCATTGTCCTAACAACCACCACCACCAATCTTTAGGAAAACTGCCAGTTTGGAGGTCATTCCCATGCCCTCTTACCTCCTCTTGACCACACCCTCCCCAACCCAACCCTGCCTTCCCTAATTTACTCCTCATAAATGCTGTCTATTCCTAAATTAGCATCCCCCATGCACTCCAGGTTAGGACCTTGGTTTCAGAAGGAAACAATCCCAAGACAATTAAATCCCTACCACATCAGGCTAGTCTCTGAGGAGCGAGCAAGGCAGTGAAAGGAATGATGCTTTGAAACATGAGTGCAGATTGAAAGGTCTATCTGGTGCTCCTCCATCACTTCAGAGGCCACTGGTTCTTTCCCCTTCTTCTCGTTTCTATTAGAGAAGCTAAAGCATGGACTAGCATGAGTTTTTCTAGTCCATAAGTTGTGGGGGTAAGAAGGGGAGGAGCAGCACTTCACTTTTCAAATCAGTGTTAAATATGCCACATAATGGCCAGTGAATTGACCTCTAGTTATTTCACAGTCAAATAATGGTCAATGTGGGTTGGTAGGGTGGTGTGGTAGGGCTGGTTTAAAGACAGTTTGAATGATCTGTTGCAATGGGGAGATGTGTGTGTGTGTGTGTGTGTGTGTGTGTGTGTGTGTGTGTGGTAGACAGACACAGCACTTAAGCAGTGCTGGGCGGAGGTCTTCAGGATTCTTTGAAACTCCCAGGTGGAACCCAGGTTAGACACACATCCTGCATGGACCTTTCCTGCCCAGCCAGGATATCCTGTGTTTGTCAAAGTGACTGCACAGGGAAGCCCTGACCATTGTCCTTCCCCAAAATCTGTCAGTCAACCCCTCCCTGCCTGCATTAGCTACCCCAGGCAGAGGAAGAATAACTCTGAAACAAGTGTTATCAGCATCCTCCATGGACTTCCTCACCTCTTCCCCAATCTCGTCAGTCCTAAGCTCTTTAGCATCCTCAGGCAGAAACTTGGGATGCTGGGATAGGGTCAGAACCTTGAAGCCAGCACACATCCCTCAACACACATCTTTTGCCAAAACCTGACACTGCACACTCTGAGTGGGAAGTCAGAGCCTGCAGCTGAAGGACCAAGGCTGCAATGGAGCTGCAGCAGCCGCCTGGTGCAACCATCCTGCGCCTGGGCTGGCTGACCTTGCTGCTCTGGTTCTTAGCCCTGAGCTGTGTTGTCTCCTCGTCGGCTTCTCTAGCTCCTTCTCTGGTGTCCCAAGTCAGAACCAGCTACAATTTCGGAAGGACTTTCCTCGGTCTTGATAAATGCAATGCCTGCATCGGGACATCTATTTGTAAGAAGTTCTTTAAAGAAGAAATAAGGTCAGATTCTCAATAAGATAACTTGATAGGGCCAAATTCTCTTCCCTTCCCATGAATATGTCCAGAATTTTGTAGAAAATCATTCAGGATGTAATGAATGGGTGGTAGCTGAAACAAAAATCATTTAACTATCATGGTAATGCGTTGAAGATGGGTTGGAGAGTGGGGCAGGGGGTGTAGAGGTGTGCGGGAGGCATGAAGGCCAAGTCGAGTACAATCCTAAATTCCCTTTTGCAAGAGGAGCTTGAAATTTCTTTTCTTTGAAGGGAGTACCCTGGGACTTTTGAGTTCACCAAGTTTATTTCTCATAAGGGGAGAGAAAGAAAATGTATAGAAAGCATACTATGCAACAGATATTTTTAAAACTATTTTTGTTACTCCTCACAATGATTCTGACAGTTCATGTTTGTACCCATTATTCAAAGAAGTGAGCTCAGGAGTGGCAAAATCAAGTGACTTGCCCAATCAGACTTGCTTAGCAACTCTGGGATTCAAATAAGGAACATTTGCTTCAAAGTTTCTGAACCAGTTTTCTATTGTGTGATATTGCCTTGATCAGAGGAATCACCAAGTTTTACACATTTTGATGTTGTATGCAATTCCGGTCGTGTGTGTGTGTGTGTGTGTGTGTGTGTGTGTGTTGAAATATAAAGCTCTCAAAACACAATAAGCCTTTATTACAGTCAAGGCACCAAAGGTGTGCTGACATCCTTGTAACTCTAGTCATTGCTTTCCAGGATTTTAGAAGGGGGACAGATTACAACATTAAGGCCTTGACTGAGACAGACTATTAGTGAAATACAAAGAATCTCCGGGGACTCTAGGGATGGGATATTAATTCCAAGTGGGGAGTAGAAAAGGGCTTTCCTGGAAGAAGTATTCTGAGTAAGGCCAAAAAGGATGAGCTGACATTAAATGGGAGGACAAGGGTTAAGTAAAAGGTTCAGATGAAACAAAAGCTCAGATATGGAAAGAGGTGAGAAGGTGTCTAGAGACCCGGGGCTTCTGAGGAGGCATGGCAGGAATATATGAATAGAAAAAAAATGAGATAGGAGCCTCTAAACTCATGTTAAAGAATCAAAACCTTAACTTATGAGCCTGTTGTTCTTGGACTTTCCAATACCTAAGACCTATCTTCTGCTTTGCCTTCTTCCAACTTACCTACGTCGGGTTTGTAAGCTCTGGTGGCATCACGAAAGGCAATAATATAAAACAATTGTATTTCTGATTGACCGGTATTAACCAGAAACATATTCAAATATTCAAGTCACTTAACAGGACTAATAAATCAAATATGCCAGCCCAAAATGTGGAACTTCTTCGGAAAGATGGGATTTTATGGCGTTGATGTGGACTTTTCCTATTAAGCTTTGTTAAAAAGCATTTTGAATGCTAAAAAATGCCGAGACACCAGCCACTCAATTGGGAAAACTTGATAGCAGATGGATGAGGGGGTTAAGCAGGGCAGAAGTAAAAGGAGAACTTAGTGTTGGTAGATTTTATAGGATGCATAATGCATAAGGTCTGCTGATAGACTGCAAGACCAGTTTATCAGTCCAGAAAAAAAGGTCAGCATGAACCATTAAAACAAGGCAGGAAGGATGCACAACAGTTTCATCTAGAAAATGATTTTGTTGACCAGCTCTTTGTCAGCAGAAATAAGGATGGAGATACTGAGAGTGGACTCTTAGATATCCCATAAAAGATAGGGGATAAAGAGGACCAAAAATACAGGTAAAGTGGAACTTTAGGCTCCTTGGGAAAGGGGGCAGTAAGAAGACATATTTCAACATAAGAAGGAAGGAAACTAAGGAACCAAACGGAAGAGCTCCAGATTCACATTCTCTTCCAGACAAGTAAATATAAGTGTATGAATCTGGTCATTGACTTTTCATCTAGTGGCAGTAAAGCAAAGTTCTTACTAGGCACGTATTGACCAAATTCAGGAAACAGTTTCCCCCATAGAAATCTGGGTTTCATTATAGTTCAGGATATTACTTCAGCTTCCTCAGAATTCATTTTCCATGTATGCCTGAAAGGGAAATGCTAAAAAACAATCAGGAAACCTCAGAAAGGGCAGGTTGGGCTGTGATGTCTCCAGGTGGAGAATGAACATTCTCAGTGCTAAAAAGTAGAGAGAGGCAGTCAGTGAATCAGAGGATTGAACTTTGTGGTTTATAGTTTCAATCTTTTATTTCGCCACTGTAAATAACTTTTTTGTTTGCTGAAAAATTACTCTCTGCTTAGTCTAAAACTTTCAGAAAATATTGATCAAAGAAAGCATGAACGAGTTAGTTGGAGCCAACAGTAGGTAGGGTGATTACCTTGCACACAGCTTACACAAGTTCGATCTCCTGCACTTCCCAAGCCCAGTCCCCCAAGACTGACAGGAGTGATCCCTGAACACAGTCAGTAGTAAGTCCTTAGCACTGCCAGGTGTGTCCCTTCCACCCCCACAAAAAAAGAAAGCTTGAACTAAAAATAATTTATAAGTCCTCCAGGCAATCAGTTCTTAGTTAACATTTTGGAATCTATCAATGACACTTTTTTCTAAGTATGGGCAGAAGCGACAGCATAGTGAGTAGGGCATTTACTTTTCACTCGCCAACCTGAGTTCGATTGCTCCGCCCCTCTCAGAGAGCCCACAAAGCCACCGAGAGTATTCTGTCTGCACGACAAAGCCTGAGAAGCTACCCATGACGTATATGATACGCCAAAAATAGTAACAAGTCTCACAATGAAGATGTTACTGGTGCCCGCTTGAGCAAGTCAATGAACAACGGGAGGACAGTGCTACAGTGCTACATGAATTAGAATCGTTTTAACAAAAAAAATTATTTATACATATATATATTCTGCTCAAAACTTTTATCTAATATGTCAGTATTGCTTTCCGTATTAACTGTTATTCTCCAAAGTTTTCTTTTTTTTTCAGAATTTTATTCTGAAAAATAAAATTTCCTTGTAGTCAATTGCATCAATCAACTAAAACTCTTAGTCTAAAACACTGCAAAACTCACAAATATTTAATATTCCTTCTTTTTTCCTTTCTTCTGAGTTGAGCTCCCTTTCAGATTTATTGGCCATTTGTATTTCTTCTTTGTTAAATTGTCTACTAGTTGATATTCATTGCTTCTCTTTCTAATGACATGTTTGTGCTGTTCATCTCTAAATATCTTTTAAATTATTTTGATGATACCTAAGGAAATGTTTGCCTAAAATACTATTCCCAGGCACCCAGGTCCTCACTAAGATGTAAGGATTTAGCAATGCCCATTGTTAAACAAGAAGTGAAGGGTGACCAGCCAGAGCAATACTACAGAGGATAGCATGCTTGCCTTGCATGCCTGACAACCCAGGTTTAATTCCCAGCACCCTGTATGTTGTCCTGAGTCCACCAGGAGTAATCCCTGAGTGCAGAACCACTCAGTAATCCCTGAGTGAGTCCTGAACACTACTGGGTATGGCCCCCAAACAAACAAAAGATAAGTGAAGGTGAGTTTCTTAAACTGGCTAAGTAAACTAAAAGCATGTGAATGATAGATGATCGCCCCTTTCCTGCTTTCCTTTTTCTTTGACAAAATGCCCATAAATCTGATGCTTCCCATACTCAATCACTGATGTCTTCCATATCAATTTTCCCATATATTTCATGCTGACTTTTAAATCTTAATTAAAAAGTTAAGAAAAGCTAAAAAGTGAATAATATATTTTTCTTACTGAAAATATACCCATATGTGAAATTTTCTGTGATCACAGTCACTGGCAAGCTCTTACCAAGATCTGATTGATCCACATTTTTATATGTGGAGTTCACAAGTATAGAAGTAGTGGCAAAAGAAGATTGCTTAGCAGCCATATTTTTCTAAGCAGAATTAGGAGTTTTTGCACTTTTAACAGCACTTAGGCCTTCCTTTGCTTTTCTTACTATATGACTTGGATTTATGTCCCCATCCCTAAGTCTTAAATAATGTTTTAATATTTAGAACTAAGTAGTGGATGGCTTGCAGAAACATAATTTTATCATTGGTTTGATTTTATCTTCCCTTTTTCATTCCCCTGTCTTCCTCACCTAAAACACCATGTTGATTACTGGTGTATTCACCTCTTCAAATCAACTCAGAGGCCTTGTGACTTGGAGGGTCCAGGAGATATGATGAAAGCATCCATCCACAGAATCATTCATACATGCATCAACTCATCTATTCATTCATCCAGGCATTACTCCATGCATTCTTTGACTTTGTATGCCATTCCTTCAGCCTTCCATGAATGTCTCTAAAATATATATGCCCAAATAAAAATGTATTAGGCACTAGATTGATGCCAACCGTTCTGCTAGGAGCACTGAGTGATAAAGTTGAAGAAAGCTCAATCCTGAACCTGGAGGATTTACCCTCTAGTGGAAAACAGAGACACAAAGTTATAATTAAAGCAAAGTATGAGGTCTGCAAAATGTATGGAAGGGAACATGCCTCCGTTGAAATAGGGGAGTAAGAATTAGAAGAGATGGACCTTTATGAGTTTCAAAGTGAGGGCAGGAATTATTCAGGCAAGGAAAAAGGGGGATTGACATGCCTCAACCCCATCCCTCCAACTTGCTGGTGGAATGTTGAGATACTAAGGAGAATTGGACCACACAATCTTCTTATCAGCACTGAGAAACTATGCATCTCCATCTTTCAACATAATGAAGACCTCGGTCAGCCTCAATTCAAACATATTCATGATCTCAGTAAAGATGGAAGAATTGAATCTTACCAGTAGTTTGTGGTTTTCCAAATTCCAGGATACTAAGAGTTTAATGAATTAAATGCAGAACCTTTTTTTCACTGACATTCCTTAGCCAGTAAAGTGACTATAATTGTGAAAATGCATACTTATAAATATATATTATAAAAATAATTATAATTGTGAGAATACACTCAATGCAATATATATTCCTATTTTGAGTGAATGCTATTTTCAGTGGGCTTTTATGAATGCCTTGAAGCACTGAACTGCACCAGCCATCCATTATAGTCACCTACCAAGTCAAAACCATCCTATCAGCAGAGCCTTCTCCTGAGCTGATACTGAGGGATAAAAGAGACAATGAGCTTGCCCACAGAGCATAAAGTCCTTCCTCACACTACTAAGAGGCAAGGAGTCCTAAGGTCTGTCCCTTTACCCACCACTACTATCTAATTCACCAAAGAAATCACCTTAAGATTTCTCATCTGCAAATATGAATGGGGAAAAAGTCGCGGAAAAAGTGATCTTTTTGTTTTGTTTTATTTTGGAGATGCCACATCAGGTAGTGCTCAGGGCTTACTCATGCCTCTGCACTCAGAGATTACTTCTGGCAGAGCTCTGGGAGGTATATGGGCATTGGGAATCAAGCCCAGCTCAGCTATGTACAAGGAAAATGCCCTACTCACTGTTCTATTATTTTGGTCCCCAACAAAATAATATTAAGGTTTGTTTTACTGTAGCCCTCATAAAAACCAGTCTGTTTCCAGGAGCTAATCCATAAAATGGGTAATGGTGGAATGAATAGCGGCAAAGGTTGCAAGCTCTGAAACTTCAAATGTCACTTCTTCCAATTCCTGGCTGTGTTACTTTGGGGGAAATTACTTCAATTCTCTGTGCTTTAGTTCTCTCATACGTATAGTTAATAAGAGTACTGCCTTCATGGGTTTGTTGAAGGGGTTAAATGAATGAATAAGTGTAAAGTGTTTAGCAAAATGTCTTTTATGCTTAAGTATTTCATAAATTTGTGTTGCTATTATCACGGTCTAAAGAGCCACCTAGTTATAAATCCTTAGTCACAGGCTGGACAGGAAGGTTGAATCTCCATCAGCAATAACAGTTACAAGAAACAGGCTGGTGGCTCTAACCCCTTCCTTAACCTCCTGAAGAGGAAGATCATTTCCCATGGTTGTACTGAAATGTCCAGTAAAATTGACTGGTTACTCATTGATGTTGTTTTGATTGGGGGGTTGGTGCACACTCAGCAGTGCTCAGGGTTTATTCCTGACTCTGCACTCAGGGATCCTGTCTGATGGGCATGGGCGACCATATGAGATGCCAGGAATCAAACCCACGTTGGCCTCGTGCAAGGCAAAGACCCTCCTCATTGTACTGTTGTTCCAGTGTGTTTTGTCTTTTCCAATAGATTTGTGGCAATGTCCTTCAAGAAAACTCTTTGCACCATTGCAATTTAAATAATGGTGCATTACTGGTGTTTTTTGAGTTTCTGCTACAACAAGTACCTTCTTTGAAAAGCCTTCAGCTTCTGGGGGTAAAACTATCATATAGTTGACAAAAAAAAAACCAATCTAGAGTTGGGGGCTGATCAAACTGCTCGTTATTCCAAAACCCATGGGGTTACTCAAAAAAACACCAATAATAAAAATGTATGAATTTTTCTGAATGTTGGGGAAAATTCCAAATAACAATGTTGGGTCTTTTGTGTAATATTGAATGTGATCAACGTAGAGAGAGAAATTAAAGTGGATATCTGGCACACAGGTGGGGGATGGGTGGGAGGGGGAGTATACTGGGGTTCTTGGTGGTGGAAAATGTGCACTGGTGAAGGGACGGGTGTTTGATCATTGTATGACCGATCGAGACTTGAACTGAAAGGCTTTGTGACTGTTCTCACGGTCATTCAATAAAAATTATATTCTAATTTTAAAGAAAATTATAACATATCATATAATTTTAATTTTCATTTGTTATATGACCCTCAGCTGTTACAAAGAATAGAAGCTTACATTAATATCAAACTGGAAGTCAGTATGTGTGAAATGACCCCTTTTTTTAAGCACACACATATGATTTTTAAAATAGATAGATGATAGTACAGACACATGCATATATGTAGATATTTAGGTGTTCATTTTGTAGAAAAAAATAATTTGTAGCTTTGTGCATTGAACTCTTTC
The DNA here is from genome assembly GCF_029834395.1 of Sorex fumeus. Classification (NCBI taxonomy): domain Eukaryota; kingdom Metazoa; phylum Chordata; class Mammalia; order Eulipotyphla; family Soricidae; genus Sorex; species Sorex fumeus. The sequence goes on from NW_026606143.1 coordinate 1,436,981, forward strand.
TTAGTAATATTTATCACTAAGAATTATATGGCTTGCTTCATACAAAAAATTTCAATTTTAAAGTAATCAGTCATCAGCCATAGTCATTGTAATAGTAACATAATGAAAGTAAATTTCTCCTTAACAATTTTTCATGTTTATCAAAAGAAAATTTAATAATCTATTTTAATAGAAATAGATGTCTACAGTAACTGTAGGAATGTCTGAGACAAGATTCAAGGTGGATCTAAATGACTGGAGATATAGTACAGCAGGTAAGGCACTAGCCTTGCACCTGCCTGACCAATATTTTTCTTTTTTTTTCTTTTTTTTTACTTTTTTGGGTCACACCCGGCAATGCACAGGTGTTACTCCTGGCTCTGCACTCAGGAATTACTCCTGGCAGTGCTCAGGGGACCATATGGGATGCTGGGAATCGACCCTGGGTCAGCCCTGTGCAAGGCAAACGTCCTACCCACTGTGTTATCACTCCAGCCCTGTTGACCTGTGTTTGATCCCTGGTATGCCATAAGGGCCCCCAAACCCAGCCAGGAGTAATCTCTTAGCACACAGTCAGGAGTAAGCCCTGAGTACAGCTGGGTGTCACCCAAAAAGGGGGGGGGGGAGTGGGACTTTGGAAATTTTTAGATGGTGATAGACATGCTTTTCCTGAGGAATGACCAATCCAGCCACAGTGTTGCATTATAAACCTATTGGATAAAGTGAAATGTGGTGATCTCTTTGTAACTACTGTTTCCCTGAGACTTGGTTCATAATGATGATTACTATCTTTAGACTAAAAGCAAAATTGACCAGGTAACTTGGAGTTAGATATGAAATCTCCCGTGGTGTCTCACAAGGAAGGAAACCCAGAAACTTTTTCAAAAACCACGGTTCCAAGACTCAGCTATTGGTCACAGAGGGTCGAGAGTCATTGGAATCAGTAGAGGGAAGGGGTAAGATTGCGGATATTACTGAGACATAGACCTGAGTTTTTACCATGCTTGGCATCTATTGACTGACTTTGGAGAAAGTATTGAATGTCTTTAAGTTTCGACTTCTGCATCTATGAATTGGGTTGGGTTAGCAGGAGAATCCAAAGTACTTGTGTAAAGCTACTGTCTTTACATGCAGTAGATGTTTAGAAAGCCATGGCTAAAACTTCTGTGTCAGTTGCATGAGAAGCATCCATGTCTGGTCTATTCCTTCCTCACTTTTTCTAACACCACGTATATATTTCCATAAGTCTGTGGGAACAAAATAGACCTCTCCCAGAAAATGTTTGGAGCCCCCACCCCCTACCTGGGCCTAAGGGGAAGAAATGGATCAGATAGGATGCTTCCTCCACTTTTCTTGTGCCTGGGTTCTGAGAGTTTCTGGCTCTGGCAATGCAGCTAGTCCCAGTTTAGCTCATCCTCCCTGCTCTCAGGTAGATCCTAAAAGGGTTCTTCTTCCAGGTTTGACAACAGGCTCATCTCCCACCTCGGACTGCCTGCTGACTACTTGCCTTCTTACCCTGCAAACTACTCAGATGATTCCAAAACCTGGCGCCCTGTGGAGATTTCTAGGTTAGTCAGCAAACATCAAAATGAGATCTCAGACAGGCAAATCTGTGCCTCGGCAGCTGCCCCCAAGACCTGCAGCATTGAACGTGTCCTGAGGAAAACGGAAAGGTTTCAGAAATGGCTGCAAGCTAAACGCCTCACCCCAGACCTGGTGCAGGTAAGTTTGTGGTGGCTAGGGGTGGTGGTAAGGAAAAGAGGCAGAGAGACAAGGTGTAAAGGTTCACCACTGCCTATAGAACCTATAGAACCTATAGAACCTATAGAAGCCTATAGAACCAGCACCTTAGGCTCTATGCAGGAGTCAGTAGCAAAAGAACCAGACAGACAATAGCTGCCCAGGCACTCCTTAGGCTCTCATCAACAAGGCTCATTAACATGGAAATTAACTACAAAGTTAACTACAGAGTTAAGTACAAGCAGTTAACATTCAGGCTGGCATATTTACATAACTGTGGCCATAGGGTGATAAACAATCAGCAAGTGTCTTTCATAGTTGTAGTAATCTATTCTAGCAGAACAGTTCTAGCTTGGGCATACTTTTGCAGCCCTCTTTGTCTAATCTAAGCTAAACTTGTTTTACCCAGGGGACTATCCCCACCTTGGGCTTTTATTGGGGGTGAGGGGGAAATTTCCTACAATAAACAGCTAGATGAAGGAGGTATTCCCAATTTCATATCTCAGTCTGGATGAAGGGGGCTGTTGTCTGTCTAAAATGGGTAAAAAAATGTCCTACAGCAAAATGACTTAGGATAGGAACTAAATACGATTTATATTGTTATTGAGTTGTGTGACCTGGCAGCCAAGGTGCTTGTTCCTGCTGCCCAGATTTTCAGTATCTGCAGTTTGAGGGCTGAGGTGAGGTTGTACTCTTTGCAGGAAAAGAAGAAATCACTCCCAACCTCCACTTGGGGTCCAGGTCCTTTGTCTTTCATCGCAAAAAAAGATTTTCAGGAGTGTGACCAAACAAAACAAAGAGTGTGACCAAAACAAAAAAATCGTTATAGACTAATACATGGTCAAGAGAGAATGAGGGCTTCAGAAGAAGAGAACCCCTAAAGTAAATAGAGAGATTATGTACCCAGAGAAAGACAGGCATCCCTAAAAATAGAAAGCTTTGAAATAAAAAAAAAAAGGTACAAACCCAAAGATGGCATTTTCCAAAAAGTAGAATGCCCAGAGTTTTTCTGGGAAGCCAGTTATGTAAGTCTTTTCCAAACTGTATTAGCAGTTAAGCCACCTGGGAATTGGCTTTCTTAGCGCAAGCACCCCGGGTGTCCTCTAGGACCCTGAGTCACCCACCAGCCCTGAGCCTCTTCCTGTTCCTCCCCAACGCTGAGCTGGTCTTCTTCCTCTCCCAGCTAGTACTTCGCGCACACACAACAGGTACCTTTGGGGCTGTGACCTCTTTAGAAGTGGGCGTGGCTTCTGTAGAAGTGGGTGTGGCCTAATTTTTGGCCTTAGTGCAGTCGCAGGTAGTTTAGTCATACCAAGAAATGTAGTGTAGCATCTCAGTTCCCATACCCACACCAACATGAAGAAACAACGCAAATCCCCACCATGTGGGGAGGACGATGAAAAGAGTCCAGAAGCCTCTGTAGGTGTTACTCACCTAAAGGACCTCTCTGAGAAAGAATTCAGATATAAAGTAATGAAGATGTTCAATGAACTCAATGAAACAGACAAATATCCAGTAACATGCCAAACTGACTTAGCTTGGTCTTTCTGTGCAAATAGAAGTCATTGCCAGAGTACTGTCAAGAAAAAGGACTTTAGAATCTAACTTGTCTCTCCAGTCTCTGAATCTTATCAGGATTTTGGTTCCTGCCTGTATATTCTTTTCCAAGCCTTTGGTTTTGAGCTTGACAGCAGGATGACTCTTTTCCAGATTCTATCTTGTCTCTCCAAACATTCCTTGATTTTCTTGTTCCCATACATGTACTGTCAAGGCCCCCCCCTTACTGGTTACCTATCTCAGTTTACTTATAAGGACCTTTTCCCTTCTCATCCTCCATTCTATCTAATGGGACCCTCAGTCACAATTTGGGAAATACTTCCTAGCTACTACTATGACCTGAAATGATGGCCCTCATAGCCCTCCCTCAAGAAAGATCTCGACTTATCTACATCTTTGAGTGGAAGGTGGGAAGAACTTGATCCTCTTTGGATATACCCATATATGTCATGTTCCATGATTCAGAGTGTACACATTGAAAATCAACTTCCTCTACTAATTCCCACTGTAAAGATGCAAACCCAGGCTGAAGAACTAGAACTGTGGGCAGGGTGTTTGCCTTGCATGTAACTGACCCAGCTTCGATCCTTGGCACCCTCTATGGGCACCTGAGCCCAACAGGAGTGATTCCTGAGTGAAACATCAAGAGTAAGCCCTGAACACAGCTCTCTCTCTCTCTCTCTCTCTCTCTCTCTCTCTCTCTCTCTCTCTCTCTCTCTCACACACACACACACACACACACACCACAAGCCAAACCTTAGTGACCAGAGAAGCCAACTAAAAACAGAGACTGCCCCCCCCGGGGGGGGGGCTGGAACAATAGCACAGCAGAGACCCACCACCCCACCACCCCTGACCAAGCTGATAATTCCCACCTACACCCACTCTAAGGTTGCCTCTGAACTTCAGCACAAGGCCAATGTTGTCATATCCTGCCTGGGTCCCACTCCTGAACTATTATTTCCAGGATCGTCTTTCTTCATCCAAAACAGTTTTCCAAAGTGTAAACAATGGGGACAGTAGAGTAGTCTGAAGTGCAATGGGGACTACTTTCTGTGCAAATACACAGAAAGAATGTAGATATACTAAAAGAATGCAAATTTCCAGGGAGACTCTGAGTGATCTTTTTATACGAGGGACAATAGGATATAAAATGTTTGGGAGGCTGGAGTGACAGCACAGTGGGTAGGGCATTGGCCTTAAATTCGGCAGACCCGGGTTCAATTCCCAGCATCCCATATGGTTTCCTCGAGCACCACCAAGAGTAATTCCTGAGTACATGAGCCAGGAGTAACCCCTGAGCATCGCTGGGTGTGACCCAAATAGCAAAATAATAATAATAATAATTATAATAATAAATTTCGGATTCTCTGAGCCAAAACCCTATGTACCTTCACATACATTCCACTAAGTCTTCTGGGGTAGAAGATGTCACCTCAAAAACACTAAGAAGCACACCTTTATCAAACATGGAAAAAGGAAAGACTCAACCCAATATTCCAACCATGAAGAACTGATGAACTAGATGTAGCTCCCACAAGTGTACGAGGAAGCTCTGCTTCTTGATTTCCCTGGGTCACTAGTCCCTAAGGTTCCCCAGGTGACTTCTGAGCATTCAGTTCCTCCTTTGGTTCATCCAAGATTAAGAACATAGAACAAAGAATAACGGCTGATTCTACCATCTAGTCTGTATCTCAGATGGCAGGGAAACTGCTTTGGAATTGGAAGGAACCAAGTTGTGGTGACATGACTGTCATATGACACAGAGCTTTCTAATGCAGTTCATCTTCATTCTGGACTCAGGAAGCACTGAGGCATGGAAAAGACCAAGTACGAAACCTTCCCAACATTGCTTCGGATAGAAGTCCCCAGGACAAACAGAAACCCCCAGGAGGAACAAAACCAGATCCATAAAGAATCGTCCCAGAAATCCTTGAAAATGTGATCACTTCTGTATGCCCTCATTTATATCAGACCTGATCCTCAAGTGCACAATTTTCCCAAGTACTGGCCCCAGGTTACCCCCCATCTGGTACTGGGATATTGTATCAAAGGACAGAGCTTCCAGGTGCTCAAAATATACTTGAGATCTCACAGAGAGCGACTAGAGTAAACTTAGACTTCAAACTTGAGAAAATACTTTTCCCTCATCTTCTAGATACTTGTATAATGATAATGGTAATAATAATAATAAAGTTGGGATTATTCCAGAGGACCTGGAAAATTACAAATCAACATTCTGGGTGCATTTAGTGTTGATGTCAGTGGGCCCCATGGGTGACTTATGTGAAGCAGGAAGGAGAAAGATGGTCACTTTCTCCCCAACCACCTCTGCCACCCGGGACCCAGGGTTACTGGGTTCTTGTCTCGCCTTGCAGAAAGGAATTTCAGGAGTAGACAAACAGTGAAATTACACAGTTTTTATTTGGAGGTTTTTTAAGGGAAGGAGAGAGAGAAAGTGAGAGTAGAGAGTAACCTATTCAAAAGGGAGCCCAGGCTTCTCCAAGGGCAGAGAGAGCCCCTACATATATCCCAGCATTAGACATGAAAACATAAAAGTACACATCTCAAGAGGGGAGATGCGGGCGACACATGTGCTCAGGCAGCATTTGCGCACACTTCCTTTGTTCAAGGTGGCCTTAATAGGGTTTCTTCCAACCTGCCCCCATGTGGGGCTTCTACCTAGGTAAAAGTCAACAGAGGGAGGTTACCAAGGGGGGTGGGAGTGGTGATGGTCTTCTTTGAAATTCCTTTCTTGACTTTTGTTTCTGCAGGAGCTTCTGTTGGAGGGGGTTGGTCAGATGTCAAAGGAACAGCTTTGGAGTTTCTGCTTAATCGCTCTCTGGTCCTTAGTTGGTCTCTATTTCTTCTGCTGTCATCCCTGTAGGAGTCCAGCCTATGCATGGTCTGTTACAGACTGCTGGACTGGTGCCAGTTAGTTCTCCATAAATTCAGGGCTATTGCTTCCCAGTAGATTTACTGCCATTGTCTTGGGAAGGGGCCTTTCCTATCTGCCTGCCTACATCAGTGTCATCTATCTCAATGAGTATAGACACTGTGGTCTAGTTAATAGTTTCCTCGGACCCAGAAATTAGTTGGATCCTGGCTCTGCCACTGAAACTTATGGGAGAATGAAAAGGAGCAAAGACTCAGAAAAAAAGAGACATCTATCAGTTTCAACTCAACCACTCAATAACCACTCAATAATCTTAAGGGCACAGAGGAGAAGCAGATATAAGTCCCCCCTCCCATGAACATGTTTCATGGTGCTGTAAACAGACAGTAACACAATGCGCCACAAAGCAAAACAGTGGGGCTAATGGTGGTACTCTATATGGAGACAGAGGATACTATGTATGGGGTCCTTACTTTACATTTAAGCTCTGGACATTCGCACTCTATTTTAACACCCCTCTACCTCAAACTGGTCAGATGGAGCACTTCTAAACCTCCCAGCTCTGACATTTGACTCAATGCCAATAAGACAATGAATTAAACTCTTAATTTAACAATAATTAATAATAATAAATAAATTAACAATAATAATTTAACAATAACAAATAACAATTAATAAATTAACAATAATAAATAACAATAAATAAATTAAACTCTTAATTTAACAAACTCTGACTGAATGCTTGCCATCACTAATAGAGCCTAACTGATTCCTTCATCTTAAAGAGTTTGTAGTTTAAGGAAGTTTCAGATGTTTATCACCATAAAAATATGTGGCATTATTGTATTAAGTGGGCTGGAGAGATAGCACATCAGTAGGGCGTTTGCCTTGCAAGCAGCCAGGCTGGCCAAGCTGGGTTCGATTCCTCCGCCCCTTTCAGAGAGCCTGGCAAGCTACCTGAGAGTATCTCGCCCACACGGCAAAGCCTGGCAAGCTATCCGTGACATATTCAATATGCTATAAACACAGTAACAACAAGTCTCAAAATGGAGATGTTACTGGGCCCACTCGAGCAAATCGATGAACAACGGGAGGACAGTGACAGTGATTGCATTAAGTACATCTCTTTAATCAGTTTGTTGTGCTAAAATTTCCACTTGTGCTTTCATCATCTTGTATTGTCTTTTCTAACGTCTGTTCCCCCAACCAAAATATTTATTAACAACACCCCAATAAGACACAGTCAAGGAAATGAAGAGATAGCGCAGTGCCCTTGCCTTGCACACACCCAACCTAGGTTTGATCCCCTGCACCCAATATGCTCCCCTGTGCATAGGATTGATGGCTGAGTGCAGAGTCATTAGGAAGCCCTGAGCACATCCGGCTCAAAACACTAAAAACAACAACAATCACAAAACAGCCAAAACCATTACCATTTTTGCTTTTCTTAGGTCCTCCCCTAGGTTATCTCTCATCCCCATAAGAACTTTTTCTATTTTTTATAATAGGAAACTAGCAGACGTCATTTCATAAATTCTAGACAAAATCCATTCTTGTTCATGAGCCAGGCTAAAGGTCATGGCCACCCCATTGTGGTTCCAAGGATGACCAAAGTGCTGTCCACTCTTCCCCTCCATAGCCTCATGCAGGCAATGCCAAATGTCTGCTCTTAGTAAAATTCCAGTATAAGCCAGTATCAAAAGTATCCATCCTTACTAAAGGTGAGGGGGAAAAAAGAGAACAGAAAACATGTTCAGACAAAAACTTGTACATGAATGTTTGTAGCAGCATTATTTGCAGTTGTCCAAAGATGGGAAAGAATAAAATATGTCTGTCAACTGATGAACAGATAAACAAAATATGTTATATCTGCACAATGGAATGCTATACAGTCATAAAAAGTAATTAAGTACTGATACAAGATTCAATAGAGATGAAACTTGAAAATATTATGCTAACTGAAAGAAGTCAAACACAAAAAAGCATGCATTATTTGACCCTATTTCCATTGATAGGAAATATCCAAGTCCATAGATATATACAATCCATAAGTCCATAGATATATACATATATGTATACATATATAATATATACAAAATATATATAATATATACAAGTCCATAGAAATATACAAGTCCGTGGAGATAAAAAGCAGATCAATGGTTACCAGGAACTGAAGGGCATAAGAATTAGAAATGACTGCTTAATGACTACAGAATGTCTTTTTGGAATAATAAAAGTTATGGAATTAGTGGTAATGTTTGCACAAACTTGTGAGTATATTGAAAACCATAGAATTGTTTACTGGTTAAACAATTATACACACAGTATATAAGCATGAATACTTAAAAGTATATGTCTATATATGCACTGGTTAAAAATTGTATGCCTTAAACTGGCAAACTCTACTTTAAGAAAAAAGAATCAGGGGCTGGAGAGATAAAACAGCAAGTTAGGCACTTGCAACATAGGTTTGATCACTGGCATCCCATATGGTCCCCGGAGCACTGCCAGGAGTTATTCCTGAGTGCGGGGCCAGGAGTAACCCCTGAGAATTTCTGGGTGTTGTCCAAAAATGGAAAAGAAAAAAGCATAAAAGAAAAAGCTTCCCCAAACTTATAAGCTTGGGAAATTTTTTTCTCCATTTCCATAGAGCCCTGAGAGGTGATGGGAAGCAAAACTAATAATTTAACTCACAACAGGATATTAACAGCTATTAATGTATCACTGTTAACCCTCTAAGGAACAGTTTGCATGTATAGCCAATATTGTAATATTCTACACTAACCCATCCCATAACTATATCGGGCCTTTTTAATATAATCCCCAACCACCCACTAAAACTAGATATGAACCCAGAATCTTTCTGCTGGGAACTCAGCTGAAAAAGGTGAAATCTATTTCACATTTAACCCAACAACTATTTCTTAATTTTTCTGACCAACTATCATGTATGAGACCCAATTTTTTAGTTTATAAAATAATATATTTTCTTATTTGGTTATTTGTTAGCTTCAAGAGTCAACAAAACACACAGTCAGGAGACTTGCCTCATCCTTCATGGTGCAATGCCAACACCACCCACTGGTCAGAGCAACCGCAAGGTTTCTCTCAACACATGGCTTACGTGGGTTTTCCCTGATTGCCTCATCACTCATCACTCATGTGGTCAAACACACGCATCCAACACGCATGTGTTAGCTGGCATGTGATTAGGAATGAGGTGAAGAAAGAGACACAAGGAGATAGGAGTTTTGTTAAGGGAACTGCCAAGGCAGAGAAGAGAGGACAAACCATAAAAGAAAAAGAAATTTTTAATGAAGGCAGGAGAGACTGGTGTAGGAGCCTCAGAACCTTAATTGCTTGTCAACTTGAATGAAAAACCCTAGTCATCACCATCAGACATGGCTCCCCTCCTCAGGGCCTGGTGTGGTTTTGTGTCAAGGGCATTTTATAGTCACGGGCAGATCACAGCAGCAAGAGGCTGCAAAGAGGGAGAGTCGAGTCTGAAGCACAATGTAAGACGTGTGTGGGGTGGGGTGGGACTCATCTCCGTCTCTGTATGTGTAGCACTAACTGCACCTTTTCTTCTCTCCAAGCTGCATTGTTCTGATGAAATATCCCACAGCTTAAATTACTAGCCCACAAACCGAACCACAGCCAAGAACACCTCCCAGAATTTATTTTGCTCAGAAAACCACAAAGAAGACTTCCTCTGCTATTATACCAAGGGCAGAGAGGCACGTGGTTAATCAAAAGAAAACACGTCCTCCATCATATCCCTTTCCATTCCCTCAGCTACCAGGTTCTGACACTGTTCTAAACACAGACCGTTTCTGAGCCTGAACCTCGCTGGCAGTGGAGGTTTTTAATCCCACTAGATGGCGACGTAGAGTTTTCAGAGGCAGCTTTGTTTAAACAAGAATCGCCAGTATCTTTTTCAATCGGGAAATAAAGCAAAATGCGTGTTGATCATTTCATCAGAATTTGGTCCAGAGATAACTGCAATGGAAAATTCACTTGTTTTTGGTTTTGATTTTTGTTTCGGGCCACAACCGGCAGTGTTACAGGACTTCCTCCTGGCTCGTGTTTACAGATCGTTCCTGGCAGACTTGGAGGACCTTGTGGGGTGCTGAAAATCAAAAATGGGTTGGTCATGTAAAGGCAAAAGCCTTACCAGCTGTAGTATCGCTCTGGCTTAAAAAGTTCACTTTTGCTTAAATTTTATTCAAAAATATTTCAAGTCCATTTAGAGTGTATATGTTCAACCCTAGGAGTTTATAGGGTGCTGATGAGACAAAGCGTTAGAAGCAAAAATCCAGATTTTAAACATTTGAATTTAAAAACATTAACCGCTAATATAGATCTTTAATATTGCTCTCCATTGGGGCTGCAATGATAGCACAACAGGTAGGGCGTTTTCCTTGCACACGGCTGAACCAGGTTCGATTCCCAGCATCCCATATGGTCCCCTGAGTACCGCCAGGCATAATTCCTGAGTGCAGGGCCAGGAGTAACCCCTGTGCATCTCCGGGTGTGACCCAAAAAGCAAAAAAAAAAAAAAATTAGTGGTAACACTAATTGACATATTGGTTATGTTCTAAAGAAATGTTCATTAGTGCCCATGGCAGACTGTGTGGGGCCCTGGGTTCCATGACACTCACCATTTAAAAAAAAAAGTTTCAGTCATCTTTAATTAGCGTATTACCTGCCCACAACCTCCAAACCCTGAGGTAGAAAGAAACCCTGAACACCACAGGTTGTGGTAGTCAAACAATCAAAAAAAGTAATAAAATTAAATTAACATTGGGGGATTATTTTATCTGTGTAGACCTGAGCACTACGGTGTGACCCATAAAACAAAATAAAACAAAAATTTCAATACCAGAAAAGCAAGGGAGATAGCCTAGCATGTAAAAGGTGCTGAGTTCAATCCTGGCACCACATACGCCCACATACACACACCAAACACTGCTTGACTCAAGCAACTCTACATCCTGGCCTGAGGGCCTGAGTACCTAACTACAAGGCCTACTACACTAGGTAAAATATTCCCAGGAGTGACTGAGTTCTCTGAACTCCACTGGGAGTGGCACATTTTTTTTTAAAAAGGCAATAATACTCCCAAATATCACAAGATATGGTCACTATTAAAAGTAAGTAAATAAAATAAAGCAAAAAGACATTAACATTATTAAGGATAGGAAAAGATGTTTACTAAGTCTTGAAATATAATGTACTGCTGTGGGGCCAGAGAGAGAGCACAACGGGTAAGGTCCCTGGCACCACCACTGGTCCCCTGAACCCTCCCAGGAGTGATTCCTGAGCACTACCAGGTGTGGCCCCACCTCCAAAGTAAAAGACAAACAAAAGCATTGCCTTTTGGACCACATAACAAATAGCTTAAATTATAGTAACATCAAGAAAATAACGATGATGAAAATGACATAGAATAATTACACTCACTCTGAAATCACTCATATCAAAGTCCAGGGAGTGTAATTTCTTTTTCCTTTACTTTATGGGTCTCTCTACCCCTCTCTTTGCTCATATATCGTTAAAACTATTCACTTCAATAAGTAATTTGTACATTAATACCATAAACTTTAACACTATGTAAGTCTAAAATATAATAAGTAGGGGGCTGGAGCAATAGCACAGCGGATAGGGCATTTGCCTTGCACGCAGCCAACATGGTCGACACAGGTTCGATTCCCAGCATACCATACTCCTGGCAGTCCCCTGAGCACTGCCAGGAATTATTCCCGAGTGCATGAGCCAGGAGTAACCCCTGAGCATCGCCGGGTGTGACCCAAAAAGCCAGAATATATATATATATATATATATATATATATATGATAAGTAAATACAACTATTTACTTCACAAATAAAATGAAAAAAGAACTGTATATTCCCAATCTGATTTAATTTTTACCAAATCACTGCCCACAGAAAACCTGGAAATAGTCCCAATGTTGGTTTAGCAACTGCTGATAGTTTACTCATTCATGTAAAAGATTAATATAGGGGCTGGAGCGATAGCACAGAGGTAGGACGTTTGCCTTGCAAGCGGCTGTCATGGCCAACCCGAGTTTGATTCCTCTGCCCCTCTCAGAGAGCCAGGCAAGCTACCGAGAGTATCTCACCCACACAGCAAAGCCTGGCAAGCTACCTGTGACGTATTCAATATGCCAAACACAGTAACAAGTCTCACAATGGAGATGTTACTGGGCCAGCTCAAGCAAATCGATGAACAATGGAAGGACAGTGCTACAGTGTTACAGTGCTGCATTTGAAGGTTAATACAGTGCAGATGTTCTGAATTACATTATCTTCCTCTAAAGTGTTGAGTTTTGTTCTAGCAGCCAATTATCTTGTTCAATGAATCTTAAATCATTGCCTTTGCAAACTCAGAACTATTGACATTTTGAGTAATTCATTGCTTGCTGGGGGCTGTGCATTGTAGAAAGCTTGCTGTACACCAACTAATGCCATTTGCATCACACAAACAGTTTTTTAACAACTTCTTTTAAATTGAATCACTGTGAGATACAGTTTCAAGTTTTCATGTTTGAGTTACAAAGATACAATGATCAAACACCCATCCCTCCACCAGTGCACATTCTCCAACACCAATACCTCCAGGATACCCCCTTTCCAACCCTCCCTCTGCCTCCATGGTAGACAATTCCCCCATACTCTCTCTCTACTTTTGGGCATTATGGTTTGCAATACAGATACTGAGAAGTTATTCCTGGCCCTTGTGTCTACTGTCTTTGGGTGTTAGTCTCATATTACGTTATTTTATATTCCACAAATGAGTGCAATCCTTCTATGTCTGTCCCTCTCTTTCTGATTGATTTTACTTAGCATGATACTCTCCATGTCTATGCACTTATAAGCAAATTTCATGACTTCATCTCTCCTAACAGCTGCATAGTATTCCATTGTGTAGATGTACCAAAGTTTCTTTAACCAGTCATCTGTTCTTAGGCATTAGGGTTGTTTTCAGATTTTGGCTATTGTGAACTGTGCTCCAGTGAACATATAGGTGCAGATGTCATTTTTTGTATCCTTGGGATATATTCCCAGAAGTGGTATTGTGGGGTCATATGGAAGCTCAATTTCTAGTTTTTGAAGCAATTTCCATATGTTTTCCAGAAAGGCTGGACCAGTTGGCATTCCCACCAACAGTGAAACAGCATCCCTCTTTCCACACACTGGTTGCTTTTGTTCTTTTGAATGCACATGCACAGTTTTAATAAGCAAAAATTGTTTCTATATGTTGCCCAGTATTCCCTGAGGAGCAACCCCCCAGTAAAAATTACTGCTTTAATTCTGTTGAAACTGGATTTTAGAATTTGTGAATAGAGACGGCTTTCCTTTTTGTTCTTACTCCTAGGATACCATCTCTGCTGGTAAGTAGATCCTGACTACTGAACTGTGGATTTTCTGGAGTTCAACTGTAAGCCCAAAGTGCTCATTAAAATGTCTAACTTGGAAGCTTAGTATAGCAGGTAGGGCGATTAACTTGCATGCAGTATCTGAGCTGGGTTCAATCCCATGCAATACGTATGGTCTCTGGAACCTGGTCAGTGATCCCTGAGCTCAGAGCCAGCAGTAAGCCCTGAGTACCATCAGGAATGGTCCAAAATACAATAATAATAATAATTATTATTATTATAGCACTGTCCTCCCATTGTTCATTGATTTGCTCGAGTGGGCCCCAGTAACATCTCCATTGTGAGACTTGTTACTATGTTTGGCATATTGAATACGTCATGGGTAGCTTGCCAGGCTTTGCTGTGTGGGCGTGATACTCTCAGTAGCTTGCCGGGCTCTCTGAGAGGGGTGGAGGAATCGAACCCGGGTCGGCTCCGTTGGCAGCATGTAAGGCTGCAGATGACCCTGCATCATAGCCTGGAAAAGGAAAAAGGAAAGTGTGAATATAGGGTCACTTCATGATCATCCTTTTTTGGCAAGTACCATTGCCCAGTGTAAGTTGTGCTTCAATGCCCACAGACAATTACCATATTTTGTCCAGGTCTTGGGACTATTAACAGCACAACGGTAAGTCTGATACTGGTTATTCTACCATGGCCAGAACTAGAAATCTTAGAATCACTTACTGACTGGAAAAGAAAAAAAGTTTTTTGGTTTTTTTTTGGGGGGGGGAGGAGAGCTACACCCGGCAGCAATCAGAGCTTACTCCTGGCTCTGCTCTCAGGGAGCACTCCTGGAGGTGTTTGGGAGGCTATATGCAGTGCTGGAGTTTGAACCCAGGTCAACTGTATGCAAAGCTAAGTTTCCAACACACTGTACTATCTCTCTGCCCCCCAGCTGGTGCTTTATTGCCTGCATATATCCAAATCCTAAATACAGGTACCAAAGTCATCTTTATTTTTAAGAATCGCACCTTGGGCCAAAGATATAGTACAGGGGTTAAAACGCTTGCCTTGCATGTCCAATCCGTGGAACCATATATTGTGCTCTCAGCACCACCAAGAGTGTTGCCGAAGAACAGAGCCAGGTGAAAACTCTGAGCACCATGGGATGTGTGGCCCACACGCAAAAAGAATCTTACCTTATTCTAAAAGGTTTTGGCATTTTCTATACTGTTACAAGACAGTTTTCTTTTCCATTCAGAGAAGGCTGAATAGAACACATCAGCGTCTTCCCTCACATATAAATCAGACACTTCATAAAGTCTGAGAAATGAGGGATTGATAGAATGGTTGAATAGATCACTTACACTATCATTCAGCATTCATGGTTTTGGGTAATTCCAAATTTATACCCATCAACTCCAGAGGTCAGTGCATTTTAGAGTCCCATCTTACCTTCAAGAGATCATCGTCACTGGCACATCTTGGATGTTAATAGCACTATAGCATTGTAGCGCTGTCCTCCCGTTGTTCATTGATTTGCTAGAGCGGGCACCAATAACGTCTCCATTGTGAGACTTGTTGTTACTGTTTTTTGTTTGTTTGTTTTTGTTTTGTTTTTGCTTTTTGCATCACACCCGGTGATGCACAGGGGTCACTCCTGGCTCATGCACTCAGGAATTACCCTTGGCGGTGCCCGGGGGACCAGATGGGATGCTGGGAATCGAACCCGGGTTGGCTGCATGCAAGGCAAACGCCCTACCCGCTGTGCTATGACTCCAACCCCTGTTGTTACTGTTTTTGGCATATTGAATATACCACGGGGAGCTGGCCAGGCTCTGCCATGCAGGTGGGATACTCTCCATAGCTTGCCGGGCCCTCTGAGAGGGACAAAGGAATCAAACCCGGGTCGGCCACGTGCAAGGCAAACGCACTACCCGCTGTGCTATTGCTCTAGCCTTGGATGTCAATAAGCCTGAAAATTGTCTGGTTCCTACTTCTTGAATATTATTCCAGATACCAAAACTGTCTGCCCTGTGTGTATAGGCAAACAAGGATAGCGTCCCAATTTTCTACTATCATCCTCCAGGGCATGGTCTCTTAAAGTTGTCTTGAAAGGAAATGGTTGTCATATTATCAAAATGAGGGGAAGTTAATAGCCAGGAATGGGGACACTCTGCATCAGGAGGATAAGGTGTTTACTGGAGAGGGATGCCTGATAAGCTGTCCAAGCACTTCTGAGAACTGTGCCTCAAATGGCATGAAAGCTGAGAGGCAAAGACCAGTTGTCTTTCCATCACTTTCTCTAGACTTAGCACTCCTTCCCTACCAAGAACCTTCTGGAAAGGTCACTAATTCAGACTTCCCTGACATCTAAGGCCCCACAATGACACTGACTTTGGTGCAGACTATCTGTAGACAGTTATTTATTCAGATTCAGGACTTTTCAATTCTGTGTACAATGAACATCATATATGCCTTTAGCTGGTGGGAGATGTCACTTATTTACTATAAATTTTTTTTATCAACCAATAAGTATAACTATCTCCAGCATGTTGACATTGGCACTTTATTTTCACCCTAAAGCTACAGTGTTTTCCTCAGTGTTTTTGAATCTAAAGAACTCTTTGTGGCCTGATAGTACAGCAGGTGGGGTGCTTGCCTTGCATGTGGCTGACCTGGGTTCAATCTCCAGGAAGCCGTATGATCTCCTGAGCACTGCCAGAAGTGATCCTTGAGGGCAAAGCCAGGAGTAAACTTTGAGCACTGTCAGGTGTGGCCCGCAATAGTACACACAAAAAGGAATTCTGTATGTGAAGCTTCATAATTTTTATAAAGTTAGATGGCTTTGGGCGATATGGAAAGTCAGGGAGCTCACTCCTGTCTTGAAATTCATTTTGTTGACTCCATTTGATTCTATGTCTTCTATAAAGTCCTATCGATAACAACAGTCTATGACCTTCCCTTCAGTTGTCTGTTTCATCTTAATACCTCAAGCTCTCAATACCTTAAGCTCAGGAGGCTTATAGATTGCTGCAAGTGGTACACTTCCCTTTGTACAACAGATCTCTGTACACAGGGACTCCTCACAGCATATACAACTTTTCCAACCAAGTTTTTCTCTTTAGCAGTATCTCCATTCTTCACTTCCAATAATGGAAGGGCATTATTTCTAACGTGCATTATAGCGCTTATAATAACCTGTCTGTTTGTCTCTGACTTTTTCTTTCTCAGATAAATCCTCAACCCAATCACATGCCTCTCTCCCAAAACACAAAACTTTCCCTTCCCATATACTTATTGTGGACTGAGAGCACAGCATATAGGGAGCTTGCTTTGCACGTTGCCAACCCAAGTTCGATCCTTAGTACCCCAACATCACTTTGAATAAGCCCTGAGCACTGCTGGGAATAACACCAAAACAAAACAAAAACAAAAATATATAAACTCATTATATTTACAAAGTACAAACTTTGGGGGCTGTGCTCAGGGCTACCCCAGTCTCTGTAACTGACTGGCGATGGGACCATACCATGCTGGGGTCAAACCCAGGTACCCTTCATGTATAGCATAAGTGATATGAGCTATCTTTCTGGGTCAAAAAATACATTCTTTTAAGCCAACATGGCCGACCCGAGTTTGATTCCTCTGCCCCTCTCGGAGAGCCCAGCAAGCTACCGAGAGTATCTCGCCCGTACAGCAAAGCCTGGCAAGCTACTCTTGACGTATCGATATGCCAAACACAGTAACAAGTGTCACAATGGAGACGTTACTGGGCCCGCTTGAGCAAATCGATCAACAACGGGAGGACAGTGACAGTGACAGTGAAGCATTCATAATGAAGAAGGAGGGGAAAAAATCACTTATAAACTATCACCCAGAGACAGCCACTATTAAACCACTATTTTCCTTCCTAGTCTTTTTTTCTGGGCTGGAGTGATAGCACAAGCAGGTAGGGCATTTGCCTTGCATACGGCTGACCCGGGTTCAATTCTTCCGTCCCTCTCGAGAGCCTGGCAAGCTACCAAGAGTATCCTGCCTGCAGACCAGAGCCTGGCATGCTCCTAGTGGCATATTCAATATGCCAAAAACAATAACAAGTCTCACAATGGAGACATTACTGGTGCCCACTCCAGCAAATCAATGAATAATGGGAGGACAGTGCTATACAGTGCTATAGTCTTTTTTTTAATTACTTGACTAAAAGTTGTATATTTAATGTTGCATATTCACCTGTAGCTTAATAGTGTCACATATTATACCATATCATTAAATGGTATACCATATACCATATCATTAAAACTCTTTATAAGCACCACTAAATCATATATATGTGTGTGTGTATATATATAATATATATATGTATTTGCTTTTTGGGTCACACCCAGCAATGCTAAGGGGTTACTCCTGGCTCTTCACTCAGGAATTACTCCTGGCGGTGCTGGGGGACCATATGGGATGCCAGAGATCAAACTTGGGTCAGCTGTGTGCAAGGCAAACCCACTGTGCTATGGCTCTGGCCCCCCAATAAATCACATTGATATACTAGTGGTTTGTTCACTTTTGTTGAATGTTTACTTAATTCTTCATTGTCATAAATAATAGTTTTGATGAACATTTTTTTTGGGGGGAGGCACACCCGGCTATGCTCAGGTATTACTCCTGGCTCTGCACTCAGGGATAACTCCTGGCGGTGCTTGTGGGTGGGGGGGACTTATGGGGTGCCAGGGAATGAACCCAGGTCTGCTGCCTGCAAGACAAGCACCCTACCCGCTATCTCTACAGCCCCAATGAACATCTTTCTACACTTTTTCTGAGCTTTATGTTATGTCCTTGAGACCAATATTTGCTTTTTACTTTGTTACCACATACTGTTCTCTGTGGACCAGACATGCTTCAAGCACATTGGTCACAGTTAATCTTCATAATGTCATGAGATTCTTGTTCCCATTTTACAGAATGAAATCAGAGGCTTAGAGAGATTGATATATCTTACTCAAGATCACCTAGCCAAAGCATGGACTCAACAACACTGAAAACATGAGATCTAAACTGCAACTATCAAATTTTGAAATGTACCTTTCAAAGTGGCAGGTGGGGGTGGGGGGTTAGCAGGAGAGAACATGGGACATGGAAACACCAGTGGAGGGACGTTGACAATGGTGATGGAACTGGTGTTAGAATATTATATGCCTAAAATCAACTATCAATAACTTTAAAATCATGATTCTTTAATATTTTTTTTAAAAAACTCACCTAGCTAGAAAATTTTGGAACCAGGATTTGAATTTAGATCTTTCTCCTGCCTGTGTCTAGAAACCACATCTTTAAGTACTATGTTCTGATGTATGTCACAGGTCTTCCTCAGCTCTTCCTAGATAGTACAGATTCATAAGTTAAAAAGAATTTCAACTGTCAATAACCATTAATGTTTCTCTAATAAGAGATTTTAGATTGAGAATTTTTCTCTGTGTGCACCACACTTAGTAATCTTTGTTAAACCTTTGCCTAACAAGTTCCAAAAACACCTAAACTTTTTGAATTGGTGGATGGTTTAAGGATTTCTACTTCTGATTTTAACCTGACTCTAACACTTGAGTACTCAGCACAAACAGAAAGATAACAAACATCACATATATACTTATATGTGCACACATATATACCTGATCGATCGATCTGACCCTTCAAAAAAAGGCACGGAAAAAACTGATAGACTGAGAAAGGACGGGAAGTCCCCAAGATAAAATTCCCTGTTGTCTGATGAGATTGTTCCCTGTTTCTCAGTCTAACTAGCCTGTCTCCTGCTTGTTAAAATTGGGTCAAAAAAGCGCTTTTGTTACTATAAAACCGGCAAAATAAATGACAGTTATTGTAAACCTAATGTGGTAAAATGTTGACCATTTTTTACTTTGACTTCAAAGAGTTCTTAACTACCTTAAATCATAAAATTTTCTCAACAGACCTGGACACATTAACAATTTCACATTCCAAACATGCTTTCAGACACACACACACACACACACACACACACACACACACACACAGCCATTGGCACTCACTAAACTTTTAAATAGCAGCATAAGAAACACCAGAAATAATTTTTATTTTTGGGTCACACCCGGCAATGCACAAGGGTTACTCCTGGCTCTGCACTTAGGAGTTACTCCTGGCAGTGCTCAGGGGACCATATGGGATGCTGGGAATCGAACCCAGGTCGGCTGCGTGCCTTAAATGCCCTACCCGCTGTGCTATCTCTCCAGCCCCAACACCAGAACTAATTTTATCTCGGCACTGTTTCACAAAATCTCTTGTTTTCACTAGGCCGATTAAAAACTAGGAGTTCAGCTAACTCCTGCCAGGCCAGGATGTTTTACCAAACAGTACCCTGTTCTCTCGGGGTGTCCCGGGGCAGTGGGGACGTCTCCCACACTCCCGGACCAGGGTAGCTCCAGTGGGCTGTGCATTTTGCATTCGCACTCATCATTCTCTGGGAACAAAGGACCAGGCTCATGCTGAGGAACCTCTTCCAACTCGGAGTCGGACTGGAAAGGAATCAGGGCTATGGTGATTACACCTTAAACGCCCCATTCCTCTGGTGGGATCAATTCCCATTTCTGATGGGCATGATGCAATTATTTTCCTATTCTTTTCCACAGCTCTAAGTTGAACTGATCTCTATGTCTGGGCTTATACCAATATTGTTATTGGTATGAGCCCAGGTACTTATGTACCCAGGTACTTATGTACCCTCTCAAGGAGGTGTCACACTACTTGCTCCTTCAAAGGCAGAACAGCTTCTTTCATCAGAGAGTTCAAGATACCAAAATAAACCTCCCTCTGCGACGTTATGGAATGGCTGGTCACCCCTTTTTTCTCCAATCTGCCAAGAGGCTATGCCAGCTTGGTGCAACGTTTTCCCTCTCAGTTTCTTTCATACCCTTACCTTTCGGGACCACGTCAGGTGCCAGATGTTTCATGAATATTCATTTAGTCAGAGGCACTGAGACAAGAAACACGAAAAAAATTTATGTCATGGAGGGCCCAGGTTCTCTCAGACCTGTGACTATGTCTGACTGTG
The DNA here is from genome assembly GCF_029834395.1 of Sorex fumeus. Lineage (NCBI taxonomy): Eukaryota > Metazoa > Chordata > Mammalia > Eulipotyphla > Soricidae > Sorex > Sorex fumeus. The sequence goes on from NW_026606143.1 coordinate 1,457,616, forward strand.
CCTCACCATAACCCATCACTTTGTACATAAAAAACTTAAAGATTAACACTATTGTAATCATGCTACCTAAATTGCAATAAAAGTTAAAATAATAGTTAAATTTTTAAATAAGTAAATTCAATGTTTTTCTTCTACCTTATAGAATTAGTGAGTCAAAGAGTATGGGGTTTTGGTTGGTTGTTTGATTGGTTTTGAGGTCACACTCAGTGGTGCTCAGGGCTTACACCTGGGTCTGAGCTCAAGTCTCATTCCTGGCAGACTCAGAAGATCATAACAGGTGCCTGCCAAGGGTCAAACCTGGGTCCACCACGTGCAAGGTGCCACTTGCTGTGCTATCACTCTCACCCCAAAATGTCTTTAAATCTTTAAATGCTTATTGCAAAACTGACTTTAAATAGCACCAGCAGTTTATGAAGGTGTCCATGGCATCCTCATGAGCAACAATACTGGCCTCTAAGACTATGTACATTAGCTATAAAATAAAACTCAAATCCCCTATACTAATAATATACTAATACTAATCAACAGCTCTAATTTCCTCCAAACCTTCCTTTCCTACCTTTTTCTCCAGAGGATCGATATTTGTACCCCATTCGCCAGACCTTCAGCTCTTCTCTATGTTCCTCCAGCCCAAAAGGTGTTGACATCAGCTCTCTATCTGCCAAAATCCTACTCATTCCTCAAGGTTTTACTGTGTCATCCCATCTATGAAAGCTTCCTGCATTCCCCTACTGCGCTATCTTCTGCATTCTCATTGCACTTTGTTTACTCCTCTGATAACATGTGCTCAAACTTTGTGATAGACACGTCACTCTATCCCACCAGAGTTCTTTGGAGATGGGGTTATTCTCTTATTTATTCTCATGATTCCAAATCTTAGCAAAATGACGTCAAGGTGGACCTTCATCAATTTTTGTTCAATATTCAGTGATTTTGTTGAAATTAATTGCAACAACCACAGGTAGAGGCTTTCACAGGTTTCTGAACCCACTCATCTGGTTGTGTCAGCATGTTTGGGGAGAGAAAGTCCTCAAAATCTTTTAGTGTTATGATTGGAGAATAGTACAGCAGGGCGGAAGCTTCCTTTGCATGCAGCTAACCTGGGTTTCATCCTTAGCACCTCTTATGGTATGCCAAACCCACTGGAAGTGAACCCTGAGTTCAGAGCCAGAAGTAAGCTCTGAGCAGTGTCAGGTGTGGCAAAAAAACCCCAAAACAATAATAATAATAATAATCCTTTTGCATCCCCTGCAGTACAGCTGAAAGGGACACTGAGCCTAGTTTAGTCAGCTAGCACTTTCTTCTTGGGGTCAAAACGCAGCTCCAGCCTCTCACCGGACAACTTCTTTACAACATCCTCATGTTTATTGTCAGAAAGTGGACTCTTCTCTGCCTCTAACCCTGTCCTCAATCTTCAAACAGATCTGACAGACCGTAGTAGTACACTCTGAGACTACCCAGAGCAGAAGGAAGTGGAGTGGTAAATTAGTAAATTAGTAAATGGTGGGGGAAGCGGCAACGAGGCTCCACAGGAGTTCCTTTCCAGTACACCGGAATTGCATCATCAGCTTCTCTCTGAGCACTGTCTGACTGAGATCAACTCAGCCACAACCCTGCCCCAGATCTATTTATACAAGCCTTCCTCAGTATCTAGGTCAAAGATTCTCAAACTGACTTGATCTATGGCCCCTTTGTCAGAAAAACAAAAAACAAAACTCCATTCAGCACTCAGTGCCCCTCTAGAAATCGAGCCTCTTAAAGCAACAGAAAGCATCTTCAAATTACACCCTAGGCCACTACTCTCCCCTCCAGGCTTTTCTGACTTCAGAAATAGATTGGCTTCTGTCAGATCAAGAGGCAGAAAGTCATGAAAACCGAACAAAGAAAGCCAAAGGTGACCTGCTTTTGAAAAGTGTCCATTAGCTCAGGCTAAGCTCATTTCCCAGAACTCCCTTCCCAGTTTATTTCCTGTTAGAATGGGTTACAGAGGTCTGGGAGGGTGAAAGGGAAGGAAAGGCTGGCTGTCCTGTAGTTTCACTTATCTCAATCAGTAGAAGGCAGGATGTGGTGGGACCAGCATGCAGTACCTCTGCCTTCCTTTGATCCCACCTTCCGCTTCTCTGCGCTACACGTTTATTTAAAAAGCAGCGGGGGCAGGAGGTCGGGGATGAGGCACTCCCAACTGTGTTTTGGGCTTACTCCTGGCTCTGAGCTCAGGCGAACCATCTGCAGGAGATCAAACCCCAGGTCTGCAAAGCAAGCACCAAACCCGCTACACTACCTCTCCAGCCCCTGGACTAGGCTTAACTTCACCCCACAGTCCCCAATATTCTCCTGGGTCACACAGTATTAAGTTTAAGGGCCAAACGGTGTAAGTCTATAGGGAGTAAAAATTTTCCTTCTAATTTAAATTATGCAAGACAGTGTCAAGGCACAAGTGAAATCATTCTGTCCCTCCCAGGGTTTCTCAAAGACTGGAAAACCAATCAGATAGGCATTAGACCCACTGGTATGAGAAAATTTAAGGAGAATTTTATAAAGAACATGTATACCTTCTACACACTGACAGAAACCCAGAAAAAAAAACATGATAACTCACCACATGAACTTAGATGACATCTATCTTTAAACAACTTAGCTACTGCAGAGGACACTGGAAAGAAAAAAGGGAGTTCAGATAAAGAGGTTCCCAAAAATAATAATGATAGTAAGTTACATTAGAACAAAGGTATGAAGATTTAAGGTCTTCCTTTTTCATTGATTGGCGCTTTGCTGGGCGATGCCCTTAAGGGAACATTTATATGTAAATATCTCTTTGCAGGTTATCACCATTCTGCCTCCAGGGCTCCTCCTGTGAAACTAAACTATAGCCAGAACAAATTTGGAAAGTGATGGTTCATTATTTGCTTCCCCTACAACAGATTATCGGATAAAAACAACATTAAATGTCATAGATACAGGAACCCCATAAATACGGTGCTCCCCAACAATCACACAAGAGGAGGAAGGGAGTAAATGTTGGATAAACAAATGTTCATCATACAATGCAGAGACAAGGGCAAGCAGAGAGGAATTGTACCATCACCACCTTTAATTCCTTGTTGTTAATTCTAATGCTTCCAGGAATAGGGCTCCTATCTAAATTACCTTTGGGCTGTGAAGGGATAAATAAAGTGAGGCCTTCTGTGTTCTAGTGGTCCTAGTTACCTTCCATTCAAACAATCCACATAGCAAAGGGGTGACTTATTCTGCTGCCCTTTTAGTCCATGAAAGTTGCCTCTTTAATTTGTGGATTCAATCTTGTCGCTGACATCACCCAACTTTGAGTCTACTTTCCCTTTCTGCCTGCCTGTGGATTTCAAGCTCCAGCATAAGAAAAAGACTAGCATGCAAAAACCATTTATTTAACCAGTTTCTATATCTGTCTAAGGCGAAATTCCTGTTGTAAAGAGTATATTCTATATTCTAGTGACTACTTCTTTGAGTGAAGCAAAACCTCATAGAGGGAGAGACTGAGAAGATAAAGCAACCTGACAGCCCTTCTCCCGCTGCAGGTATGAAGGTTGAGGGCCTTTCTGACAATCAGAATTCTGTCTGAGCTTCTTGGGCCACAGGAGTGTGGCCACACCAGAAATCACTAAGCTCCTGTGCTTGGAGCAATAATACTGTTCGTGGAACATTAACACAGTGGGAAGAGCACTAGTCTCCCACTCATTCAACTTGGATTTGAATCCCATCAACCCGTATGATCCTCAAGCACTGCAAGGAGTGAACCCTGAGTGAACCCAGAGTCAAGGGGGAACGCCCAGGGAACCACCAGGTGCAGGGCTCCCCAAAAACAAAAATCACTAAACATCTATGAAAGTTTCTGTAAGTTTGCATACACAAAGGAGTTGGGAAGCACTTGGTTTCTTCTGATTAAAAATGAAAAAAGGGGGAAATCTGCAGTCCGTAAAATGAAGTAATCCAGTGGAGAATAAGACCAACCTTAGCATACCTGAATCAAAATGACAGACCATGAAATAATGTGTTTTACTCTGCATGAGCTGCCCTGTCTGTCTCAACTGTCAGCTGAATTGCCCGCCACAATGATTATTTCACCTGCCACAGTAAAAATCTTTTAGCACCCCACAACTCATTCAGTGGCAAATCTGCAGGTGCCCTGGGATGGAGAAAAATAGAGAATGAGTTGGGAAGAAAGGAACTATAACAGGGAGAAAAAGCATTCACATTCACTCTCAGGCCATCCAAATATATTGGCTTATGTAACAACAGCCACAATCACCACCTAGTAAGTCTCTGGAAGTTGAAGAATTACAGCAAGGGACAGACAAGCAGGGGGGAGTAGCTCTTACAGGCCTTCTGTTACATAGAAACTTGGAGTCGGTGGGTCCCCATAGGTGGCTTGTGTGAGGCAGGGAAGAGAGAGACCCCCTCCCAAGCAATGGCCAAGAGAGAGAAGGCCCCCTCCCAAGCAATGGCCAAAGCCAGCCCTGCAGAAAACAGGAACAAGTCCTGATAAGACCCTCACCTGGCTCCAGTAACAGACCTAGAGAAGCTCCTGCAGGAACAAAAGGCCAGGAAAGTAATTTCAAAGAAGACCATCACCATTCCCAACCCCCCTCATAACCTTAGCAACGGGCTTTGACCTAGGTAGAAACCCCACATGGGGACAGGTTGGAGAAACCCTATAAAGGTCACCTTGAACAAAGGAAGGGCGAGCATATACTGCCCAAGCCCTTGTGCTGTTTGTGCCCATGTGGCCGAGCACATGTGGTGCCTGAGCACATGTATTGCCCACATCTCCAGTCTTGAGATGTGTACTTTCATGTTTTCATGTCTAATGCTGGTATGTGTGTCTCTACATAGATAGGGGCCTTCCCTATCTACCTGCCTACATCACTATCACTCCAACCCTGATTTGGTGACACTCTTTATAAATAAAAAATGTTGGGGCTGGAGAGATAGTACTGTGGATAGATGCTTGCCTTGCATGAGTCTGACCTGGGCTCCATTCCTGGCAAGTCCTACAAGCTCTGCCCTTGGAGATGCCCGAGTTCTCTCTTGAATACGTTATTCTCTCTCTCTCTCTCTTTCTCTCTCTCTCTCTCTCTTTCTCTCTCTCTCTCTCCCCCTCCACACCTTAAAAAACCCTACAAATAAAATCTATTTATTTCACTCCTTGTCTACTCCTAAAATTCCTCTCTGAGAGGCAAGACAAGAACCCAGTAACCCTGGGTCCCGGGTGGCAGAGGCTGTTGGGAAAGAGTGACCATCTTTCTCCTCCCCGCTTCACATAAGTCACCCATGGGACCCATCGACATCAATAGTATAGTGGGTAGGGCGTTTGCCTTGCATGAGGCCTAAACGGGTTCAATTCCCAGCATCCCCGAGCACTACCAGAAGTAAATCCTGAGTACATGAGCCAAGAGTAATCCCTGTGTGTGACCCAAAAAGCAAAAAAAAAAAAAAAGAGTGTCTCCAAAGCAAGAGTGAACTGAAAGCTCCAGTGCCTGATAATGTTTGTGGAAAAAAAAATTGTCATACCACCTGACAATTGGAATTTTCAGAAAGTGTCCCGACAATCATGCTTTAAAATTATAGTCACTATAGAACTACAGAGGTTTCTACAAAAGTTCTCCTGGATCACCCTCTAGAATTCACCAACCTACAGGACCACAAAGCTATTAAGTGTATGCATTTCTTGGTGCAGGGCAATCAAGGAATACAGAGGTCAGATTTCTTCCATCATTACATGAGGTGAGGACTTCACTCAACCTATCCCAGCCAAGATGAGATTCTGAGATTTCCCCCTCTGTCATATTCCACTGGGACACCCACCCCCCCACCCCAAGGCGGTTCATATCTCACTCAGGGACGGAATTTGGAAAGGAGCTAAGGCAAGCCTGGTAAATTCATTGAATAGACAATCTTTTCTTTTCTCTCTTTATTTTGTTTCGTTTGGGGACCCGACCCAGCAGTGCTCAGGGCTTACTCCTGGCTCTGAGCTCAGGGATTTCTCCTGACAGGCTCAGGGAACCATATGGGGAGCTGCAGATCCTGAGTTTGGCCCCACGGAAACCCCTGCCTGCTGTGCTATAATTTTGGCCCCCAAATATCCACATAAACTATCAACTTGTGGTTTGCTCTGAGGGAAAGCCTCTTCTTGCGATAACTATGAATGCACTGTCATATTTCTAGCTTCTAGGCAACAGGAAGTTCTTTTACTTTTTAGGTACATTCATCAGTCATGAAAATGTTGATTTTTAGCCTTCTCGTAATTACCTTTAATTAATTAATTAATTTCTTTATTTATTTTTGCTTTTTGGGTCACACCCAGCAGTGCTCAGGGGTTACTCCTGGCTCTGCATTCAGGAATTACTCCTGGCAGTGCTTGGGGAACCATATGGGATGCTGGGAATCAAACCCAGGTCGGCCGCGTGCAAGGCAAACGCTCTACCTGCTGTGCTATCGCTCCAGTCCCATCCTAATTACCCTTTAAATGAGGACACTGTAAATTGTTGGTAATGTTTTTCCAAGCAAGCACTCATGAGGATGTGGATAAAAGCCAATTGAAGGTCAAACAATTTACTGGAAAAACTGCATGTTGTTTACTCAGATTTCACTAGAAAGGTTCACTAGAAACTGAGAGCAAATCTAGATTTCAGTCTCATTTGTTATTGTTTCCAATAACAAAGTCTCATTTGTTATTGTTTCCCTTAGCCTGTATATAATTTTGGTGAATGTATGTCTTTTTGATATATATTAATATTACACAGTGTGTATTATATATAATATAATTACATTAAAGACTGTCTATTACGTAAACATGCCAGTTTCTTGTATGTTAGTAACTATAATTGAAACTACTAATTATAATTTGATAAATATATAATAATTATGCATGTTCATAAATTATTTTTTTTTGTATGTTAATAATGGTATACTGAGGAACTGGCTTACACCAAGTGAGCGCTAGCAAGTGCCAAACAGGGCAGGCCTGCAGGTTGGAAATTTGGGGGCAGGAGCTGACACTAAGTCCACAAGTGGAATTTCTTCCCCTCAGGGAAATTTTAGTTTTGCTCTTAAAATCTTTCAACTCTTGTCCACATAAGAGTGAACAGATAGTAAGTTCTGCAAAATACCTTCACAGCAACACTCATATTAGTGATCGATTGACTGACTCAGGACCACAGCCCACCCAAGATGACTTATAAAATTAAACAGTAGTGACATGCAGGAGAAATTGTATTGACTGCTGAAGACTGTCAGAATTTGAGATGGAAAAGTGTGCTAATGGCTCTCAGGGCCACTCTGCACAGAAGTCCCCTGTTAAAAAGACAAGCAGAGTAAAAGCCCAGTCACCAGCATCATGCCTTGAGGATGCTGATGTTTGGCTGGATCCCTCAGGAAGAACAGCAGATGGAAATGCCAGCGTGAGGGATTCGGACACAGAAAAAATAAGGTTATACAGGGCAAGTTTGGTTTCCCTTTTATTTTCATTGGAAGGTGGTGAGTAAGCCCTGTTGCAGAAGGGACAATATGATTGGTATTTAGAAACTCTAAAGCAGTGCCCTGTTCCCGCGAAGTACCTGTTTGGCTTCAAAATAAGCTAGTATTTAATGAATCTGTTTGGTTTTCCAATTCTGTTTGCCATATGCCAATATGATTGTGGGTTGCACTTGGCCAGCACATGACAAATAGAAGTAGATGGGGATCTACTCTAGGCCTTAAAGACTTTGGGGAGCAGCTGCCTTTAAAATAAGGGAGATCGGAATACAAGGTGGTCTTTTAAATCTTTCTTAGATGTGGCCCAGAACTTAGCAAAGATATCAGTTATCTAATGATGTTACAAACCTCTTCAAAAGTTGGTGACTTAGGTACCAGAGTGATAGTACAGCAGGTAGGGTGCTTGCCTTGCATGCAACTGTTGCAGGTTCAATCCCATATGATCTCCCGAGCCCCACCAGGAGTGATACCTGAGTGCAGAGACAGAAGTAAGCCCTGAGCACCACCAGGTGTGGCCCCAAAAGAAAAATAAACCAAAAGAAGTTGGTGACGTAAAACAACAGCAATAACTGATTTCTCTTATGAATATGCAGTTTGGGCACAGCTTGATGGAAAATGCTCATCAGGCTCCATGTAGCGTGCATTGGAGTGGTTCAACAGCGCTCTGGAAGGAGCCTTTTCTAAGATGACAATTTAAGGGTTGACTGCTAACTAGGAATTCAGTGAGGGTGAAGTCTTACATGGCCCAGGCTTCCTTCAAGCGTGGTATCTGGGGTCAAGAGAGAATCAGTAGAAGCTTGCCATTTATGGTCCAGGCTCATGCAGCATCACTTCCATAGCATTTCTAGTATTAGGTGTGACTCACCAAAGTTCTTCAAATCTTCCCCATTTTCTCATTTTACGACAGGACCTTTGTGTTTTCCTAACTGACTTTCCTGCCTCTGCTCTTGTCCTGTGACATTTAGGATTGAATTCAGTTGCTTATAACAAAAACTGAAAAAAAGTCATATAACAGTGGCATAATTAAAATATACTCTACTTTACATAAAAATTAATGCATAGCTCCTGGGGTCAAAAGAGAGGCTCTCTGACTGTGGGGAATCCTGGTTTCTTTCTGCTGCTCCATAATTCTTATCTTGCCCTGTTCCAAGATAGCTGAACAAGCACCAGGCATAACTTGCCAGGGAGGAGTGAAGGAGCACACAGATGGTCAACAGCACTTGGAAAAATGCTCATCAGCATCATCACTAGACTATAACAAAACCCAAATCAAAACAATGAAATATCACTTCACACCTGTGAGAATGTCTGATGCCAAAAAGTCCAAAAACAACAACAGGTGGGAAGGGTGTGGAGAAAAAGGTGCCCTGATTCACTTTATTGAAGTGAATTTTATTCACTTTATTTATTCACTCTATTAAAATAAATGCACCAAATAAAGGGTGTTGGGAGGATCATCCCAGGATGGGAGAAGCATGCTGAAAGTAGACTATAGACCAAACATGATTGCCACTCAATGCCTTTTTTGAAAACCACAACACCCAAAAGGACAGAGAAAACAGAGGGGAAAGCCCTGACACAGAGGCAGGGTGGGATGGAGGGGATGGGGGGTGGGAGGGATACTGGGATCCGTGGTGGTGGGAAATGGGCACTGGTGGAGGGACGGATATTTGATCATTGTATAATTGAAACCCAAGCACAAAATTTGTAAGTTTACAACTGTACCTCATGGTGTCTCACTAATAAAAATAAAATAAAATAAAATAAATGCCCAACGAAAATAGCCTGAAGACTAAGAATTAAGGGCATCAAACTGTGTGTGTGTGCGTGGAGGAGGGGGTGTTGGAGTGAGGTAAAAAAATCTAATACAGGGGGTATGGTGCCACCAGCAGGTCAATCTATACCTGTGAGGCAAGTGCACCAGCAGCCTGATGGCACCTTCAGACTTTCAGATACCCCAAAATTGCTGCTGTGCCTTTGGCCAGACCCCAAAAACTTGGGGCAAAGTTTACCAAGTAAGTAAACAGCCAAAAGTTAGGTATGTGGGAGACACACCCACAAACCATCTCTGGCTCATCTATATAATTGGAGGCATGGCCTCTCTGGTTCCTGATTGAACTGCTTAATGGCCATGATCCCAGAGACTCAGAAACGAATCTCGGAACCCAAAGGCTTTTGGCAGAAATGCGTCCTATTCCTGCAGTAGGTTACTGACGCTGGGCCAATCCAGGTGGGAATAGGTTCCATGCCTTGGCCTGTTCCCCCTGGCGGCCCGTTGACTGCCATCCTCCAGAGGCCACAGGACAGTCAGGTTTGGGCCTGCAGTGATGAGACAGGTGGGGCCTCACCAGATGGGGGTGGAACCGGCCCTTTCCTCCCCATCCCAACAAGATCCCGAGTCGCCACCTACAAACGACCTCTCTGGCTCCTGATCAAGCAAGATTAACGGCCATGATCCCAGAGACTCAGAAACAAATCTTGAATCCCAGTGGCTTTTGGCAGAAATGCATCTGGACTTCATACAAGGTGGCTGCCGCCTCAGAGCTTATTGGAAAGGTATGAGACACGGTGACAGAGCAACTGCAGTCTCATGGGAAGGGGGACAATACTGGCTCGTCCTTCATGCCCTACCGAGGTCACGAGTTGCCCCCCACGAGTGGTTCTCTGGCATGGCCATGGATCCAGAGGCACAAGGACTTAATCCAGAACCTGGCAACTTGCGGCAGAAAAGTGAATGGACCATGCATTAAACTACCATGCCTCCCCGGGAGGGAAACGGTTTTGCTCCTTTCCGCCTCCCCCCCCCCCGCCTCCCCCCCACCCCCGCTCCCCCGCTGGCAGTAAGGTGGCTGCCACCTCAGAGCTTATTGGAAAGCCAGGTATGAGCCAGCGGTGATGGGGCAACTAGTCTCATGGGAAGGGGGGCAGTACCGGCTAGTCCTTCCCGCACTACCGAGGTCATGCATTGTCCCCCACGAGTGGCTCTCTGCACAGCCATAACACCAGACGCACAAAAACCAATCTTGTAATTATCTGGCTCTTTGCAGAAATCCAAAATCATTATATGACATGTGATTCTCATACCAGCTATAGAAAACAAAGTATTTCACAATGCCTTTTCAGCAATTCTGATTGGGGGGGTGGGAATTATAAACAATAATGGTGCATCTTTTGTCGAAATAATGAATGTAATCAATGTAGAGAAGAGTTAAGTAGAAATCGTCTGCCTCACAGGCATTGGGAGGGGTGGGAGGGGGGTATATTGGGGTTCTTGGTGGTAAAAAATGAGTACTGGTGAAGGGAAAGGTGTTTGATCATTGTATGACCGAGACTTAAACCTGAGAGCTTAGTAACTTTTCCCACAGTGATTCAATAAATAAATATAAGAAAAAAAATCTAATAGATTGTGGTGTATCTAATGAATATAAGCACTCTGAGGATGGGTGTGTTTAACACTCTATTCCTAAAAAGATAAACATTTATGCTCTTATAAATCATTGCTACCTGATTGAAATTTCAATTCTTTTTTTTTTTTAAAGTAAATGAAAGTTGGGGCTGGAGTGATAGCACAGCGGGTAGGGTATTTGCCTTGCACGCGGCCTGACCTGGGTTCGATTCCCAGCATCCCATATGGTCCCCCAAGCATGGTCAGAGGTAATTATTGAGTGCATGAACCAGGAGTAACCCATGTGCATCGCTGGGTGTGACCCAAAAAGCAAAAAAAGGTAAAGGTAAAGGTAAAGGCCCTCCCGTTGATCGTCGATTTGCTCGAGCGGGCCCAGTAACGTCTCCATTGAGACTTTGTTGTTACTGTGTCTGGCATATCGAATACTCTCGGTAGCTTGCCGGGCTCTCCGAGAGGGGCGGAGGAATCGAACTTGGGTTGGCCATGTTGGCCACTTGTAAGGCAAACGCCCTACCGCTGTGCTATCGCGCCAGCAAAAAAAAAAAAAAAAAGTAAATGAAAGGACCTAACATAAAAAATTAACTTAAGGAAGGAGGAAGAGGAAGAGCTAAGAAAAAGAAGGACGCATACCTAGTGATGTTGCCACACCTACCTATGAATGAATTTGTGATCATGAGAGCCAAATAGAGCTGGAGCGATAGCACAGCGGTAGGGCGTTTGCCTTGCACGCAGCCAACATGGCCGACCCGAGTTCGATTCCTCCGCCCCTCTCAGAGAGCCTCGCAAGCTACTGAGAGTATCTCGCCCACACGGCAGAGCCTGGCAAGCTCCCCGTGACGTATTCAATATGCCAAACACAGTAACAACAAAATCTCCAATGGAGACGTTACTGGGCCCGCTTGAGCAAATCGATGATCAACGGGAGGACCTTTACCTTTACCTTTTACCTTTTGGTTTTTGGGTCACACCTACCTGTGCTTGGGACCTACTCCTGCTCTGCACTCAGGGATCAGTCATGGCAGGACTTGAGGGACCATATGGGGTACTGGGGATTAAACCTGGATCAGTGAAATGGAAGGCCATACCTGCTGTACTATCCCTCCTGCCCCTTACTGAGAACTTTCAACTCTAGTATTTTGATCTATTCTCTTATCCAATCCACCCTAAAACCTGAGGTAAAGAGAGACTAAGTGACTTACAGGATATGAAAGTCCGGTCTGAATTCTGGCCAACCCAGAGCACTGTTCCTTAGCCTTTTCCTTTGTTAATTTTGAGGTTTAGAAGGTCATGGAAAATCATCTATCCCAAGGGATCCAGTGCTATTTCAAAGAAATGCCATGCATAGAGATTGCTGCTATGTCGTGACACAATTAGTGAACTGTGGAAAGGATGGAAAACACCCATCATTGGATCACTCCTCTCTCCTTCCTCTAGTAGCAGTCAGTCTAACTCATCCTACTGGGATCTCCTCAACTCAAATCCATTTGGACCCCCAACCCACAGCTGTTCCTCTATCAGGGCCTACTCGGGCCCATTCGTGATGGCCAGCCACAAACTCTCATTGCCTCACCCCCTTCTCGGGGGTCTCTTGCCCTCCTACACAGGGCCTGCCCAGTCCCTTCCTGCGCTGCCCATCACAGAGACTTCTGGATCGCGTGGTCCGGCGCTATGCTGAGGTGGCTGATGCTGGCAGCATCTTCATGGACCACTTCACAGATCGTGACAAGCTCCGTCTGCTCTACACTTTGTCTGTCAACGCACATCCCATCGTCCTGCAGGTACACGTTCACACCAGGAAAGACCTCCAGGGAGGGGGGTCATGCGGGACTCCATGGGCCAACCCTGGGTTGGGCTGTCTCATACCTTGAAACCCCCAAACCATGTTAATAACTTTGTGGCTCACAGAAATGCATATTGGTCTCTACATGGTTAAGTGCTGTGGAAAGATGTTTGGGACTGAAAGGTCTGCCACCAACAACATCCTCTACCACTGCCTGAGGCAGCCCTTGGGGCTTTGTGAAGGACAACTTCAGCCAGGCCTGCAAAGATCTATAGGACTAAGCCTGAAACAGTGAGATAGTACAGTGGGTAGAGCACTTGCCTTGCTTGCAGTCAACCCAGGCTCGATCCCTAGCACCACATATGATCTCCTGAGCCCCACCAGGAGTGATCCCTGACCAATACCGGGTATTGCCATCATATATAATCAATATGGATTCTATATTAGTTATGATTATAGTTATTATGCAATATAATTATTGTATACTATTGAGTAAACCCTGAGCACTACCAGGTGTGGCCCCCAAACAAAGGACAAAGCAGAAAAAGATCTGTAAGACTGGAGCAAATTTAACAAGGGCCAGGCAGAAGCTTGCCACCAAGGGAACTGGGGAAGTGCAGTTAGGACAGAGAAGGGACCACTATGAACATGATAGTTGGAAATGATCACTCTGGACAAAAACTGAGTGCTAAGAGGAAGTAATGTGATATGTATGATACCCTTTCAGTAGCAGTATTGTAAACAACAGTGCCTAAAAGGAAAATATGTGTGTGTGTGTGTGTGTGTGAGAGAGAGAGAGAGAGAGTGTGAGAGAGAGAGAATCTGCCATTGAGGCAGGCTGTGGGGGTGGAGGTGGGCAGAAGGATAACCAGGGGCACTGGTGGTGGGAATTGTGTACTGATGAAAGGATGGGTGTTGGAACATTGTATGACTGAGACTCAATCATGAAAACTGTGCAACTTTATATCTCAGGGTGATTAAAAAAATGATTGGAGAAAGTTGAAAAGGTAAAGGTCCTCCCGTTGTTCATCAATTTGCTCGAGCGGGCCCAGTAACGTCTCCATTGGAGACTTTGTTGTTACTGTGTTTGGCATATCGAATACATCACGGGTAGCTTGCCAGGCTCTGCTGTGCGGGCGAGATACTCTTGGTAGCTTGCCGGGCTCTCTGAGAGGGGCGGAGGAATCGAATTCGGGTCGGCCATGTTGGCTGCGTGCAAGGCAAACGCCCTACCGCTGTGCTATCGCTCCTCCACCCTGGAGAAAGTTTAGTAGATGTAAAAGGCCACAATCCAGGTAAATCCAGAAATGTGCCCTGCAGCTATACTTGAAAAGGATGGGGAGAAGCAAGTTACCTAAATGTCCATCAGTCAGGGAATAGTCAATAAAGGAGGGAGTCCTGGAACCTGGAGATACACAGACCACCAAGATAGGTATGGTGCCTCTATATACCATCCAGTGCAGTGGTAGAGCAGACAGTGCTGTTGATATTAGGTCAACACGTGAGCACAATCACACCCATTTTTTCAAATCCCAAGCATTAGGACACTCACACGATGGGCACAAAGGAAGCCTGGAGGGGGAGCAGGAAATAGAGGAGGGGGGAAAGGGAAAGAAGAGTGAGAGAATGAGAGAGGGAAGAGGAATAAGAGGAGGAGGAAAGTAGAATAGGAAGATCAAGCAGGGGAACGAATGGAGGAGGAAGAAATCTCAGAAGGACAGTTCATATGTATTATTATCAATAATGTTATAGGATAGTTCTATGACTATTATAGCATTTTGGGCTGGAGCGATAGCACAGCGGTAGGGCATCTGCCTTGCACGCAGTCAACATGGCCGACCCGAGTTCGATTCCTCTGCCCCTCTCGGAGAGCCCGGCAAGCTACCGAGAGTATCTCGCCTGCACAGCAGAGCCTGGCAAGCTACCCGTGATGTATTCGATATGCCAAACACAGTAACAATAAAGTCTCTAATGGAGACGTTACTGGGCCCGCTTGAGCAAATCGATGAACAACGGGAGGACAGTGACAGTGACAGTGACATTATAGCATTTTACATAGCTGATTATTATAATGAACAGCAACACTCATTTATAATAGACTTTCTCTCTGGCTCTTTCTTCCCCCTCCTCTCTTCTCTTTCTCTTTCTTGTTTTTTTATTTTTATTTTTTTTTGAGGGGGGAGCTGCACACAGTGGTGCTCAGGTGTTACTCCTGGCTCTTTGCTCAAAGATCGCTTTTGGTAAGCTCAGGGGACCATATGGGGTGACAAAGATTGAACCCGGGTGGGCCATGTGCAAGGCAAGTGACCTATCTACTGTACTATCACTCTGTTGTCCCCCCACTTTATATCGCTCCTCCTTTTTCTACTCTTCCTCTCATTTTATAGTTTTCTTTGTGGCCATCACATATAATTAACATATATATTCTATATAAGCTATGGTATAATTACATATAGTTATTGTATAATATGATGATTACATACTATTGAGCAAAAGGATGATAGATAAATACATACCACCTCTAAGGGCTGGAGAAATAGTACAGAGGGTAAAGTGCTTGCCTTGTACATAGCCAACTTGTGTTCAATCCCTGGCACTCCATTAGGTCCCACAAGCCTGCCAGGAGTGATTGATTCCTGAGAAGATAGGCAGGTGTAGTTCCTGAGCACCACTGGGTGTGGATCCCCCCTCCCCACACTCACACAAAATACATATCGACTCTCATTTGTTGAGGACCTACTACTGTAGTGAATGTACATCATTTTCTCATCTAATGCTTATGAGAGCACAATAACCTCAAAGAATATCCTTCTTTCTTCTGGAATTGGGGTAGCCACAACGAACGATGCTCAGGGCTTACTCATGGCAGGGATTCAGGGACCATATGTGGTGCCAGAGATCAAACCCAGGTCACAACTGTGCAAGACAATCACCTTACCTATTATCTCTCTGGCCTCTGGAAAATCCTTACCTACTATCTCTCTGGCCTCTGGAAAATCCTTCTTTCCTTCTCTTCCAGATCAAGTACTTGAGGCTTAGACATGTGAGATGCTTCGTCAAAGACTCTTAGGCAGTGCCAGCTATGGAACCCAAAGCAGAGCTATCTAACTTCAGGGTTTGTGTTCTTCCCACTAATACTTGCCTAGTAACTATTTTCACTTAAAATCCTGGAGGAGTAGAATGAACCTGTGGTTGTCCCACTCACTCAGAGGGCTTCCTCTTCAGTTGTCTTAACTTCATTATGGCAACCAGACCCAGGTCACTCCTGAGACATCAGGGTTAGGAGCTTCCAAGGTAGCCTGGAAGGGTGTGGTGTGGCTGTGCTGCCAAATTAGGGTGACTCTGTGGCTGAACACAGCCATCACCACTAGACTAGGTTCTTCTTCTGTAGTACATAGTGGGGGAGGTCCCCAGTAGGCCAAGGAAATAGGGAAGGACTCCCATGGGGTCCAGAAAGATACCACAGTGGTTAGGGCTCAGATACTGCATGCAACTGACCTGGTTTCAAACCTTGGGCACCCATATAGTCCACAGAAGTGACCCTCCAGTGCAGTCAGGAATAAGCCCTGAGCACAGACAGGTGTGGCCCAAAATAAAAGGGGGGGAGGGTCATGGGAATGGGTAGAAAGCCACTGAAATTCATCTGCAAGGAAGATGACTTTGTTTTGTTGCTCCATTTTCATTAGTCACCCTGCAATTACAAAGTTATTCATGATTAGTTTTCAGGCATAAATTGTTCAACACCAATCCCCTAAGTAATGTCAATTTCCCCCAACTAATTTCCCCCTACTCCCACTTGTCTCCCACCCTGTGACTTTGTTTTTTTAAGAAAAAAATTAAGAAGTAAAGGAGTGCTATTTGTAGTCGTTGTCATTTCTTCTATGGTTGGAAGACACAACATTATAGATCATTTTTGTTTGTTATTTTATTTTTGTGGGCATGGGGAGCCACAGCCTGGGGTGCTAAGGATCCTGAGTCTGTCAGGGTTCACTTGTAGAGGAGGGGATCTAACCAAGGATGTCCCCATGCAGATCATTTGCCTTAACTCCTCTGCTCTCTCTCTCTCTCTCTCTCTCTGGTCCTTTTTTCTGTTCTGGGGCCACAGTCAGTTGTACTTAGGGCTTACTCCTGGCTCTGTGCTCAGGGATCACTCCTAGCAGTGCTCAGTGGACTATACACAGTGCCAAGAATCAAACCCAGAGTGGTAATATGTGATGTAAGTGCCTTAACCCCTGTACTCTTTCCAACCCACTACTCTAGATATTATTGCATCAATAAATAGTCAAGAAAAGACCAGCCAGGATTTCCTTCTCCCTTTTCCATCTCATGAATCCATAAATTTGAATCTTTTACAAGGAGACAGAGGAGACGAGCAGGGCTGTGTGTTTCCCTGTTAGGCTTCAGAAGGTTCCAGTCAGTTGGGAAGGATCTGTGAGTATGAAGTTATCCCAGGTAGGCACTTTATTTTTTGGCTTTTGGGCCACACCCAGTGATGCCCAGGGGTTACTCCTGGCTCCGTACTCAGGAATCACAATGTAATGTATGGGATACCAGGATCAAACCCAGGTTGACTGCATGCAAGGCAAGCGTCCTACCCACTGTACTATGTCTCCAGCCCGGCATTTTAAAAAATTTTTTTTATTTTTTGTTTTGGGCTCTTTAGCTCTGTGCTGAAGGATCACTCTGGTGGTTCTCAGAGTACCATATGGGGTCGCAGGAATTGAACCCAGATCTGCCATGTGTAAAGTAAGCACCCTATCTGTTTTACTCTCACTCCAGCCCAATTAGACACTTTAAACTTGGATCAGAGGGAAAAAATGGGCCAATGCATGGTTCCCAAAAGTGAAGCAATAAGTGTCCACCTTCATAATTTATGCCCTGGGCCAGAATGGGATGTCCACACTGTGATTTAATTTTTATTTATTTATTATTATTATTTTTTGCTTTTTGGGTGACACCCAGCAATGCTCATGGGTTACTTCTGGCTTTGCACTCAGGAATTACTCCTGACATGCTTGGGGGACCATGTGGGATGCCAGGGATTGAACCCAGGTCGGCCTCATGCAAGGCAAACACCCTACCCGCTGTGCTATAGCTCCGGCCCCCAGCCTTAAATTCATAACTTCTTCCTCCTCTCCCCTCGAACCCTACCCCCATGGTTCTTCAACAGTGCTATCTGTGAAATCTCAAATGCTAGGCATAGTTTTTAAACTCTACAGTTCTTAAAATAAACATATTCCCTTGAATCCTACCATCTGAAACGTTGACAGATTCATTGGCAAGCCCATTAGCATTCTTGAATCTCACTCAGGAAACTCCCCTGAGAAGCAATGCACTGGGTGGAAGTAAGAGCTTCCAGGTCCAACTTAACCCCACCAAAAGTGGAACAAAAAAGGGCAGCTGGGGTTATCGCTATGTTCCAAGAAATATATATATATATATATATATATATATATATATATATATTTAATTGAGGGACACTTTGGGACTAGTTTTGAGACAGAGGACATCTGTCTGAGGCTGATTTTTCCATGTGCTCTGGTGATGGGCACAAACAGCGCTGTCTCCGAGTCTCTCTGAAATCCTCTAATGCCTCCTCTTTCTGGCTTGGCAGATCTTCCCTGGTGCTGAGGGATGGCCACTGCCCAAGTACCTGGGTGCCTGCGGCAGATTCCTTATCAGCACCAGCACCAGCCCACTGCAGGAATTCTACAGTGCACCCCCTGATCAGGCAGCCGACCTGGCTTACCAGCTCCTCCGTATCCTGGAGTCTCTGAGGAGCAACGATTTGAATTATTTCTTCTACTTCACCCACGTTGATGCAGGCATGTTTGGCATCTTTAACAATGGGCATCTGTTCATCCGGGATGCCAGCGCACTGGGCGTCATCGACAAGCAGGAAGGTACCCAGCATGGGCTTGGCTGAACAGCTGTCAGAAGGGAACTGAGTGACAGGAGCTAGGGAGAGGTGATGGGAATCATATCAGTAGGCCTTTACAGTCTCCTTGTGTGACAGAGCATGGGGATGTTAGCTGTCAGGTGGTACTGTCCCTCTCTTCCTCCTGGGTCTCTATCTCTATCTCAAAGGAAGTGGACTTAACTTTTTCCACGAGGGGGATATCTTATCCAGTAGCACCAAAGTGCTGGCACCATGTGAGGGCACTGCTGTTGTCTCATTCTCTCTGGATTACCTGGGGACCTGCCCTGACCACACACACACACACACACACACACACACACACACACACACACACACACACACCTCCCCTGTTTTATTGCCCCCTCAGAGCCTTTCTTATTTAGAATATTTCAGCCTTTATATGAAGCTAAAATATCTGACTAGATTCACTGGTACACTTTGCAATCCATTTTAACTCCTTCATTTTTCATAATGTTTTTCAATTAAAAAACATAGCACTGGGACTGGAGAGATAGCACAGCCGGTAGGGCGTTTGCCTTGCAAGCAGCCAACCCGGGTTCAATTCCCAGCATCCCATATGGTCCCTTGAGCACCACCAGGAGTAACTCCTGAGTGCAGAGTCAGGAGTAACCCCTGTGCATCGCCAGGTGTGACCAAAACAACAACAACAACAACAACAACAACAAAAAATAGCACTACATGAGATAGACAAGTGACTCACATTGCTATATGCACTGGCTCACCCAGAGTTCTAGAATCCTTTGAATACCCAGTCTCTAATGACAATCATAATTTTGGGGCTCAATATTAAGACAGAATATCTTCTCCAGTTTCTGATTTTGTTCATATGAGAAAATACCTAAAGAGAGACCAATTAAGCCACACTTATGCATGTCCCTATTTGCTTTTGTTAAGAAGCATCACGATCACAATTGCGATCATCCTGTTGTTCGCCGATTTCCTCGAGCAGGCACCAGTAACGTCTCCTTCTTCCTAGCCCTGAGATTTGAAAAGAGCCATATTCAATGCTCTTTCAGGGCTAGAAGAATGAGACCTATCATCGTTACTGGTATTTGGCATATTGAGTACGACACGTGAAGTTTGCCAGACTCTGCCGTGTGGGCAGGATACTTTCAGTAGCCTGATGGGTTCTCCAAAGTAAAAAAGAGATAATAAGTTTCCAGGGACTGGGTTTTATAGTCTCTGGGTCTTGGCCATTGATGGGACCACCTGGTGCCGCTGGCAGCTGGTGGGTGTAACGCCTACCTACTGGAAGATGGGGGATCTGGGTGGAGAAAGCCCAGTCCCGATCCGAGCAGGCTTGGAGATCTCAGCCCCGAGACCCACATGCCTGGGTTCCTCTGCAAGTTCCTTCATGCATGAAGCTTGTCCGGATGTGTGGAGAGTGATTTCAGCATGGCTGTGGCTGGTTCTGGAGGTCTTTGGCTGCTGGGGTTCTGCTCGGGGCGGGGAGGGAAACTCAACCAGGCACCCCCCAAGGGGCCCCGGTAAGGACAGCCAGGCGCGGGGGCAGGAGACTCTGCTGTTAAGAAGCATAGAGGGAGAAAAATGAATGAAGTCCATTCCAGAATATACAATATATGTCAACCACAGCAGTACCAGCCCAACTGTTCTGTACATATTGCACATTACCTATTCTTTCTCCCAACTTTGTGTTGTGTTTTATTTTATCTTTTTAGTGAAGTAAACTAGTTCTATTTAAAGGAACCTAGAAAAATTGTGAAGGGGGTGGGTGTTTAAGAGAGAACACAGGCTTTTCCAGAGGATGGAAAAACCTTAACTTTGTATTCAAAAGGACAAACAAAACTGGTCCTACTTAATTTCCTGAGTTTCCTTATCAATCACAATAATGGGAAAATCACAATCTGGAAGTGAGCTCTACCATTAGCAGCTCAAATTCTTTTTTTGTTTTGTTTTGTTTTTGTTTAGTTTTTGACCCTAACCTCAGGGATACTCCTGGCTCACCTCAGGGATACTCAGGGATGCTCAGGGATACTCCTGGCTCTGCTCTCAGGAATTACTCCTAACAATGTTCAGGGGACCATAAAGGGATACCAGGGATGGAATCAAGGTCAGTCATGTGCAAGGCAAGTGCCATACCCATTGTTCTAAATCTCTGGCCCCCAGTTCAACTTTAGTTAAGAGTAAGTGGATTTTCCATGCCCTGGCCTCAACTTAGCATAGCAGAGCAATGCTCCTCCCATATGGTTCCAGGCAGGGTCCCTAGTGTCCCTGAGCCTTAAATCTAGAAATGGGAGATGCTAGGAGAAGAAATCACTTCGACCAAGTTCCAATTTGTGATGGCCCCCTCGGGGAGAATAGGGTGTGGGGTGTGTAATCATTCTCGTTTCTCTTGCAGGTAGCCAAGTAGCAAGTAGGGCAAGGACAAATAAAGACATCTTTAGCTGCCTGGCTGGCGGCTGCAAGGCCGAGCTGCCCACTTGTGACACTATTCCCGAGACGCAGAGCCTGAGGCTGGTGTGTCGGCAGCTGCTGCCTCAGCTTCTCCACGGGAAGTTTCCCTGGCCAGTGCAGCAGGAGATCGACAGGGCGCTGGCCAAGTGTGGAGAGAGCGCCCTCCCTGAGCCTCCAATCCTCAGGGCTGCCAGTTGGCTGAAAGATATCCTGAGGCCCCTGAGAACCTGTGACCCCAGATTTGCCTACCGCTACCCAGACTGCAAGTATGATGATAAATTCTGAGAATGCTGGAGTCTGGCCGACCTCCAGGGATGACTGCCTGGATCTTCCATGCCCAACTGGAATGCTGCCAAGCGCAAAGATGTAGCTCTGGGGTTCACCCATTAGGAGAAATACACATTTGTTTCTCAGGGACTGAGGAAGACTCCAACAG
Organism: Sorex fumeus; assembly: GCF_029834395.1. Taxonomy (NCBI): domain Eukaryota; kingdom Metazoa; phylum Chordata; class Mammalia; order Eulipotyphla; family Soricidae; genus Sorex; species Sorex fumeus. The sequence continues at coordinate 1,479,103 of NW_026606143.1, forward strand.
CCACAGGGCGGCTGCGCAGTCCTGCCCTGTGGGTTGGGATATTTGGCCAGTGGCCTGTGGTGCACACACCAGACCTCTTTGAGCTTCTATGTCTTCTCTCCTCCACCAGACTCTAAGTTAATGAAAGAAGACAGTGAAGAGCAGGGGACACAGGCTTCCTACCCCCAGCCCAGATGTTTGCAAAGTCTTCCAGAAGTGTGTCCAGGCAAGCTGGATAAGGCATGGAAGGAAAACACTGGGACCTTATAAGGTGCCCTGGCAGGTAGCAAATTCCATTTAGACAAGAGTGACCTGCTTCTTGCTTCTGGTGGCCTTGCACTAGCCCTCCACTAGAGGGCAAGGGAACTGCTGGTGTTGGGCACACATGGACAGACCCACACATGTGTATGAAGTACCTCATGCTTCATGGTGCTGGAAAGAGCCAAGAGAAAGAAGAGGAGGTGGGCTGGAGGCCAATGTGTGTGCCTAGATCCTCTGAGAAGCAGATGTCAAGACAGGAAGAAGTGGGTCAAGGCTGAATTAGGGGAAATGCCTGTGTACTAGGGAAAGGGAGTAGAGATTGCTGGGAGAGCCAACAAGTGCTGCTCAGACCACAGAGGGAGAGGAGGTCTGCTGGGAGCATGCTAGGCTTCTTTTGGCACAACGGAAGGGAGGTTGAAGCAAAGGCAGCCATCAGCACAATGCCTATGAATGAAGGGCCTTTCTGTCACTGCCACCCTGAACCCAATCACACACAGATGAATTTCCAAGCCCAGAAGTACTTCTCCTAGCCAGTTCTGTGCCCTGGAGTAGGAGCTCTGATAGTGACTGAGAGAAAATTCTCATTGTAACCACAGTTCAGGACCCAGACCACCTCTCTCAACACTGCAGACCCTAGTGCAGAACTCAAGGGATGTGAGAATATTCCCTCAAACTTGCCCTTCCATGTCATTATTAAAATATAGTTTTAAATATCAGCCAATAGAACATATTTCATTCAACAGTTCGCTCACTTGCCTTATACCTTTGAAATATTAAGCCATATGGCATGTGGCCATTCAAGTAAAATCTTACTTTTGGCCATCTAAAATTCACAGGGGACTCTTGAACCCTTGCCCAACCTCCCTGCTCAATCTCTAGCTTCAGAGACTAATGAGAACACTTGGCCTCCTCTGAATCATCCATCCCCTTTAAGATCAGAAAGCCTGGCTTTCTTTGCAGATAGGGAAACTGAGGCCTCTTGGGGAGGAAGGCAATTTTCTGGGATAGTTTCAAAACTCCTGCCACCAATTCATTCTCTTCTTGTCTTGGCCTACAGCCTCTGAGTCTCACCCTGTACTCAAGGCCAGTCTTTTCACACACATTTACAGGTGGTGCCAAGAAAAGTGCTATTTTATGGTATAAGGTTGTCTTTGGAGGTTGCTTTTTGACTGCTCCAGGCTCTATTTCTGGTGCCAGACCAAGCTTGGCAGGAATGGCAGGCTTGGGTTGCCTGAGAGCCTTTGAGATGTTTCACATGGAGTCTAATATCTAGAGTGAAGATTCACCACACTTTTCTACCTTCTTATTTCAGCCCAGTGAAATTTACCTTCAACTTCTCACCTTCTAAAATGAGAGGATAAATTTCTATTTTTATTGTTGTTGTTGTTATTTTGGGGCCACACCCGGTGATGCTCAGGGTTTACTCCTGGTTCCACACTCAGGAATTACTCCTGGTGGTGCTTGGGGGACTATACAGGATGCTGGAAATAAAACCCAAGGTCAGCCACATGCAAGACAATTGCCCTACACACTGTACCATGGCTTTAGCCCCATGCTTTAAGTCATTCACCTGGCAGTCATTTTTGATAACAGCTACCAGAAACTAATACACAACTGGAACTCTATCTTGTTATATGCTTCCAGAGAATCCAACATGCAATAATCCCCAACTACAGCCTACTGAGATAGATTCCAAAGACCAGCAATGAGAGGATATACTCAGAGTCCATTCCCAAGGCTGGATGGTTCTGTTCCTTCACTTACTAAATTCTATACCATTTCAGACCCTGTTTGATCTGACACTGACCTGAAACTATTTTCACAGCCTAGGCCCCAAAGAGCCCTTTCTGAATACCATCTCTGAGCCATGGGCCTGTGTTGTTTAAGGCTGTTCCTAAGGAAGAGCCAGAGAGATATGTGGTCCATATTCTCACCCACTTAGGAACTCACAAGGACAGGACTTTCTGTTCCACACAAAACCAGAACAGAGCTAGGCACAGAGCAGGTGCTCAGAAGATGTTCTTGCTGAAACTGTCTTTACTCTTTAGGCTTTGTTGTGTGTTGTTTTTCCACACACATATTAGAGATAGAATGTTTTTGTTCCCCATCTTGCAAATCTTTTTTGGGGGAGGGGTCACACCCTGCGATGCACAGGAGATATTCCTGGGTCTGCACTCAGGAATTACTCCTGGCAGTGCTCAGAGGACCATGTGGAATGCTGGGAATTGAACCTGGGTCAGCCACATGCAAGGCAAACGCCCTACCTGCTGTGCTATTGCTCCAGCCCCCATCTTCCAAATCTTAACTCACAAAATAATGGTATTACAGGGTGGAAATAATCAGGTCCCAATAGCAAAAGTCTCGTGAATGGGATTTTTTTTTAGAGTCTTATAAAAGGGACCCCACAGACCTCCCACCCCCATTTCCATCATATGCAGATACAGCAAGAAGGATCCAGTTATCAGCTAAGAAGTGGGCACTCCCCCAAATCTACCAGTGCCTTGGATTTTCTAGGCTTCAGAACCGTGATGAATAAATATTTGTTCTTTGTAAGCCTCCCAGCATATGGTATTTTTTAATTATAGCTTAAAGGGACTGAGACATTTTAATGACCCTAAACAGGAAAGAATCATTTCCTCAAGGACAGCTCTTTCCCCTCAACTGCCAGGAAACAAGAGAGTCAATATTCAGTGACCTCCACCAGAACTGAATCAGAGTGGTAAATTCTCAGTTCCCTGAAATCTCATGTGAGGGAGGGCACAGTTGTCTGTGCTCAGGGGTATTCCTGCACAAAGGAATCACTTCTGGTAGGCTTCAGGGGGAGGACCATATGGGGAACCCTGAGGTGCTTGGGAGACCATATGGGCTGTTGGAGATCAGGCTTGGGTTGGCCGTGTACAAGGCAAATTCCCTACCAGCTGTACTATCTCTCTGACCCCTTCAATTGAGAGGATTAAATGAGGACAAAAGTTGCTTCTTTGAAATAATGAAATAGTTCATTATCACTCCATTGTTCATCGATTTGCTCAAGCAAGCTCCAGTAACATTTCCATTCATCCCTGTCACGTGCTAGTGTAGCCCAAGGGCATATTGAGGGCTCTTTGAGAGTCAGGGGAATGAGGACCATCATTGTTACTGTTTTTGGCATCTCGAGTACACCATGGGTAGCTTGCCAGGCTCTCTGAGAGGGATGTAGGCTTTTGGGGCAGCCTCTAATCACCTTTACAGTTAGGCATATATGTGAGCAAGATACTTTCAGTAGCCTGCGGGGTTGTCTGAGAGCCAGAATGAAATAGTTAAACTCTGAAAAAAAATGCTTTCCCCTCACCTCCATTGTTTTGTTTTGTTTCACCATCCACTGCCTGTTTGCTTCCTTGAACCAGCTACAAAATGTGAAGAACTCAATGCAACATTGAAATGTTATATAAATCCTGTTATTTAGAATTGTAATCCCAGTCAAATACAGTTGGAAAGTATTGCATTCCAATACTTCATAGTTCGATTCTCTGGAAGTAGATAATAAGATAGAGCTCCATATGTATTAGTTTCCAGTGCTTGGGGCCAGAGAGATAGTAGAGAGGGTAGGGCATTTGCCTTGCATATGACCAACTCAGGTTCAATCCCCACAGAACATATGGTCTCCCAAGTACCTCAGGAGTGATAACTGAATACAGATGCAGGAGTAACCCTTGAGAATCACCAGGTATGGTCCCCCCAATAAGTAAATAAATAATGAATAGGTTCCGATGGTTGTTAATCACAAATGGCTGTCAAGTGAGTAAATGAAAGAAGTACTTATTAAGAATTAGAGCATTGGGACCAGAAAGATAGCTCAGTGGGTAAGGTCTTGCACATGGTCAATCTGAGTTCTATTCCCAGTACCACATGTGGTCCTCAAAGCACTTCCAGGAGTGACAGCGAGCACAAAGGTAAGGGTAAGCTCTGAGCACTGTTTGTGAAAACTAAAAAAAGAAGTAGAAGAAGATGAAGATGAAGAAGAAGAAGAAGAAGAAGAAGAAGAAGAAGAAGAAGAAGAAGAAGAAGAAGAAGAAGAAGAAGAGGAGGAGGAGGAGGAGGAGTAGGAGGAGGAGGAGGAGGAGTAAATGGGGGGCTATGAATGGGATGGAGTAATAGGAATGAATATGGAGGGATACTTCTGAGTATACTATTTTGTATAAATATGACTCTTAGAACCATTGCAATGTCTCAGAAAAACAGATGAATAAAGTCAAGATGTGGGTAAGACTAAAAAAAATAGAGCACATACATTTTTTTTTTTTTTTTTTGCTTTTTGGGTCACACCCGGCGATGCACAGGAGTTACTTCTGGTTCATGCACTCAGGAATTACTCCTGGCAGTGCTCGGGGGACCATATGGGATTCTGGGAATCGAACCTAGGTAGGCTGCATGCAAGGCAAATGCCCTACCTGCTGTGCTATTGCTCCAGTCCCTGCACATACTTTAAAGTAGAAAATTTTATGTTACATAAATTTCACCCCTTTTTAGAAAACATAGGAAAAGAGACACAAGCAAAATTTATGGTCTAGGGGCAAGAGCCATAGTAAGAGAGTGGGGTTCTTGCTTTGCATGTGACTGATCCAGGTTTGATCCCTAGGATTCCATATGGTCCTCCAGTCCCGTGAGGAGTGATTCCTAAGTATAGAACCAGAAGTAACCACTGAGCATCGCAGTGTGTTGTCCAAAAACAAACAATAAAACAATAACAACAAAAATGTATGGCCTAGTTTGTATATCTTTTTGCAATGGGAACTTAAGTTACAAACTCCAAAACTGGAATCAGTGATTGTGTAAGCTCACACAAAATAGGGGGCACGGCACCCACAGCGGCGGTGGCTCTATCTCTCCCGCCGCCCGCGTTCGGTAGTCTCACCCTTCTCCCACCCCGGAGAGTTCAATGGTGATGGTCAGGCAGAGGAAGGAACGAGGGCCAGGCTGGTAGGTATTAGTCGTAGTTTATTCTGATTCTCTCCTCATCTGTCTCTCTATCTCTGCCCCCATTCTTCCTCCCCCAGCTACTTCATTCTCCTTCTCCATTCCCCTTCATCCTCCTTCTCTGGAGTCTGGGTTCTGATCCTCTCTGAACTCTCTTCTTCCTTCTGCCCCCTGCCCCACTCCTACAGTACAGTTAAATCCTCTCTCCATGAGGAATTGGGGGAACAAATACATAGGTGTGGTCACAATCAATAGGGGTGGAGATCAACAGCGGTAGAAATCTTAGCCTCAGGGAAGACCGCTCCTAGGACAAATCCTTGCTCAGCAGGAGGACCCACCCTAGAGCAGAATCCCATGGGCATGCCTCTCCTCTCCTTGTCCGACAAGCATACAAGAATATAATATAAATCATTTTGTATGGATACAGTAAGAAATATCTTAAACTTATAGAATTGCTCTCCTAGGGCCATCTTGATCTCAGACTACGGTGCTCAGGCCAGATAGTCTTTCCCACCCCTAGCAGGATCCTAGTCTTGTCGTTACCTTGGATCATGACAGCATTTGTCCATGATCAAACTCTTAACTTATAGTTAAGAATCGTGGCACTTTGGCCTGGCCCATTTCGCTGCCAGGGTAGCTCACTGCTTGCCCTGGGTCCATTCAGTCCCTCGTCGGGACCCTGCTTTTGGGGTGTTAGGAACTAAGGGCAACTGAGGCTTAAGTCGAGAAAGATGCCCGGGAGTGAACAATATTCAAGGCCAATCAAATCCTAAATTACAAAGCATAATGTTAACGGTCTTCCTGTATCTATACAAAAAGGATATTACTTTAAAGTAAACTGTTCATAAGGCATAAGGAGAGGAAAAAGGCAATATTTCACTCATACATATAAAATCATAGATTTCTGGGAAACTGATCTTACAAATTAACAAAGTCTGATTAAGGGGAAAGCTGATTAACTGGGTGGGAAGGAGAGCATAGGGACGACTGTTTACATGTTTACATGTAAACACAATGGAAGTGGAAGTGCCTCTGGAGCACTGTGGTGGGTGTAACCAGATTGATGGGTGTAACCAGATTAATGGGTGTAACCAGATAAAACCTAAGTTTCTTGAAGGACAAAGCAATGTTACCCAACAAGTGATAGTTAGGGCACTTGCCATAGATGCAGCCAACCTGGATTCTATCCCTGGCACCACATATGATCCCCCGAGCCCATCAAGAATGATCCCTGAGGGCAGAGCCAGGAGTAAGCCCTGAGCACCACTGGGAGTGGCCAAACAAGGAAGCAAGGAAGGAAAGAAGAAACTGCAAAACTGATCTGAGTGTTGAGCAGCTAAGTAGATATAACGTAGATACAACGTAGATATAACAGACAGTCTTGTCACTGTTCCAGAAAGAAGTTACAAGGAAGGAAAAAGGGAAGAGGAAATGTGTTAGATTAGTAATGGAGGCATAAATACGCACTTGGGATTTGATATATAAGTAGATGATAAATAAATTGATGTAGATAAATACCAATGGATAGATATAAATGTTTATATAGATGTGTAAAAGTAGATAGGTATAAAAAAAAACATGTGTAGGGAAACACATTTCCCAGTTCTGTCTTTGAGAGGGCCTTAGAGCAATGATGACACCGTATTTACTCAGGCCTTGACTTCTCTGATAAAAAGAAACAAGTGCTTTTTAGAGAAATGATTGAGTCCAAGATTAGAGATACAGAAAATACAAGATGAGCCTGGAACATTCTTGGGTTTCCAGAAAGGAAGGAAATGCTCAAAATTAAAGTGACACATCAAAAGGACATGGGAGGGGCTGGAGTGATAGCAGAGTGGGTAGGGCATTTGCCTTGCATGCCCGGTTTCGATTTCCAGCATTATATGGTCCCCTGAGCACCGCCAGGAGTAATTTCTGAGTGCATGGGCCAGGAGTAACCCCTGTGCAACGCCGGGTGTGATCCAAAAAGCAAAAAAAAAAAAAAAAAAGACACGGGAGTTAACTTGAAGTGTCAATCAATAGCCACATCTGAGCCACTTTGAGCTACAAAAGAAATAAGTATAATCCATAGAAAAAAAATTCTCATGTGACCACATTAATATAAAATAAATAACTTGGTGTGAAAATAATTGGGGGAAAGCAAGAACACTTACTTACAATGTAATTCAAATTAATGAATGTTGATGGAACTATTAGAGATGAAAATTATCACTTAGCAAACATCACAATAATTATTGTTGTAAGTAAGAATCATCACTAGAAACTTTCAAAGCAAACAAAAGTATGAGAGATAGGATCTTTGTATAGTCGCAAAGCAATCTCATCGCAAAATGTTATTAATTCTGAAATGGGAAGTAGTAACTTTATGGTGAACCTAAAGACAAGACCTTAACCAAGGGAAAAAGTCAACACCCCCAGTGAAAAATCATCTAGAGATAGAGCACACACCGATTTTGAAGCACTATGACACTATTCCTGTCTGCATGAGGGGTAGATCCTATTACAGAGAGGAAAGACTTATCTGGATTTAGGCAAACCAACATAGTGCCATGAAACCATAGATCTTACCAAAAAGATCCATAGATCTTACCAAAATGGTACTAGATCCATAGATCTTACCAAAAAGGTACTAGAACAATTCTGCATGTGATTTAAAGAGTTTCTTATAACAAAACAATATGATTAGTTCCTTTTCTTAGGCAAACCTCAAACCTTCTACACATTCCTTTTACATACATTCTATAACTTTCATTCATTTAAAAATCAACTACACAAGATTCCTTTCCTTTTTCCCTCTGATATCTCCATCTATTACTTTCTGACTTAAGACACACATCTATATTCCCAATAATCATCCCACAAGTTTAAACTCTTGTGTTACTGAACTTAGCACAACATGATCTCCCAAGTTTAGACACTAGTTACCAATCATCTCATTTAACATGACAAAACTACTCTGCAGTACCATTTCAAAAGCATTACATCAGTTTCTATAGGTATTTAAAAGGCTTTAGAGATAATCCCAAAAGTTCTTACAACATATATTCACTAGGCAAAAGCTCACTTTACATTAGAAATTAACCAAGAGACGTCTTAGAATTCTGATTTCTAGAAAAACACAAATACAAAAAGATTAAAGCACTCAGATTACCATGACTGGAAAGTATTTCACACTTGTGTACAAAGTTCTCTGAAGGTCAGGACTAGGTTGATACCTGGAGACAAAGCTTTGCTTGAAATAGAGTTATCAAAATAATAGCATGCATTTTCACATACTGGACTGGCTGATTAATAGTAAAGGTTCCCACATTTCCATGACATTCTTCATTCTTATCTCAATTTTTTTTTAACCAAGGCACAATGCTATGGCTTAACTCTATCAAGATGACATCTGAGATCACTTATAATTCTTTGCTAAGTAACTCTAGAAATTTTAGTTAACAAAAGTCTCAGAGATCAAATAAAAACACTGGTAGGATAAGTTTGGCAACCAACTTTATGACTCTAGGAACTCATTTTAAAATAAACATGAACCTGTTTTTATGTACCACATTATTTCAACTCAAGATTTTCTAGGTCAAATATTCTAATCTAATGCAGATACAAATATGTACATTGATATAACAGCATAAAACCCTTGAACCACCAATTAATATAAAGCATGATAAAAACCTTCTTTGGCTTAATTTCAATAGTTCTTGTACCTTATTTAAAATCATGAGCTTTCTACACCAGATACTTTTAACAATTCCACAAGAATACAAACATGCTTTCAGACACAGAAAAAGCCCTTTGTTTTTTTTAACCAAACTTTGATATTAGCATAAAAAATACTTGAATTGCCACTGTTTATGGAAACATAAGAAAACTTCATTTTGATGCCTTCTGTACCTCTGTTGTTTGTAAAACAGCTAAATTCCTCATTACAATTGGCTGAGGCTTGTAAGATAAAGCCTTGCATTCTCTGAACTCTTATTTCACTTTAGTTTTAAGCTCTAATTCCGCAGCTCTTCTAGATAGTACAGATTCTTAAGTTCAAAAGGATTTCAACTGTAACTAATCATTAACGTTCTTCTAATAAGAAATCTAGATAGATTGAGAATTCTGCTTTCTCTGTAGGCTCAACCTTCTGATAAGAAATATTTTAAACCTTGTCTAGCAAGTTCCAATAACAACTGCATTCCTTAAATCAGTGAGTTGCATATCACTGACTTCTCTAGAATTTCTACTTCTGATTTCAACCTGGTTCAAGCACTCGAGTGTTCCACACAGACAGACAGACAGACAGACAGACAGACAATGAACTGACTAAAGACCACCACACGTACATGTGCACACAATCTGCAGTTGATCGATCGATCTGACCCTTCAAAAATGGCAGGGAGAAAACTGATGGACTGAGAAAGGAAGGAGTAGTGCCCAGGGCAAAGAAGTCCTGTCGGCTGATTGGGAACACTGCTCCCCATTTCCCAGCCTAACCAGACAGTCTCCTGTTTGTTAAAAAAAATGGGTCAAGAAAGCGCTTTTGTTGATATAAGCCAGCAAAATAAACTATGACAAAGCAGTTGAAACCTAAGGTTTTGAGATGTTACCATATTTTGATCAAGGCTAGTTCTGAGGCAGGGAGCTGGTATCTTATCAGACATGGGGATAGGCTGCATTAGTGACACACTTCTTTGTTTCTGATATCAGTTAATCATATGTTCTTGCATTTTTCCTGCCTCCTCTGCTTGATTATCCTATTTCTTTTGTTACCTGCAAAGATCTGACTGCAAAATGATCTGGTAATGCAAACTGCCATTCACTGGCCATCTTTCCCCAAGTTCTAGCTTATACTCAGGCCACGTGGTGTTACAGAGGTCAATAAGACATTTCTTATTTAAACTATCTAGCTGCAGACTTTTCCGTTGTTTTAACAAGCAACTTAAAGGAGAATATTTAGGTACTGATGTAGAATTTCCCATATCTCCTAAGTGCCAGCAATAACCTATGAAAGGAAGGGAAAAGAAAGATCTAAAGTAGGATAATTCCTTAGCAAGCTCTCCTTCTAATAGATTCTCCCAAGGGCCTTTGTTCCCTTCTGAAGTGTTGTGGTTCTAGAAAGTGCACGGACATGACCACAACTGCATGCCGGCCCATAGTGTTGTGGTTCTAGAGAGTGCGCGGAAATGACCACAACTGCATGCCGGCCCATCAGAAAAATCTCTCAAGAAAGGACGTCTCCTTTAGAGATTTCTGAGTCACCCCAGGCGTCCCTGGGGCCTGCCTCCCGAGCATCCACACGACCATGGCTTGTACATGTGGAGCTATTCCTAGAGTTCCATGGGTTTCCAAGAAGCCTATTAAGGGGAGAAGAGAAAGGTTCTGCCTTTCTTAGCTTGCCACATATTCCAATGGTTCCTGCTGACGCTTTCTTCCACAAACTTCTTGCCTGTCTTTTTACCTCTTTTTTTTTTTGGCCTCACTTTGCCTAGGGCTACACCTGCTGACTGCTTCCATTCGCATTTGAATTGACCTCTAGCTGATTCTGCTGAGACTGCTTGGGGAAAGGAATTTCTACCTAGAAATTGATCTGCCTTAGTTTCCCAGTTTAGTTTCACACTATTGGGCTTTCCTCCCGTTCCTCCCATAGTGGACAGTGATGCGAGACAGACAAAGGAGGGGTGCCTCTTTGCAGAGACCATTCAGATGCTTGCCTGGCCGGTGGAGAACTTAGCCTTAGTGGTTCAGTGTTGTGACTTGCGACCAGCAGCCATGCCAGGGCCACCATTGACCGTATGTTCTCCTTGGAATCACAGGCAGCCCACTTGAGCTCCGTGACTTTAGAGGGACTTTAAGAGTGCCAGGTCATGGAGCTACAAAATCACGCCCGATAGGAGGACCTATCAGGGTGCTCATACACACACACACATTCACACAGAGGTTATCACATTCCTCCACCTTCCCCCCTAAAGATTTCCAAGGGAGCATACCTCCACAGCAGATTTTCCACAGATTACCTCTTTCCTCGTGGATTTCTTCACTGCCGGTCCCTTCGTGGTCGCCATCTGATGTCGGTGGGCCCCACGGGTGACTTATGTGAAGCAGGGAGGAGAAAGACAGTCACTTTCTCCCCACCCATCTCTGCCACCCGGGACCCAGGGTTCCTGGGTTCTTGTCTCGCCTTGCAGAAAGGAATTTCAGGAGTAGACAAGCAGTGAAACAAATAGATTTTATTTGGAGGATTTTTAGGTGCAGAGAGAGAGAGAGAGAGAGAGAGAGAGAGAGAAACATATTCAAGAGAGAACACAGGCTTCTCCAAGGGCAGAGAGAGAGAACCTATATACATCCTACTAGCATTAAACACGAAAGCATGAAAGTACACATCTCAAGAGGGAGATGCGGGCGACACATGTGCTCAGGCACCACATGTGCTCGGCCACATGGGTGCAAGCAGCACGTGGGTTCAGGCAGCATATGCGCGCCCTTCCTTTGTTCAAGGTGGCCTTTATAGGGTTTCTTCAGCCTGTCCCCACGTGGGGCTGATGTCGGTGGGCCCCATGGGTGACTTACGTGAAGCGGGGAGGAGAAAGACTTTCTCCCCACCCGCCTCTGCCACTCGGGACCCAGGGTTGCTGGGTTCTTGTCTCGCCTTGCAAAAAGGAATTTCAGGAGTAGACAAGCAGTGAAACAAATAGATTTTATTTGGAGGATTTTTAGGTGTGGAGGGGAGAGAGAGAGTAAAGTTAGACATGAAAGCATGAAAGTACACATCTCAAGAGGGGAGATGCAGGCGACACATGTGCTCGGACACCACATGTGCTCGGCCACGTGGGCACAAGCAGCACATGGGCTCAGGCAGCATATGTGCGCGCGCTTCCTTTGTTCAAGGTGGCCTTTATAGGGTTTCTCCAGCTTGCCCTCACGTGGGACTTCTTCCGTTGCTAAGGAGGTTACCAGGGAGGTCCAAAAAGAGGAATTTCATGGAGAGGCCTATATCCTCAGGGTCTGCGGATGGTCTTATCAGGCCTTTGCTTTCTGTATCCACAAGTTGGGTCATTCCTAGAATTCTTCTTCCATTGCAAAGGGCCTTTCCCTATCTACCTGCCTACATCAGGGCCTCTTCCCAGGTAAAAGTCCGTTGCAAAGGAGGTTATCAGGGAGGTCCATAAAGAGGAATTTCATGAGGAGGCCTATATCCTCAGGGTCTGTGGATGGTCTTATCAGGCCTTTGTTTTCTGTATCCACAAGGTGGGTCATTCCTAGAATTCTTCTTCCATGAAACTTTGTTTCATTGCAAAGGGCCTTTCCTTATTTATCTGCCTACATCATTATGATCCAAAAGTAACGACCAGACTAGGACCCTGCTAGGAATTGGAAAGATATCTGGCCTGAGATATCAGATATCAGTCTGAGATCCAGAGGGCCCTAGGAGAACAATTTTATAAGCTTAAGGTATTTCTTACTGTTTCCATACAAAATGATTTATATTATGTATGCTTATATGTTTGTTGGACAAGGAGAGGAGAAACACACCCAGGGAATTCTGTTCTAGGGTGGGTTGATCTGCTAAATGAGAATCTGTCCTAGAAGCAGCTTTCCCATGTGTCCTGACTAGCTTGGATGAGACTGAACATTTCTCCCCTTCAAACTGCCTTCAGTAAATAATTTCAGTATATTGTAAGAGGCAGTTTCCCTTTTCTCTCAGTAATCTCAGATGCTAGCCAGATCTGATCCTTGGGATGCAGATTCCAGGCTCTAGGCAGGCTTGTCTTTGGGATGCAAAGCTCAGATACTTGTCTTTGGGATGTAGATTCCAAGCTCTAGCAGACTGGTCTTTGGGCTGCAAATCCAAATGCTTGTAGCTTGTGAAAGTCCTTGTGAAAGGTTTCAGTCTTGGTTTTGTATCTTCTTTCCAGAGGCCAAGATTACTGGCCTGTGGATGTATAGAAACAATGTATGTTTTGCTGCCTCAATGTTCTTTCTGTAACTCCTTTTGATGACATCACTGCATTGAGCCCTTTACCATGATCTATATAAGGGAGATTTCAGGGCTCTCTGGGGGGGACACGTGATTTTGATGTCAGTGGGCCCCCCGGGTGACTTATGTGAAGTGGGGAGGAGAGAGACCGTCACTTTCTCCCCACCCACCTCTGCCACCGGGGACCCAGGGTTACTGGATTCTTGTCTTGCCTTGATGTAGGCAGGTAGATAGGGAAAGGACCTTTGCAATGAAACAGTTTCATGGTAGAATTCTAGGAATGACCCACCTTGTGGATACAGAAAACAAAGGCCTGATAAGACCATCCGCAGACCCTGAGGATATAGGCCTCCCCATGAAATTTCTCATTTTGGACCTCCCTGGTAACCTCCTTAGCAACAGACTTTTACCTGGGAAGAGGCCCCACATGGGGACAGGCTGGAGATACCCTATAAAGGCCACCTTGAACAAAGGAAGGGCGCGCATATGCTGCCTGAGCCCATGTGCTGCTTGCACCCATGTGGCCGAGCACATGTGGTGCCTGAGCACATGTGTCGCCTGCATCTCCCCTCTGGAGATGTGTACTTTCATGCTTTTGTGTCTAATGCTAGGATGTGTGTAGGGGCTTTCTGTACCCTCGGAGAAGCCTGCGTTCTCTCTGGACGCATTACTCCCTCTCTTATTCTCCATTCCTCCGCTTACCTGCTTATCCCTTTCTCTCCCTCTCCAAAAATCCTCCAAATAAAATCTATTTATTTCACTGTTTGTCTACTCCTGAAATTCCTTTCTGCGAGGAGAGACAAGAATCCAGTAACCCTGGGTCCCAGGTGGCAGAGGTGGGTGGGGAGAAAGTGACCGTCTTTCTCCTCCCCACTTCACATAAGTCACCCATGGGGCCCACCGACATCAGCCTCACAGAAAGGAATTTCAGGAGTAGAAAAGCAGTGAAGTAAATAAATTTTATTTGCAGGATTTTTAGGTATGGAGGGAGAGAGAGAGGGAGAGAGTAACATACTCAAGAGAGAACACAGGCTTCTCCAAGCACAGAGAGAGAACCTACACACATCCTAGCATTAGACATGAAAGCATGAAAGTACACATCTCAAGAGGGGAGATGCAGGTGGCACATGTGCTCGGGCACCACATGTGGTGCAAGCAGCACATGGGCTCAGGCAGCATATGCGCACCCTTCCTTTGTTCAAGGTGGCCTTTATAGGGTTTCTCCAGCCTGTCCCCACATGGGGCTTCTTCCCAGGTAAAAGTCCGTAGCTAAGGAGGTTACCAGGAAGGTTGGGAGTGGTGATGGTCTTCTTTGGGCTGGATCGCTGGAGTTAACTGGATTGAAAGGGAGGTTCCAGGATTTTCGAAAAAGAGGAATTGGATAGGGAGGAGGCCCATATCTTCAGGGTCTGGGGATGGTCTTATCAGGGCTTTGTTTTCTGTATCCGCAAGGTGGGCCATTCCTAGAATTCTTCTTCCATGAAACTTTGTTTCATTGCAAAGGGCCTTTCCCTATCTACCTGCCTACATCATATCCCCCCTAGAGATTTCACCACCTTAAATCTTTAAGGGGAAACTGGTCGGTGGTCCATCTTCTGAAGTTGTTTCATGCTGACAGAGGGGCACAGACCCTGCCTGTGCAAGGGGGAAATCTCAAGCTATCTTAGTTTAAAATGGACCCCAGGCAATGAATTGGTTGGGTACCTGAAGTTATCTGAAAGAAAAGATCAGATTGGTTAGACTGAGGGATATCACTTTGAAATGGTTAGACCCTGGAGGAGTAGAAGTTCCTTTCTGTCCCAGTAAGAACAGAGTTGTTAGCTGTCTTAAAAAACAAGAGTTAAAGCAACAAAAACCAAAGCAACATAATGCCATACCCTTATCTATCATTAAAACAATGAAAAGGAATAACTCTACCCACAGGTTTCGTTGATAATATGACTTCCTGTGTCCAGATTTTTCTACTGGACACAGAAACACCGGGCCATTCTCTGGCTTTCTAAGCACAGATTGGAAAAGCTTCTGCCCATACACTGAAGCTATTAATAACAACCAACAGATATCTATACCTTGAACATATGAGCATATTTGATCATTTGCATGAGGTCAAGCTGCTGATCCTTCTCTAAGTTCCTTGATGCTGAACAGGTGTTAGGAGAGGAGACTCAGGATTTCCACTAGGTTCATTAATGGCACAGAAAGCACAGTTCTGAATTACTTCTACCTTACTTGCTGTTCAGTTCCTCCCCATGGAAGATGGTTCTCACTAGTGTTAAAACATAACCCTTTAATAATATTCCATTACATTGGTCCAGGAGTTAGCAACTTTCCTTGTTGGGTAAATCCATCAACTTCCTTTTGGAAACCATTGTTCCTCTTCTGCAGAGCATTCTGGTTTAGAGGAAATATTCTCTGGTGTTAATACCATGATGCAATAGAAATTAAGAGCTGATAATATTCTTGTTCTCTCCAGATTACTGTTCACAGAAAATGAGATGCAATAAAGTATAGAAAGAAAATTCACAGTATTTTAGAACCAGACATTAATCTATTCTAATTTAACCAGTTTAGATGCCCTTCGGGACACTTTGGCCAATTCAGACTGGGGGAAAGCAATTCTGCACTTTGAGATGAGCTTCACCCTAGTAAAGCTCTGGCTTCCAATGCTCGGGATCAGACTAGTGACAGCATGCATAACATTGGGTTTACAGATTAGGCTGTTTACCTACAGACAGTAAACCAAGTTTTATCTAAATTTCCCCAAAGGGGGTACCTTTTAGATCAAGATTAGGATACATTTATTCAATCACCTCTGAAGAATTAGAATCTGATTCTTACAAAAAGCAAGTTACAGAAACATGGTTTTCTCTCCACCTTCATTTTATTTTTTTATTTTTTTATTTTTTCTCTTTTTATTAGTGAAACACCATGAGGTACAGTTATAGACTTACAAATTTTGTGCTTGGGTTTCAGTTATACAATGATCAAGTACCCATCTCTCCACCAGTGCCCATCATCCACCACCATGGGTCCCAGCATCCCCCCCCACCCCCATCCCCCTGTCCACCCTGCCTCTGTGACAGGGTATTCCTCCTTGTTCTCTCTCTCTTCTTTTGGGTACTGTGTTTTGCAAGAGAGGCATTGAGTGGCAATCATGATTGGTCTATAGACTACTTTTAGCATGCTTCTCCCACCCTGGGAGGGTCCTCACAACACCTTTTATTTGGTGCTCTCTTCTCTATCTGAGCTTCCTTTTCACCTAGCACGTGTGGCTGGCCTTCAAGTCATGGAGCAAAATTCCTGGTACTAATCTCAGACATTCATGGGTGTTAGTCTCCCTTTTTGTTGCTTTATGTTCCCCAGATAAATGCAATCTTTCTGTGTCTATCCCGCTCTTTCTGACTCATTTCGCTTAACATGATACTTTCCAAGTAGTACCACTTGTATGTAAATTTCATAACTTCATCTTTCCTAACAGCTACATAGTACTCCATTGTGTAAATGTACCAAAGTTTCTTTAACTAGTCATCTGCTCTTGGGCACTAAGGTTTTTTCCAGATTCTGGCTATTGTAAAGAGTGCTGCAATGAACAAACAATTGCAGATGTCACTTCGACTATACCTTTTTGCCTCTCTGGGATATATTCCCAGGAGTACTATAGCTGGGTCAAATGGCAGATCAAATTCTAATTGTTTGAGAATCGTCCATACTGTTTTCCAAAAGGGTTGGACCAGCCGGCATTCCCACCAGCAGTGAAGGAGGGTCCCTTTCTCGCCACATCCGCGCCAGCATTGGTTGCTTTTGTTCTTGTGGATGTGGGCCAGTCTCTGTGGTGTGAAATGATATCTCATTGTGGTTTTGATCAGCATCTCTCTGATGATTAGTGATGTAGAGCATTTTCTCATATGCCTTTTTGCCATTCGGATTTCTTCTTTGTGAAAGTTTCTGTTCATTTCCTCGCCCCATTTTTTGATGGGGTTGGGTGATTTCTTCTTGTGGAGTTTAACCAGTACTTTGTATATCCTTGATATCAACCCCTTGTCGGATGTGTATTTGGTGAATATCCTTTCCCATTCTGTAGGCTGTCTTTGTATTTTGGTCACTGTTTCTTTTGAGGTGCAGAAGCTTCTTAGTTTAAGATAGTCCCATTTGTCTATCTCTGTTTTCACTTGCTCGGCCAGTGGCATGACATCTTTGAAGATACCATTAGCTTCAATATCATGGAGAGTTTTGCCGACTTTGTCTTCAATAAACATTATGGATTCCGGTCTGATGTTGAGGTCATAAATCCATTTCGATCTTACTTTTGTGCATGGTGTTAGGCAGAGATCTGAGCCCACTTTTTTGCATGTAGCTGTCCAGTTTTGGCAGCACACTTTATTATATAGGCTTTCCCTGCTCCATTTCACTTTTCTTGCCCCCTTATCAAAGATTAGATGATTATATGTTTGGGAGGAAATGTCAGTATATTCAACTCTGTTCCATTGGTCTGCAGCTCTGCCTTTGTTCCAGTACCACAGATCAGATCACAGATCATCCTGTTATTCGTCGATTCCCTCGAGCAGGCCCCAGTAACGTCTCCTTCATCCTAGCCCTGAGATTATATTCAAGGCTCTTTAGGAGAATGAGCCCCATCATTGTTACTGGTGTTTGGCATATTGGGTATGCCGTGGGGAGTTTGCCAGACCCTGCCGTGTGGGCAGGCTACATTCGGTAGCCTTCCAGTTTGTCAAAGTAGGAAAGAGATGTCATAATAAGATGTCGCAAATGCGGCCGCGCGGTTCTGGGAGCTGGTTCTGGGAGCTGGTTCTGGTCTCTGAGTCTTGGCCGCTGATGGGATTACACGGCGCCAGGGGGCCAGTTGGTGGGTGTGACCCCCGCCTACTGGAATTTGGAGGATCTGGGTGGAGGATGCTCGACTCCAATCCGAGTAGGCTTGGAGATCTCGGCCCCAGAATCCACGTGGCTTTGTCCCTCTGCTGGTACCTTCAGGTGTGCAGAGAGTGGTCTCAGCATGGTGGTGGCTGGTCCTGGAGGTCTTCAGCTGCCGGGGCCCTGGTCAGGGCGGGGAGGAAAGCTCAACCCGCTCCCCTCCAAGGGGCCCTGGGGAGGAATAGCCAGGCGCGGGGGCAGAAGACTGCACTGTTCTCCCACTGGGAGCTGGTTTTTATAGTCTCTGAGTCTTGACCGCTGATGGGCTTCCATGGCGCCAGGGGACCAGTTGGTGGGTGTGACCCCCGCCTACTGGAATTTGGAGGATATGGGTGGAGGATGCTCGACTCCAATCCGAGTAGGCTCGGAGATCTCGGCCCTGGAACCCACGTGACTTTGTCCCTCTGCCGGTACCATCAGGTGTGCGGAGAGTGGTCTCAGCATGGTGGTGGCTGGTCCTGGAGGTCTTCGGCTGCCGGGGCCCTGGTCAGGGTGGGGAGGAAAGCTCAACCCGCTCCCCTCCAAGGGGCCCTGGGGAGGAATAGCCAAGCACGGGGGCAGGAGACTGCCGTTCCAGTACCATGCTGTTTTAATTATTACTGCCTTATAGTAGAGTTTGAAGTTAGGGAGGTTGATTCCTCCCATTTTCTTTTTCCCAAGAATTGCTTTAGCTATTCGTGGGGGCTTATTGTTTCATATAAATTTCAGGAATGTTTGCTCCATTTCTTTGAAGAATGTCATGGGTATCCTTATAGGGATTGCATTGAATTTGTACAGTGCTTTGGGAAGTATTGCCATTTTGATGATGTTGATTCTCCCATTCCATGAACAGGGGACATTTTTCCATTTCCTCATGTCCTCTTTTATTTCCTGAAGTAGCGTTTTGTAGTTTTCTTTGTTCAGGTCCTTTATTTCCTTAGTTAAGCTGATTCCTAGATACTTGATTTTCTGGGGCACAATTGTGAATGGGATTGTTTTTTTCATGTAGCTTTCCTCTCTCTCACTGTTTGTGTATAGGAAAGCCATGGACTTTTGGGTATTGATTTTATAGCCTGCCACTTTACTATACAAGCCTATTGTTTCTAGGAGTTTCTTGGTAGAGGTTTTAGGGTTCTCTAAGTATAGTATCATATCATCTGCAAATAGTGAGAGCTTAATTTCTTCTTTCCCTATTTGGATGCCCTTAATATCTTTTTCTTGTCTAATCGCTATTGCAAGTACTTCCAGTACTATATTGAACAGTAGTGGAGAGAGTGGGCATCCTTGCCTCGTCCCTGACCTTAGGGGGAAGGGTCTCAGTTTTTCCCCATTGAGGATGATGTTTGCTGTACACACCTTCATTTTAAAACTTTGCAAGATAGCTTAACAAATCTGGCTTCACATAAGTCACCCCTGGGGCCCACCGACATCACTTTAGAGAACCTGGGAAGATGTGCTGAGAACACCGAAGAGACAGGTCTGAGAGAATGGGGACAGAAGCTGAGAGCCCGCGCTTGAGAGATCCTGGGACCTCCATGACGTACATTTCTTCCATGTAATAGATTGCTACTAAGACCAACCAGCCTGGCCCTCGTTTCCTTCCTTCGCCTGACCATCACCATCGACCTCCCTGGAGTGGGGAAATGGCATGAGACTACCGAAGGCGGTCGGCGGGAGAGATAGGATGCTGCCATGCCTTTGCCCTTCCTTTTTGTGTGTTTACACAATAACTATAGTGATGTTTGTACAGCACCATATCTATGATATTTTTATTTCATCCAAGCATGAGACAGCATCAGATAAGTTAAGGGGCATCCAACAACTAGCCACAAACTCCCACCCCAAAAGATAAGGAATTATCACAGATTGAAGGAAACTAAAATGAGAACTACATTGGATCTGATCAGAAAACTGACATCACTGATCCCAATATGCACCAGCCAAAGACCACCAGGAATTTGGGCTTGAATGAGTGGGTTTATTGCTCATCTCAACAAGGAAGCACCAAACTGAGGAATTACTTGAAGTGTCTCAGAAAGATGGCATGGGAAAAGATTTATTAGAGGATCAGTCTTCCTCTGCTGACTGAGAGGGAGGGTTGAAGAAAATAAGGCTTTGTTCTGGATTGGATGCTGTAAGGAATTAGGGGTAATTCACATCTCACTAAATCTTAACTATAGGGCACATCTTAACTATAGGGCAAGAGGAATGAAACAGGCTGACTCTCTTGGTTGTAACACAGCAACAAGTCATGCAGAGTATCTGGGTAGAGGGATGTTTGCTTATTTTTTGTTTGAACAATGTTCATATTGATTGTGTTCATACGTGAGGACAGAGTGCTCTTGTTTTGCCTTGGTCTGTCATGGTACAAAGTGGCATTGTTTGATATTGATGATCTAAGTAATCGTTTATGTTTAAGGAGAACGTGAAAGCATAGCTGTGATGGCCAGGCCAGCTCTGAACAATACCAGAGAGAATGCCTCATAGTCATTATTTCACCAGCCTCGAGCTACTATGGATCATGTTTCTATTTTTCAGTGAAATGATTGGTGAAATCTGCATAAGATGTATGATTAGCTCAAAGTATTTTATCAGTATTTATCTCTTCATTTCAATAATTAGAGTGTGGTCATGTCAGATAGTGGTGTTAGGGAAAATTAGATGAAGAAACTGCACTATTTTGGAAAGGTTTTGTAAATCTAAAACTGTTCCAAAACAAAAAATTAAAGGAGCAACTCAGTGCATGAAGCAGAAATTGGTTCTGCAGCATGTGAAGAAATGTCTTACATATACTCCACCACCCCCACCCCCAACCACCAATTCATGAAAGCATTAGCTGTGTGACAAGAGGCTCTCTCTATGAAAAATGCATGGAAACGGAGTTGCAGCTTCAGACGTCCCATTTGGGACTTACTAGTGTTTAATTAACATCTTTTTGATTTTTGACACTCTTACTTTGCCTCTTATTCTATCTGCCCAAATCAAGTTTATATACTCATGCTATAACCAAGGATGCAGCACCAGCTTTGAAGGTTCTTCAAAGACCAAGGCTCTCATGTTCACTTTTTTTTTCCTTTTTGAATCACATCCAGCAATGCACAGGGTTTACTTCTGGCGGTGCTCAGGGAACCATATGGGATGCTGGGAATGGACCCCGGGTTGGCCGCGTGCAAGGCAAAAGCCCTACCCGCTGTACTATCACTCCAGCCCCTCATGCTCACTTTTGATTCCTTCCCTTGGATACACAATCCACAGTGCCTTGTAGAGACAATGTGTAGAGGAATTTAACATCCCTTCCACACCTCACACTCTATCATTTAGCTGAAACTATTTTTGTGCCTCATGCCTAGATCTTGAGCTTCTCTTTGATAAATCATCCTTAGGGAGATTTTTTTCAAGAGTTCTTTCATAATCCCCTTGTCAAAATAAGTGTTTGTTTGGTTTTGATGATTCTATCCCAATGCAGGTCAAAAAAGTAATTTGGCAAAATTCATTAAGAACCCCAAAAAGGATTGCTTATACTACCCAATGACTCCTCTTCTAGAATTCTCCTAAACAAGACATCAAGGATGCAGAAATTTATCCACAGGCTGACCATTTCAAACTATTGTTGCAACCCCTATTGAAGCAAGAATCTATGAAGCTTTTTGATAGGCATAAAGGAGAAATGAGAGAGAAGGAAGAGAAGGAAAATAGAAACTAATTTTGAAAGCTGGAAAGCGAGTAACTGCAAGACCTAAAGAATGAATCATAAACTGAGAGTAAAGAATGTGGGGAACCAACCTAGCTGACAGTGCAAAGGTCCTCAAAGTTTTGAAGAATTGGTGGACTAGATTGTTTAACAATTGAGGGGGATATGGCTGCTGAAATAAAGATGAGCCTTTCTATTTAGGGGGGAGCAGGGTATGCTGTCTTACCCAGATGTACTCGGGGCTTATTTACTCTGTGCTCAGGAACCAACTTCTGATGGACTCGGGGAAGCAATTTCGATGCCAGGAATGGGAACTGGGTAGACCACATGCAAAGCAACAGACTTACCTGCTGTGCTATCACTACTGCTCACTTGATCACTTGATCAGTTGACTTCCCGTTAATCAACGATTTACTTGAGTGGGAGCCAGTAACGTCTCCATTTGTCCCTGTCACGTGCTAGTGTAGCCCAATGGCGTCTGTTCACTCTAGGAACACGAAGAGCCTCAAACCGATCATTCATGATCTTGATGAAGAAGTCTGACCATCTGGTAGGTGGCCGGAAAGCAGTCATTTGACATCCCGTGGAATCCACTTGGTAACAGCTCTAGACCAGCGATCGTCTCTAAATCTCATTACGTGACCAGCCCATCTGATTTTTGACACCTTGGCAAACGAGACAGTGTCCCTGATTCTTGATCGTCAACGGAGGTCTGAACTCCGGATTCTTTCTATCATTTGAGTGAAACGTGATATTCCAAGCATAGCTCTTTCAATTCCTCTTTGGGAGACCCAAATAGCATTCTCATCCTGTTTGCGTAGGGCCCAGGTCTCTGAGGCATGTTAATGCAGGAAGAACAGTGGAATCAAAGAAATGTGCCCGGAGCCGAAGGTTCTTCGTCCTCTTAGCTATTTCTTTGACGCTCTTGAAGGCGTTCCAAGCCTCTCTCTTCCTCCTGCGCAGCTTGGGTGCCAGTTCATGTTGTCATGTTGACTTCTCGACCTAGGTACACATAGCTGTTGCATTCAGAGATGGTCATTCCGTTGAGAACGAATGGAGCGTCAGGAACGAGACTGTTTCTCATAAACATTGTCTTCATAAGATTCAGCTGTAGTCCGACCTTTCCACACTCACGGTCGAAGTAGGCCAGCATTTGTGCTGCTTGGCTAATGTTTGGTATTATTAAAACAATGTCATCAGCAAAGTGGAGGTGGTGTAGCTGCCGACCATCTATCTTCACTCCCATTCCTTCCCATTCCAGTCGTTGCATGATGTTCTCGAGGGTGGCACTAAAGAGCTTCGGTGAAATGGTATCACCCTGCCAAACGCCTCTCTTGACATCAATGATTACTTCTTTGTAGAATGGTGAGATCCTGGTAGTGAATCCATAATACAGCTCATGGAGGATCTTGATGTATTGAGTTTGAATGCCCTGATTGGCTAGGGCTTCAATGACCGCTTCCGTCTCAACAGAATCAAAGGCCTTCTTTAGATCAATGAACGTTAGACAGAGCGGCATCTTGAACTCCCGAGAAACCTCAATGAGCTTGGTTATCATGTGAATATGGTCGATCTTGCTGAATCTTTTTCGGAACCTGGCTTGCTCGCATGGTTGTCCTTCATCTAGAGTTCTGCTAATCCTATTCAGGATTACTCGAGTGAACAACTTGTAGATGACAGACAATAGGCAGATTGAGCAATAGTTGCCAATGTCATGGATGTCTCCCTTCTTGTACAGTAGTACAGTCCTGCTGGTTTTCCATTGGGACCGAACCTTGCATTCAGACAGGTAGCGTGTGATGAGCCGAGCCAGCGTATTGATGAGTACTGACGGCAGGTTCTTCAGGTGTTCAGGTCTGACCTTTTCTGGGTCGGGTGCTGTTCTTTTTTTTTTTTTTTTGCTGACGAAATAGCATATCGGATTTCGGAAGGGAGAACATTGGGAACGACATATCCATCCTGTGGAATTTGGTATGTCAGCAGGTGGACATGGCTATCAAAGAGATTTGAGTAGAGTTCATGGATAATCTCCATTGCCATTCTGCAAGATGTGATAGATCCATCAGGACGTCGGAGGGCAGTCATCTTGGTCTTGTAGTTGGCAAGGGACAGGCGAGCATTACGAATACTTTTCCCAGCTTCTGCCGCATTTACCAGCACTTCTGCTCTTCTCTCTTTGAGGTCTTCCTTGATCACATCTCTTCACTGCTTTGCGAGCTCAGATGTTCGCTTGCGGTTGCCTGAGGCATGCGCCAAACCACGTTGGCAAATAAGCTCAAGAGTTTTCAAAGACAGGCGGTTTTTTGTGGCTATTTCTCTCTTGGCGTTCCTCGCACAATCATGGAGATGCTGAACAGGCGATTGTATTCCTCGTCAATGTTGTCAACAATGGCATCTTCCCATGTTGCCACAATAGTGCCAAAAAGCTCCCAGTTGGTGGTCGTTCTGGGAGTTCTCTTTTTAAACTTTGCAGCCCTTTCTCGCTGCTCTGTAAAGTAGAATTTTGCATGAAGGAGACGGCGGTCCGATCCTGTTTGGAATTTCGGGACAACAGCGACATTGGTCAGGCAAAACCGTCGATTGAATATGATGTGGTCTATTTCGTTGTGGAATCGTCCACCGGGAGACTCCCATGTCCAACGTTTAGATTCGACCTTCTGGAATCTTGAGTTACCATGGATGGTCTTGGTCGACATGATGAACTCAGACAGTCTCTCACCCTGTTTGTTCCATTCTAGGCCATGGGTCCCAATGTGAAATTCTTTGGCTGATCTTCTCGGTCCTATCTTGGCTTTAAAATCACCGATAATGATCTTGTAGAAGGTGTGGTCTTCTTTCTAGAACTTCTCCAGCTCCATGTAGAACTTCTCATTTTCTCCTTCATCATAATTGGATGTTGGTGCATAGACAACGAAGATAGAAACTGCCGGCAGTGAGCCACATCTATTCAAATGTAAACATTTGATTCGGGTTGTTAGGCATTCGACTTTATTTATTTATTTATTTATTTATTTTTATTAGTGAAGCACCATGGGATACAGTTGTAGATTTACAAATCTTTGTGCTTGGGTTTTGGTCATACAATGATCAAACAATGGTCATACAATGATCCCTCCACCAGTGCCCATTTTCCAGCACCATGGATAATATCCCCCCCCATCCCCCCCTCCCACCCTGCCTCTGTGGCAGGGCATTCCCTTTTGTTCTCTCTCTCCTTTTGGGTGTTGTGGTCTGCAAAAGAGGCATTGAGTGGCAAACATGTTCAGTCCATAGTCTACTTTTAACATGCATCTCCCCTCCTGGGAGGATCCTCCAAACACGAATCAATGCTCATGGCCAAGTTTGTGTTGACAAGGACACTGACGCCTCCGATACCTCTTTTTATCTTTTTATCGCTTTCTGGACCCATTATAAGACACTAAATACCCATCTTCCAGAATTGCCGTACCATATTTGATATGGTAACACTAACAAGGGCGATTAGAGGTAGCCCCAAAAGCCTCTATCCCTCTAGTAAAGCCTGGCAAGCTACCGAGAGTATTCCACCCGCACGGCAGAGCCTCACAAGCTATCCGTTGTGTATTTGATATACCAAAACCAGTAATTACAATGGGTCTCATTCCTCTGACCCTGAAAGCATCACCAATATGGCAGCATTGAGACGGTGATGAGAAAGCAGAGGCCGATAAAATCTCAAGGCTGAACTAGGCTGCCACAACGAAGGAAGACAAAAGTGATCATCTGTACTTTCAATGCACATATGCTAGCATCAGATGCATCCATCGAGGACCTGATGGTACAAGCGCGAAAGATTAAGTACAACATCATTGGTATGACCAAGAGAAGAAGGCACCAATCTCATCACGCCGTTTTCGACACTGGAGAAGAATTGTTCCTAGGAACATGCGATCACTACTGCTCAATAAAGATGAATCTTAAAAGGCTGTTTTAAGAAGCAACTTGAGAAACTGGAGCGATGGCACAACAGGTAGGGCATTTGCCTTGCATGCAACCAACCTGATTTCAATTCCCAGCATCCCATATGATTCCCCAAGCACCACGAAGAGTAATTCCTGAGTGCATGAGCCAGGTATAACCCCTGTGTATCACCAGGTGTGACCCAAAAAGAAAAAAAGAAGCAACTTAAGGACAGGTACAGCGATGGAGTGGCCTCAGCGTGCTGAGCTAGCAGCAACTGTGAACAGGAAGGCCCCTCCTGGGCTACGGTGCACAAAATGAGCACCCACATGAGAGGGGATACCTGTGGGTTTGGAAGTGTGGTGAAAGTCAAATTTCTAAAAAGATCAACACCAACAAGGGGCCCTACCCCACTGGTACAGTGGTGGCAGAGTTTGGTCTCCAGCTGGCCAGCTGTCAGTTAATTTCCCTTTTATTTTTTTTTCTTTTTGGGTCACACCCAGTGATGTTCAGGCGTTACTCCGAGCTCTTCACTCAGAAATTACTCCTGGCAGTGCTGGGGGACCATATGAGATACCTGGGATCAAACCTGGGTTGGCCACATTCAAGGCAAACGTCCTACCCACTGTGCTATCGCTCCAGTCCCTAATTTCCCCTTTCATAGTGCACTGGACTCGTATCTCAACCTCCATTGCCTACTCTTACAAGGGCAGCCTGGCTACTCCCAACCACATTAGCCAATAATCCACTAGCCTATTTCAATCAAATTACTCCCTTAAACTTACCCCAAAAGGGTGAACACAAGAAACTGCACAAATCTAATCTAAAAGGTTTATAGATTCCCCTGAGGTTGCTCTAGAGGCCCCACGTAAGTCAGACAGGAGCACCAAAGAGGAAGGAAATGTCCTTTAAATGGAGATCACCATTGACCAAGCTTGTCCAGAGTCCCCCTGGCTGCTGAAATAAAGATGAGTCATTGTTTTTTTTTGGGGGGGAAGGCTCAACAGGGAATACTCACTACACTATCTCTTTGATAAAGAATTCAGAGATATAATGGTGAGGATGTACAATGAGCTCAAAGAAACAGTGGAATGGACAGCCAATAAAATAAAGAAGCAATGAGAACAGAAATAAGAAAGCTTCAAACAATTTTTTTGTCACTAACAAAATATTTGGTAGATGAAATTAAAAACTCAGTGAGTGCCCTCAACAGTAGAATGACAACAGCCAAAGACAGAATCAGTGAACTGGAAGATGAGCTGCAGAAAGCATACAGGCTACAACAGGCGATGGAAAAAGACCTCAAAATAGCCCAAGAGCAACTAAGAGACATATGGGTTGAATTCAAGAGGAATTACATAAGAATCATCAGAGTACCAGGACAGGGAGGCAACCCCAATGAGGTAGTAACAGTTAAAGACATCATTGTGAGAAGTTCCCAGAGCAGGAGAATGCAAGCATCCAGATCCAAGAACCTAATACCCGTAAGTAGAGAGAGAGTGAGAGAGAGTAAGAGGGAAACTTTCTGCCATAGAGGCAGGGGGAGGGGTGGGACGCGGGCGTTGGGGGGAGAGATACTGCGAACATTCGTGGTAGAAAATATACACAGGCAGATCGGGCAATAGTTGCCAATGTTATGGATGTCTCCCTTCTTGTACAGTAGTACAGTCCTGCTGGTTTTCCATTGGGACAGAACCTTTTATTCAGACAGGTAGCATGTGAAGAGCTGAGCCAGTGTATTTATGAGTACTGATGGCAGGTTCTTCAGGTGTTTGGGTCTGAACTTGTCTGGGCTGGATGCTGCTCACTTCTTTAACAACAAAATGGCGTGTCAGATTTCGGGAGGGAGAACGTTGGGAACAACATATCCATCCTGCGGAATTTGGTATATGGGCAGGTGGACATGGCTATCAAAGAGATCCAGGTAGAAGCCATGGACAATCTTCTCCAATGCCCTTCTGGAAGATGTGATAGATCCATCAGGATGTCGGAGGGCAGTCATCTTGGTCTTGTAGTTGGCAAAGGACAGGCAGACGTTGCAAATGCTTTTCCCAGCTTCTGCCGCATCTGCCAGCACTACTGCTCTTTTCTCAGTAGTGCTGGCAGATGCGGCAGAAGCTGGGAAAAGCATTTGCAAAGACAAAGGAGGTCTTCCTTTGTCACTTCTCTGCAGTGCTTTACT
Organism: Sorex fumeus; assembly: GCF_029834395.1. Classification (NCBI taxonomy): domain Eukaryota; kingdom Metazoa; phylum Chordata; class Mammalia; order Eulipotyphla; family Soricidae; genus Sorex; species Sorex fumeus. The sequence continues at coordinate 1,506,958 of NW_026606143.1, forward strand.
AGCTCAGACGTTCACTTGTGGTTCCCTGAGGCTTGCACCAAGCCGCGTTGGCAAATGAGCTCAAGAGTTTTCAAAGGGGGGTATGGTGCTTCCAGCAGGTCAATCTGTACCTGTGAGGTGAGTGCATCAGCAGCCTGATGGTGCCTTCAGACTTCCAGATACCCCAAAATTGCTGCTGTGCCTTTGGCCAGATCCCAAACATTTGGGGCAAAGTTCAACCAAGAAAGTAAAGGGCAAAAAATTAGGTATGTGGGAAACACACCCACAAACCACCTCTGGCTCAGCTATAGAATTGGAGGCATGGCCTCTCTGGTTCCTGATTGAACTGCTTAATGGCCATGATCCCAGAGACTCAGAAACAAAACCCAGCGGCTTTTGGCAGAAATGCGTCCAGTCCCTGCAGTAGGTTACCGGTGCTGGACCAACCCAGGTGGGAATAGGTTTCGTGCCTTGGCCTGTTCCCCCTGGTGGCCCAGTGGCCGCCATCCTTCAGAGGCCACTGGACAGTCAGGTTTGGGCCCCCAGTGATGAGACATGCAGGACCTCACGGGATGGGGGTGGGGGTGTAGCCGGTCCTGTCCTCCCCACCCCAACGAGACCCAAAGTCACTGCCCACGAACGGCCTCTCTGGCTCCTGATCAAGATGCTTAACGGCCATGATCCCAGAGACTCAGAAACAAATCTCGAAACCCAGTGGCTTTAGGCAGAAATGTGTCCGGACCCCACAGTATGTTACTGTCGCCGGGGCACCCCAGGGAGAAAGGGTGCTGTCACTCCACCTGCTCCCCCCTGGTGACTCGGTAGCTGCCATCCTCCAGAGGCCATTGGACAGTCAGGCTTGGGCGCGCAGTGACAAAACTTGTTGGGCCTCACGAGATGGAGGTGGAGCCGGGCCTGTCCTCCCCACCCCAACGGAACCCCAAGTCATCTCCCACGAACAGCCTTTCTGGCTCCTGATCAAGCTGCTTAACGGCCATGATCCCAGAGACTCAGAAACAAATCTCAAAACTCAGTGGCTTTCGGCAGAAATGCGTCCAGACCCCGCAGTAGGTTACTGTTGCCAGGCCAGCCCAGTGAGGACAGGGTGTTGTCCCTCCGCCTGCTCCCCCCTGGCGGCTCAGCGGCCGTCATGCTCCAGAGGCCATTGAACAGTCAGGTGACGAGACATTTTGGGCCTTACAGGATGGGGAGGGAGCCGGGCCTGTCCTCCCCACTCCAATGAGACCCCAAGTCATCACCCATGAACGGCCTTTCTGGCTCCTGATCAAGCTGCTTAACGGCCATGATCCCAGAGACTCAGAAACAAATCTTGAAACCCAGCGGCTTTTGGGAGAAATGCGTCCAGACCCCGCAGTAGGTTACTGTCTCTGGGCCACCCCAGGGGGTAAAGGGTGCTGTTCTTCTGCCTGCTCCCCCCTGGCGACTCAGCGGCCGTCATCCTCCAGAGGCCATTCGACAGTCAGGCTTGGGCCTGCAGCGATGAAACTTGTTGGGCCTCACGGGATGGGGGGGGGTGGAGCCGGGCCTGTCCTCCCCACCCCAACGGAACCCCAAGTCATCGCCCACAAACGGCCTCTCTGGCTCCTGATCAAGCTGCTCAACGGCCATGATCCCAGAGACTCATTAACAAATCTCGAAACCCAGTGGCTTTTGGCAGAAATCCCTCCAGATTTAAGTGTTAAAATTTCAGAATTTCAAAATCACGTGGCCTTACTGCAGCCACACGACATCATATGTTATTTGTAACCAGCAATAGAACACAAATTGTCTACTGTTGCCTTTTCAGCGTATCTGAGTGTTGGGGTAAAATCTCAAATAATAATGGTGGGTCTGGTGTCGAAATATTGAATGTGATCAAAGTAGAGTAATGTGAAAATCATCTGCCCCACAGGTAGGGGGAGGGTGTGGGATGGGGGTATACTGGGGTTTTTGGTGGTGGAGAATGGGCACTGGTGAAGGTACGGGTATTTCATTGTATGACCGAGACTTAAACCCGAAAGCTCTGTAACTGTTCTCACGGTGATTCAATAAATAAAATTATTTTAAAAATGAAGAAAAAAAACTAAGGTGGGGTTCATGCACAATTCAATCAGCTAATCTGTGCCTGAATAAATAGCAGTACTCCTACATAAAAAAAAGAGTTTTTGAAGACAGGCATCGTTTTGTGGCTTTCTCTCTCAGCGTTTCTCGCCCAATCATGGAGGTGCTGTACCAGTCGATCGTATTCTTCGTTATTGTTGTCAACAATAGTATCTTCCCATGTTGCCACAATAGTGCCAAAGAGCTCCCAGTTGGTGGTCGTTCTGGGAGTTCTCTTCTTAAACTTTGCATACGTTTCTCCCCACTCTGTGAAGTAGAATTTTGCACGAAGGAGATGGTGGTCCGATCCCTTTTGAAACTTTGGGACAACAGCAACATGGTTCAGGCAAAAGCGTCAATTGAATATGATGTGGCCAATTTCGTTGTGGAACTGGCCACCAGGAGACTCCCCTGTCCAACATTTAGATTCGGCCTTCTGGAACTGTGAGTTACCATAGATGGTCTTGGTTGACATGATGAACTCAGACAGTCTGTCACCCTGTCCGTTCCATTCTAGGCCATGGGTCCCAATGTGGAGTTCTTCAGCTGATCTTTTCGGTCTTATTTTGGCATTAAATTCACCGACAATGATCTTGTAGAAGATGTGGTCTTCTTTATAGAACTTCTCCAGCTTCATGTAGAACTTCTCAATTTCTCCTTCGTAATTGGATGTTGGTGCATAGACAATGAAGATAGAAACTGCCAGCAGTGAGCCACATCTATTCAAGTGTAATCATTCAATTTGGGTTGTTAGGGATTCGAACTTGGCTCATGGCCAAGTTTGCGTTGACAAGGACACCGACACCATCAACGCCACTTTTGTCACATGTTCTGAGGAACAGTTCTTCTCTGGTGTTGAAAAAGGCGTGATGTGATTGATGCCTTCTCTTCTCGGTCAGACCAGTGATATCGTGTTTGATCTTTCGTGCTTGTACCATCATGCGGGGGGCCCGCAAAACCACTCTCCGGCCCGCGGAGGTGGCCCTAGGATCCGTAGGTGCAGGGAAGGACCGACCGAATGAACACAAGACACAAGAGACAGAATGCAGCTCAGAAACAGAGAGAAAAAGGGACAGACTTTATTGGGGGCAATCAGGGTATATATCCATTAGTCAGGCAGCTACACTAAAGGTCGTGCCCATATATGGTTAGGAAGGTTTGTTTTCACCTATCATGCATTACAAGGTTTATGTGTATCTGGTACCAGACACGAGGTGATTACACAAAGGGCCATGTCCATATGATTTACCAGACATGAGGTAGATACACAAAGAGCCATGTCCATAAAATTTACATGCATCACGTACCAGACACGAGATAGTTACTTCTTGTTATTACTGACAGCCATGACAGATGTTCTCTCAGGATAACCATACATCAAGATAACCATACATAGCACTGGTTTTGCCTGTTTCGGGGTCACGTAGGTCAAGATGACCATACATAGCACAGGCTGTGCCTGCTGTGGGGTCGTAGGTCAGGATGACCATACAGGCACTTAGGCCTTGGTCAGTTAAAGGGCCAGCTTCCCACACCATCACGTCCTCGATGGATGTATCAGATGCCAGATGTCTGTGCATTGAAAGTACAGACTGTCATTTTTGTCCTTCTTCATTTTGGCAGCCTAGTTCAGCCTTGAGACTTTATTTATTTATTTATTTATTTATGTAGGAGTACTGCTATTTATTCAGCTACTGATTAACTGATTGAATTGGGCATAAACTCCACCTTACTTTTTTTTCAATTTTTATAATTTTATTTGTTGAATCACCATGAGAGCACTTAAAAGCTTTCGGGTTTAAGTCTCAGTCATACAATGAAACACCCGTACCTTCACCAGTGCCCATTCTCCACCACCAAAAAAACTCCAGTAAACCCCCATACCAAACCCTGCCCCTACCTGTTGGGCAGATGATTTCCACATTACTCTCTCTCTACTTTGATCACATTCAATATTTTGACACCAGACCAACCATTATTATTTGGGATTTTACCCCAACACCAACTGGCACCGGCGCTGTGAAATCCCATCAACGGCCAAGACCCAGAGACAATAAAACCCAGCTCCCGGAAGAGAACAATGGAGAGTCTCCTGCCCCCATGCCTGGCTGTTCTCACCAGGGCCCCTTGAAGGAGGATGGGTTGAGTTTCCCTCCCCACCCTGAGCAGAGCCCCAGCAGCTGAAGACCTCCGGTTCCAGCCACAGCCCTGCTTAAGACCACTCTCCACACATTTGGATGAGCCTCACGCATGAAGGAACTGGCAGAGGAACAGTTGTGTGTGAGACCCGGGGCGTAGATCTCCAAGCCTACTCGGACTGGGACTGGGCCTTCTTCACCCAGATTCTCCATCTTCCAGTATGCAGGTGTTACACCCACCAACTGCCCCCCGCACCATGTAATCCCATCAACGGCCAAGACCCAGAGACTATAAAACCCTCCTCCCAGAAGTGCGCGGCCACATTTGTGGCCGTGCGACATCTTATTCTCTAGTTCTTACTCTGGAGAACTTGACAGGCTACCAAAAGTATCCTGCCCACACGGCAGAGTCTGGCAAACTCCCTGTGGCGTATTCAATATGCCAAAAACCAGTAACAATGATGGGTCTCATTCTCCTAAGCCTGAAAGATCCTTGAATGTGGCACTTTTTAGAATCTCAGGGCTAGGACAAAGGAGACGTTACTGGTGCCTGCTCGAGGCAATCAATGACAGTGATACAGTGATACCTCAACACTCAGATCTGCTGAAAAGGCAACAGTAGACAATTTGTTTTCTATTGCTGGTTATCAATAACATATGATGTTGCGTGGCTGCAGTAGTGGCCATGCAATTTTGAAATTCCGAAATTTTAACACTTAAATCTGGAGGGATTTCTGCCCAAACCTTCTCAGTTTCGAGATTTGTTCCTGACTCTCTGGGATCATGGCCGTTAAGCAGCTTGATCAGGATCCAGAAAAGCCTTTCATAGGCAGCAACTAGGGGTCTCGCAGGGATAGGGAGGAAAGGACCGGCTCGACCCCCATCCCATGAGGCCCCATGTGCCTCGTCACTGACGGCCCAAACCTGACTGTCCAGTGGCCTCTAGAGGATGGCAGCCACTGAGGCGCCTAGGGGGAGCAGGCGGAGGAACAACACTCTTTGCTTTTTGGGGTGGCCTGACGACAGTAACTTACTGCGTGGTCCAGACGCATTTCTGACAAAAGCCACTGGATTCCGAGATTTGTTTCTGAGTCTCTTGGATCATGGGCATTAAGCAGCCTGATCAGGAGTCAGAGAGGCCATTCATGGGCAATGACTTTCGGTCTCATTGGGGTGGGGAGGAAAGGGCTGGCTCCACCCCCATCCTGTGAGGCCCCATGTGTCTCATCACTGAGGGCCCAAAGCTGACTGTCCAGTTGCCTCTGGAGGATGGCAGCCACCGAGCTGCCTAGGGGGAGCAGGTGGAGGGACATCACCCTTTCCCCCCAAGGTGGCCTGGCGACGGTAACCTACTGTGGGTCCAGATGCATTTCTGCCAAAAGCCACTGGGTTCCAAGATTTGTTTCTGAGTCTCTGGGATCATGGCCATTAAACAGCTTGATCAGGAGCCAGAGAGGCCATTCGTGGGTGGCAACTCAGGGTCTCGGTGGGGTGGGGAGGAAAGGGCCAGCTCTACCCCCATACCGTGAGGTCCCACGTGTCTTGTCACTGTGGGCACAAACCTGACTGTCCAGTGGCCTCTAGAGGACAGCAGCCACCGGGCCACCAGGGGGAACAGGCCAAGGCACAAAACCACCTGGGGTGGCCCAGCGCCTGTAATCTACTGCAGGGACCGGACGCATTTCTGCCAAAAGCCAGAAAAGGTTTTGAGATTTGTTTCTGAGTCTCTGGGATCATGGTCGTTAAGCAGTTGCATCAGGAACCAGAGAGGCCATGCCTCCAAGTATATAGCTGAGCCTGAGGTGGTTTGTGGGTGTGTCTCCCACATACCTAACTTTTGACTGTTTACTTTTTTGGTAAACTTTGCCCCAAGTTTTTGGGGTCTGGCCAAAGTCACAGCAGCAATTTGGGGGTATCTGGAATTCTGAAGGTGCCATCAGGCTGCTGATGCACTCGCCTCACAGGTACAGACTGACCTGCTGGCAGCACCATACCCCCGGCCTTGAGATTTTATCAGCCTCTCCTTTCTCATTCTTCTTAATGTTGCCATGTTGGTGGCTCTTTCAGGATCCCATTGTATTTACTGGTTTGGGCATATCAAATACTCCAAGGATAGCTTGCCAGGCTCTGCCGTGCGGGATGGATATTCTCAGTAGCTTGCCAGGCTCTCCGAGAGGGATTGAGGCTTTTAGGGCAGCCTCTAATCACCCTTGCAGGTGTTCCCATGTTTCAAACCATATTTGAACCCTATCAAATGTGGTGCAGTAATCTTGGAAGATGGGTGTTAAGTGTCTTATGATGTGGCAAAGTGGCCACGCAGTCCAGAAAGCTTCCTGGAGCATGGCGGCGGCGGCTGGGTAGTGGAGGTAGTGGAGGTCTTCTGATAAGGTATTTATCTGGTACCGGTAGGGTGGGTCTTCTATGTGTAATTCCTAGGTCACGGGAGGTTGGTGGTAGCCGACAGGACACGGTAGGGTGGGACTTCTAGTTTTAATCCCTTGGTCTTCAGAGATTGGTGGGAGTAGACAGAGGATCTCTGTTTCCAGATCCTGTTGAGCCTGGAGTCCAAGGTCACAGAGTTTCACTCACCTGGTTCTGTGGGGCTTCACTCGTGTGTGAGTCTCGGCCCGAGCATCCTGAAAGCATCCTGGAGGGTGGTAGCAGCTGGGTAGTAAAAATATATAGTTTTATATATTCATTAATATATATGTATATATAAAAGAAAGAAAATGACCAGCAGAAGGAGACCAAACCAGGCAGGTGGAAAGAAATAATAAAACGTAGAGCAGAAATCAACGAGTTGGATTCCCTGAAGACAATCCAAAAGATCAATGATACCAAGAGCTGGTTTCGTGAAAAAATTAACAAAATTGGTAAACAACTAGAAAGGTTCCCAAAGAAAGAGAGAGCGAACTTAATTAACTGAATCAGAAATGAGAAGGGGGGCATCACAACAGAAACCACAGGAATTAAAAATATCACCAGAAATTACTTTGAGAGTCCAAATACCACGAAACAAGAGAACATTGAAGAAATGGATAAATTCCTGGTTTCCTATACTCTCCCAAGGCTGAACCAAGCAGATGTGGAATAGACCTATCACTATTAAGGAAATTGTAACAGTAATCTTTCCAAAAACAAAAGCCCAGATCCAGATGGATTCACAAGTGAATTCTTCCAAACCATTAAAGAGGACGTCCTTTTCAGGCTCTTTCAGGAAATTAAAGAAACAAAGACAGGAGCTGGAGCGCTAGCACAGCGGATAAGGCATCTGCCCTGCACATGGCCCACCAGGGTTTGATTCCCAGCATCCCATATGGTCCCCCAAACATCGCTAGGAGTAATTCCTCAGTGCATGAGCCGGGAATAACCCCTGTTCATCGCCAGGTTTTACCCAAAAAGCAAAACAAAACAAAACAAGAAACAGAGACAGCCCTGAACAGTTTTTATGATACCAAAAGCAAACCGAGAAAGCACAATGAAAGGAGAATTACAGACTGATATCTCTTATGAGATATCACCATATCGAACATGACCATCCATGGTAACTCACAGTTCCAGAAGGCCGAATCTAAACGTTGGACATGGGAGTCTCCCAGTGGACAGTTCCACAACAAAATTGACCACATCATATTCAATCGATGGTTTTGCCTGACCGATGTTGCTGTTGTCATTAAATTCTGAAAGGAATCGGACAACTGTCTCCTTCGTGGAAAATTCTACTTCACAGAGCAGGGAGAAAGGGCTGCAAAGTTTAAGAAGAGAACTCCCAGAATGACTACCAACTGGGAGCTCCAAAGAGCACTACAGGGGCAATGTGGGAAGATGCCATCATTGACATCGATGAAGAATGGACTGGTTCATCACCTCCATGATTGTGTGAGGAACGCTGAGAAATAGAAAGCCACAAAAAGATGCCTGTCTTCGAAAACTCTCAAGTTTATTCGCCAACGTAGCTTGGCGCAAGTCTCATGCAACCACAAACTAAAGTCCGAGCTAGCAAAGCACTGCAGAGAAGCAATAAAGGAAGACCTCAAAGAGAGAAAGAAGAGCAGCAGTGCTGGCAGATGTGGCAGAAGCTGGGAAAAGCATTTGCAATGCCCGCCTATCCTTCGCCAACTACAAGACCAAGATGACTGCCCTCTGACGTCCTGATGGATCTATCACATCTTCCAGAAGGACATTGGAGAAGATTATCCATGACTTCTACCCGGATTTCTTTGATAGCCATGTCCACCTGCCCACATACCAAATTCCGCAGGATGGATATGTCGTTCCCAACATTCTACCTTCCGAAATCTGACACGCCATTTTGTTATTAAAGAAGTGAGCAGCACCCAGCCCAGAGAAGGTCAGCCCTGAACACCTGAAGAATCTGCCATCAGTACTCATAAATACACTGGCTCGGCTCTTCACACGCTATCTGTCTGAATAAAATGTTCCGTCCCAGTGGAAAAGCAGGACTGTTCTACTGTAAAAGAATGGAGACATCCACGACATTGACAACTATCGCCCGATCTGCCTGTTGTCTGTCATCTACAAGCTGTTCACTCGAGCCATCCTGAATAGGATTGGCAGAACACTGGATGATGGACAACCATATGATCAAGCTGGGTTCCAAAATGAATTCAGCACGATTGACCATATCCACACGGTGACCAAGGTCATTGAGGTTTCTTGGGAGTTCAAGATGCCACTCTGTCTAATGTTCATTGATTTAAAGAAGGCCTTTGATTCTATTGAGACTAAAGTGGTCATTGAAGCCCTAGCCAAACAGGGTGCTCAAACTCAATACATCAGGATCCTCGTTTAGCAGTACTACGGATTCACTACCAGGATCTCGCCATTCTACAAGAAAGTGTTCATCAACATCGAGAGGGGTTCGGCAGGGCAATACCATCTCACCACGCCACCTTCAGTTCCACCCTCGAGAATGTCATGCAATGACTGGAATGGCAAGAAATGGGAGTGAAGATAGACAGCAACTGCACCACCACCACTTCACTGATGACATCGTTCTAATAACACCAAACATTAGCCAAGCGGCACAAATGCTGGCCAACTTCAACCATGAGTGTGGAAAGGTCGGACTGCAGCTGAATCTCATAAAGACAATGTTCATGAAAAACAAACTCGTTCCTGACGTTCCATTTTCTCTCAATGAAACGACCATCTCCAAATGCAGCAGTTATGTGTACCTAGGTCGAGAACTCAACATGATGAACGACCTGGCACCTGAGCTGCGCAGGAGGAAGAGAGCAGCTTGGAGCTCCTTCAAGGGCATCAAAGAAATAGCTAAGTAGATGAAGAACCTCCAGCTCCGAGCACATCTTTTTGACTCCACCATTCTCCCTGCACTAACATACGCCTCAGAGACCTGGGCCCTACAAAAACAGGATGAGAACGCTATTTGGGTCTCCCAAAGAGGGATCGAAAGAGCTATGCTTGGAGTATCACGGTTCACTCAAGTGAGAGAAGGAATCCGGTGTTCTGACCTCTGTTGATGATTGAGAATCAGGGACATTGTCTTGTTTGCCAAGGCATCGAAAATCAGATGGGCTGGACATGTAATGCGATTTGAAGGTGACAGCTGGACCAGAGCCATTACCGACTGAATTCCAATGGAATATCATAAGAACTCGTGGCCACGAACCTACGAGATGATCAGACTTCTTCGTCAAGACCCTGAATGAACGGTTTGAGGCTCTTCATGTTCCTGGAGTGAGCAGACGCCATTGGGCTACACTAGCATGCAACAAAGAGGAATGAAGACGTTACTGGCATCTGCTCGAGCAAATCGATGAGTAACGGGATGTCAAGTGATCAAGAGATCTCTGATGAACATAGTTGCAAAGATCCTCACAAAATACTTGCAAAATGAGCCCAGTAATACATCAAAAAGATCATATCCCATGAACAAGTGGGATTCAACCCAGAAATGTAAGAGTTTAAAACACAAGTCAATCAACATAATATATCATAACAATCCAAGAAAAATTTAATATCATATTGATGTAGGCAGATAGACAGGAAAAGGCCCTCGGCAATGAAATTTGGGTCAACAAAACTTCTGGGAGGAAAATTCTAAGGCTGATCCACCCTGCAGGTATGGAAAACAGAGACTTGATAAGACCTTCAGCAGTGAACCCTGAAGAGATTGGACCCCTCCCCATCAAGTTCCTCAAACCCTTGGGCCTCTCCCTTAATCTGATTGACTTTAGTGATTCAGCCCCGAGAAGACTCCAGAACATTCTGAATCAAGACAACCTGAGAAGAGCCTATAAAGCCACCCTGAACAAAGGAAGGGCTTGCATATGCTACCTGAGTCCATGTGCTGTTTGTGCCCACATGGCCGAGCACATGTGGTGCCTGAGCACATGTGTCACCTACATCTCCCCTCTTGAGATGTGTACTTTCATGCTTTCATGTCTAATGCTAGAATGTGTGTAGGAGTTCTCCCTGCCCTTGGAGAAGCCCACATTCTCTCTTGAGCGTGTTTCTCTCACTCTCTCCCCTTCCACATCTTAAAACTCTCCAAATAAAATCTGTTTTACTTCACTGCTAGTCTACTCCTGAAATTCCTTTCTGCGAGGTGAGACAGTAACCTTGGGTCCTGGGTGACAGAGGCAGATTGAGAGAAAGTGACCATCTTTCGCCTCCCCACTTCACATGGAGCCCACCGACATCAATATGATCATATCAATAGATACAGAGAAACCATTTGACAAGATCCAGCACACATTCATGATAAAAACTCTCAATAAAATGGAAATTGACAAGGGACTGGAGTGATAGCACAGCAGATAGGGCATTTGCCTTGTACGAGGCCAACCCGGGTTTGATTCCCAAGCATCCCATATGGTCCCTCGGGCACCGCCAGGAGTAATTCCTGAGTGCATGAGCCAGGAGCCCTGTGCATTGCCGGATGTGACCCAAAAAGAAAAAAAAGTCCATTAAAATGGAAATTGACAAAACTTTTCTCAACACAGTCAAGGGCATTTACCACTAGCACACAGCAAACATTATTTTCAATGGGGACAAATTAGAAGCCTTCCCTCTAAGATTAGGCACGAGAAAAGATTGCCACTTTCGCCACTTCTATCTAATATAGTACTGGAAGTACTTGCCCATAGCAATTAGGCATATAAAAGACATTAAGGGCATCCAGATATTAAAATAGGAAAGGAAGAATTCAAGTTTTCACTATTTGCAGATGACAAAATATGCTATTTAGAAAACCCTAAAGACTCTCAAAAACATCTAGAAACAACAGATGTGTATAGTAAAGTGGCAAACTACAAAATCCACACGCAAAAACTCATGACTTTTAATAAGCAAATAATGAAATAGAAGAGAGATTAAATATACAAACACATTCACAATTGTGCCTCAGAAAATCAAGTACCCGGGCTGGACGATAGGAGAGTAGGTAAGGAGTTTGCCTTGCACGTGGTTGACCCGGGTTTGATTCCCATCTTCGCATATGGTCCCCCGACCACCTCCAGGAGTAATTCCTGAGTGCAAAGCCAGGAATAACCCCTGTGCATCACCAGGTGTGACCCAAACAAGGAAAAAAAAAAGAAGAAAAAGAAAGAAAATCAAGTACCTAGGAATAGGCTTAACTAAAGAGGTAAAAACCTATACAAAGAAAACTACAAAACACTAACTAAAAAAATAAAAGAGGACACAAGGAAATGGAGTCACATCCCCTGCACAAGGATTGAGAAGATTAACATTGTCAGAGATGTGCCTGGAGCCGGAGGTTCTTCGTCCTCTTAGCTATTTCTTCGACGTTCTTGAAGGCGTTCCAAGTCGCTCTCTTCCTCCTGCGCAGCTCGGGTGCCAGGTCATTAGCGTTTTCATCCTGTTTGCGTAGGGCCCAGGTCTCTGAGGCGTATGTTAATGCAGGAAGAACAGTGGAATCGAAGAGATGTGCTTGGAGCTGGAGGTTTTTCATCCTCTTAGTTATTTCTTCGATGCTCTTGAAGGCGTTCCAAGCCGCTCTCTTCTCCTGCGTAAGTCAGGTGCCAGGTCATTCATCGTGTTGACTTCTTGACCTAGCTATATATAACTGTTGCATTCAGAGATGGTCATTCCGTTGAGAGTGAATGGAACATCAGGAACAAGACTGTTTCTCATGAACATTGTCTTTGTGAAATTCAGTTGTAATCCGACCTTTCCACTCACGGTAGAAGTCAGTCAGTATTTGTGCTGCTTGGCTGATGTTTGGTGTTATTAGAACGATCTCATCAGCAAAGCAGAGGTGGTATAAGTTGCCAACCATCTATCTTCACTCCCATTCCTTCCCATTCCAGTCCTCGCATGACGTTCTCGAGGGTGGCACTGAAGAGTTTCGGTGAAATAGTATCACCCTGCCGAACCTCTCTCTTGACGTGGATGATCAGTTCTTTGTAGAATGGTGAGATCCTGGTAGTGAATCCGTAATACAACTCACGGAGGATCCTGATGTATTGAGTTTGAGCGCCCTCACTGGCTAGGGCTTTGATGACTGCTTTCATCTCAACAGAATCAAAGGCCTTCTTTAGATCAATGAACGTTAGACAGAGCGGCATCTTGAACTCCCGAGAAACCTCAATGAGCTTGGTTATCGTGTGGATATGGTCGATCTTGCTGAATCTTTTTCGGAACCCGGCTTGCTCGCATGCTTGTCCTTCATCTAGAGTTCTGCCAATCTTATTCAGGATGACTCGAGTGAACAGCTTGTAGATGACAGATAATAGGCAGATTGGATGATAGTTGCCAATGTTGTGGATGTCTCCCTTCTTGTAAAAACAGTTCTGCTGGTTTTCCATTGGGACTGGACCTTGCATTCAGACAGCATGTGAAGAGCCAAGCCAGGTATTGATGAGTACTGACCGTAGGTTCTTCAGGTGTTCAGGTCTGACCTTGTCTGGGCCAGGTGCTTTTTTGTTTCTTTACTGATGAGATGGCATGTTGGATTTCAGAAGGGAGAACATTGGGAACGACATCCTGTGGAATTTGGTATGTGGGCAAGTGGACATGGCTATTAAAGAGATCCGAGTAGAAGTCATGGATAATCTTCTCTAATGCCCCTCTGGAAGATGTGATAGATCCATCAGGATGTCGGAGGGCAGTCATCTTGGTCTTATAGTTGATGAAGGACAGGCGGGCATTTTGAATGCTTTTCTGGTTTCTGCCACATCTACAAGCACTGCTACTCTTCTGTCTTTGAGGTCATCGTTGATCACTTCTCTGCACTGTTTTGTGAGCTCAGACGTTCGCTTGTGGTTGCCTGAGGCATGTGCCAAGCCACGTTGGTGAATAAGCTCAAGAGTGTTCGAAGAAAGGCTGTTTTTGTGGTTATCTCTCTCTTGGCGTTCCTTGCACAATCATGGAGGTGCTGAACCAGTCAATCGTATTCCTTGGCAATGTTGTCAAAGATGGCATCTTCCCATGTTGCGGCAACAGTGCCAAAGAGCTCCCAGTTGGTGGTCGTTCTGGGAATTCTCTTCTTCTTTTTTTTTTAATAATTTATTTATTTATTTATTGAATCACTGTGGGAAAAGTTACAAAGCTTTCAGGTTTAGGTCTCGGTCATGCAAATATCAATCACATTTCCCTTTACCAATACTTATTTTTACCACGAAGAACCCCAATAACCTCCCAACCCCCAACCCCCCCCCAATGCCTGTGAGGCAGATGAATTCTAGTTAACACTATCTACTTTAGCTTCATTGTTTCGATAAAAGTTGCATCATTATTATTTAGAGTTTACTGCCCCCCACCCAAAATCAGCCATGCTGAAAAAGCATTGTGAAATGATTTGCTTTCTACAGCTGGGTTCAAGAATTTCTGCTATTTTACTTATTAACCCTGGAAGTATTTCTACTGAGAGTCAGATAATTAAGAGATTGGTTTCTGTGCTCTGGAGTCATGGTCGTGCCGGAGAGCCACTCGTGGGGGGCAACTGGTGACCTCAGTAGGGCGTGAAGGACGGGCCGGAATGCCCCCTTCCCATGAAGTTTTAGTTGCGCCCTCACCCCCGGCTCATACCTGCTGTCCACAATGCTCCCATGCGGCCGCCATCTTTCTCTCCAGAGAGGAGAGGGCGGAAGGGAGCAACACCCTTTCCCCTCCAGGCAGACATGATGGCCTGGATTAACACATAGTCCATTCACTTTTCTGCTCCATGCTGCTGGTTTCTGCATTAAGTCCTTGTGCTTCTGGGACCGTGGCCGTGCCGGAGAGCTGCTCGTGGGGGGCAACTGGTGACCTCGGTAGGGCGTGAAGGGGAATTCTCTTCTTCTTTTGCATTCCTTTCTCCCCGGGCTGTGAAGTAGAATTTTGCATGAAGGAGACGGTGATCCGATCCTGTTTGGAATTTTGGGACAACAGCAACATTGGTCAGGCAAAACCGTTGATTGAATATGATGTGGTCAATTTCATTGTGGAACCATAAACCAGGAGACTCCCATGTCCAACGTTTAGATTCGGCTTTTTGGAACTGTGAGTTACCATGCATGGTCTTGGTTGACATGATAAACTCAGACAGTCTATCACCCTGTCCGTTCCATTCTAGGCCATGGGTCCCGATGTGGAGTTCTTCGGCTGATCTTCTCAGTCCTATCTTGGCATTAAAATCACCGACAATGATCTTGTAGAAGGTGTGGTCTTCCTTATAGAACTTCTCCAGCTCATGTAGAACTTCTCAATTTCTCCTTCACCATAATTGGATGTTGGTGCATAGACAATGAAGATAGAAACCGCCGGCAGTGAGCCACATCTATTCAAGTGTAATCGTCTGATTTGGGTTGTTAGACATTCCAATGAATCAATGCTCATGGCCAAGTTTGTGTTGACAAGGACACTGACACCACCGACACCTCTTTTGTCACATGTTCCAAGGAACAGTTCTTCTCCAGTGTCGAAAATGGCGTAATGTGATTGATGCCTTCTCGTCTCATTCAGACCAATGACGTCATACTTGATCTTTCGCACTTGTACCATCAGGTCCCCGATGGATGCATCAGATGCCAGCGTATGTGCATTGAAAGTACAGACAGTCATTTTTGTCTTTCTTTGTCTTGGCAGCCTAGTTCGGCCTTGAGATTTTATCAGCCTCTCCTTCCACATCCTTCTCAACTCTGCCATATTCATGGTCAGGGGAATGAGATCCATTTTTTTTAGTGGATTTGGCATATTGAATATACCACGGATAGCTTGCCAGGCTCTGCCGTGTGGGTAGGATATTCTCGGTAACCTGAAAACACAAATAAACTTTACAGGAGTTCCCATTCAGGCATATGTGCTGTTATGAATTTATATGAAACAATAAACCCATTTCGAATAGCCAAAATAATCCTCAGGAATAAGAATATGAGTTGGAGGGTATCAGTTTCCCCAACTTCAAATGATACTGCAAGGTTTTACTAAATGGTAAAGCAGCACAGTAGTGGAATAAAGACAGATCCACAGATCAGTGGAATAGAATTGAAAATACAGAGGCAGACCCTTAGGTATATGGTCAGTTTATCTTCCATAAAGGAACAAAAAATATGAAGTGGAGCAAGGAAATCCTCATTAAGTGGTGATGGGAAAACTGATGAGTCACGTGAAAAATAAGAAGAAAAAAAGAACTCAGACCTCTTTCTAATGCCATACGCAAAAGTCGTATCAAAATGGATGGATGTTTGACTTCACAACTTAAGATAGTGTGAAATAACCAATAAAAGGAGCCCAAACCAAGCAAGAAGAAGGAAATTTAAAAAGGAAAAAACAAAACTAAGAGCAGAAATTTACAAGCTGGAATCCTTCCCCCAATCCCACAAAAAAATACAAAAGATCAAGGAAAGCAAGAGCTGGTTCTTTCAAAAAATAATTGACAAACCACTAGCAAAGCAATGAGAGAGAGCGAGAGAGAGAGAGAGAAAGAGAGAGAGAGCACTGAATAACTGAATTAGAAATGAAAGGGGGGAACATCACACAAAAGCCACAAAAATTCAAAAGTGAATCAGAGATTACTTTGAGAATCTATATGCCACAAAACAAGAGAACCTAGGTGAAATTAATAAATTCCTGGATTCCTCCCGGAATTGAAATGGGCTGGAGCGATAGCACAGAGGGTTGGGAGTTTGCCTTGTACAGGCTGACCTGGATTTGATTCCTCCGCCCCTCTCGGAGAGCCCAGCAAGCTACTGAGAGTATCCTACCTGCATGGCAGAGCCTGACAAGTTCCCCTTGGCGTATTTGATATGCCAAAAAACAGTAACAAGTCTCACAATGGAGACGTTACTGGTGCCCA
Organism: Sorex fumeus; assembly: GCF_029834395.1. NCBI lineage: Eukaryota > Metazoa > Chordata > Mammalia > Eulipotyphla > Soricidae > Sorex > Sorex fumeus. The sequence goes on from NW_026606143.1 coordinate 1,523,458, forward strand.
TTCGAGCAAATTGATGAACAACGGGAGGACAGTGACAGTGGACAGTGGATTCCTCCCAAGGCTGAACAAAGATTTGTAATACTTGAACAGACCTATAACTACTGAGGAAATTGAAATGGTAATAAAAAATCTTTCCCCAAAATAAGAGCCCAGGCCCACTAGTGAATTCTTGCAAACCTTTAAAGAGGACCTAATGTCAATCCTTTTCAGACTTTTCCAGGAAATTGAAGAAACAGAAACACTTCCAAACAGTTTCTATGAAGGCAACATGGCCCTGATATAAAAAGCAGACTGAGACACCACAAGAAGGTGGGGGGAGGGGTAAGACAGAGAAGGAGAGGAAGAGAAAGAGAGAGACAGAGAGAGAGAGACAGAGAGAGAGAGAAAATTACAGGCCAATATCCCTGATGAACACAGATGCAAAGATCCTCACTAAAACATTAGCAAATAGAATCCAACGACTTATCAAAAAGATCATACACCATGACCAAGTAGAATTCATCCCAAGGATACAAGGATGATTTAACCTTTGCAAGTCGGTCAACATAATACACCATATCAATAAAAGAAAAAAAAAGACATATGATCATATCAATAGATGCAGAGAAAGCATATCACAAGATCCAGCACTCATTTATGATTAAAAGCTCAACAAAGGGGCTGGAGCGATAGCACAGCGGGTAGGGCGTCTGCCTTGCACGCAGCCAACAAGGCCGACACAGGTTCGATTCCCAGCATCCCATATGGTCCCCTGAGCACCGCCAGGAGTGAATCCTGAGTTCATGAGCCAGGAGTAACCCCTGAGCATCGCTGGGTGTGACCCAAAAATTTTTTAAAAAATGGTGTCTAAATAAATAAATTTTAAAAAAAAAGCTCAACAAAATGGGAGTTGAAGGAGCTTTCCTAATTATAGTCAAAGCATCTGCCACAAGCCCACAACAAGCATTATCCTCAATGGGGAAAAAGTTAAAAACTTCCTCCTAAAATCGGGCATAAGAAAAGGTTGCCTACTGTTGCCCTTGTATCTAGTGTCCTTGAGTGTCAGCCTATACTCCACTATACTCCACAAATGAGTGCAGTCCTTCTATGTCTGTCCCTCTTTCTCTGACTCATTTCACTTAGCATGATACTCTTCACGTCTATCCATTTATAAGCAAATTTCATGACTTCATGTCTTCTAACAGCTGCATACTATTCCATTGTGTAGATGTAGGAAAGGTTTTTTTTAAAATAATTTATTTATTTATTTTGAATATCCATGCCTCCACCAGCGACCATTTCCCACCACCGCGGATTTCAGTATCCCTCCCACCTCCCACCCTCCCCAACCCATCCTGTCTCTGTGGCAGGGCATTCCCTTTTGTTCTCTCCTATTGGGGGTTGTGGTTTGTATAAGAGTTAAGCCTGATTTTCAGGGAGAAATGTTGGATGATTTACTTTCCATTGATCACTTTGTATAAATGGTTTGGAGGAAAAGTCCTAGTTCCCGCATACTCGAGCTATGCTTGTAGAGGCTTCTGGTCACTGGGATTCCATCTGGAGGAGGCTGGATGCGGCACCTACCCCATCTGGGACTTCCTGGTGATCTCGGCTCTTTTTGGGACCTGGTGTCTTCTCCGGGGGCTGTGAAGCCCCGCCATGCAGCCTTTCTTCTCTGCGGTTGTGCGCTGTAAAGATGGCGCTGGGGGGCGGGTTGTGGGCATGACTTCTGGAGTCAGAGGTTACCTGGGAGCCAGGGAGGTCCCGGCAGTTTGGAGGAAAAGTCCTAGATCCCGCATACTCGAGCTATGCTTGTAGAGGCTTCTGGTCACCGGGGTTCCATCTAGAGGAGGCAGGATGCGGCACCTACCCTATCTGGGACTTCCCGGTGATCTCGGCTCTTTTGGGGACCTGGTGTCTTCTCCGGGGGCTGTGGAACCCCGCCATGCAGGGGAAAGGTTTTTTTAACCAGTCATCTGTTCTAGGGCACTTGGGTGGTTTCCAGATTTTGGCTATTGTGATCAGTGCTGCAATGAACATGTAAGTGCAGATTTGTGCTTTATTGCATCCTTGGGATATATTCCCAGAAGTGGTATTGCGGGGTCATATGGAAGCTCAATTTCTAGTTTTTGAAAGACTGTCCATATTGTTTTCTAGAGAGGCCAATGGGCATTTTCAAAGAAATACCACTGACCAAGCAAGTGGAAGCAAAGATAAACAAATGGGACTACATTAAACTAAGAAGCTTCTGCACCTCAAAAGATAGTGGTGACTGGGGCTGGAGATATAGCACAGCGGGTTGGGCATTTGCCTTACACGTGGTCAACCCGGGTTCGATTCCCAGCATCCCATATGGTCCCCCGAGCACCACTGGGAGTAATACCTTAGTGTGTGAACCAGGAGTAACTCCTATGCATCACCAGGTATGACCCAAAATGCAAAAAAAAAAAAAAAAGGTAATGGTGACCAAGATAGATAGCCCATGGAGTGGGAAAGACTTTTTACTCAATAATTTGATAAAGGTTAATATCCAATATATATATGTGTGTGTGTGTGTGTGTGTGTGTGTGTGTGTGTGTGTGTCACAAGTAAGATTTTACAAGAAAAAGACACCCAACCCGGACAAAAATTGTGGAGAGGAAATAAACAGAAAATTCCTCAAAGAAGAAATTCAAATGGCCAAAGGCACATGAAAAAATACTCTACATCACTAATCCTTAGGGAGATGCAGTTAAAACAACGAGACATCAACTCAGACCACAGAGATTGGCACACATCAAAAAGAACAAAAACAACCAGTGCTGACACTGATATGGAGAGAAAAGGTCTCTCACCCATTGTTGGTGGGATGCCAACTGGTTCAGCCCTTTTACAGAACAATATGAATATTTCTCAAAAAACTAGAAATAGAGCTTCCGTTTGACCCAGCAACATCAGTTCTGGGAATATACCATGGGGGTCCAAAAATGCACAGCAGAAATATCATTTGCTCTTCTTGTTCATTGCAGCACTATTCACAGTAACCAGAATCTGGAAACAACCTAAGTGCCTGAGAACAGATGACTGGATAAAGAAAGTATGGTATCTATACATAATGGAATACAACACAGTCACCAGGAAAAATGAATTAATGAAATTTGCTTATAATTGACTGGACATGGAGAATATCATGCTGAATGAAATGAGTCTGAGGGACAGACTTAGAATGAATGTACTCACTTGTGTATCTCACAGTGATCCAATTTAAAAAATAAATTTTTAAAGGGTGGGCCCAAGCAATAGTACAGCAGGTAGGGTGTTTGTTTTGCTTGTGGCTAACCGAGGTTCAAACTTCAGTATCCCGTATGGTCTCCCCAGCCCTCCAGGAGTGATCCCTGAGCTCAGAGGCAACCATGAATCCTAAGCACCACGTGTGTCCCCCCTCCTCAAAATGAGTTAGACTTTTATATCAGGCCTCAAACCTTTAGGTACATAGAGGAAAACACAGGCAGAATTCTCCATGATGTTGAATCTAGAGGCATCTTTAAGGATGAAACACCACTGAGCAAGCAAATGAAAGCGAAGATAAACAAATGGAATTATATTCAATTAAGAAGGTTCTTCATCTCAAAACAAAGCAAAACCAAAGACCAGAATACAAAGACAGTGCACAGACTGGGAGAAATTATTTGCTCACTACCCATCTGATAAGGGGTTATATATATATAAGTTATATATATATATAAGTTATATATATTCAAGATATACTAGATAGAGCTTTATAAGAAAAAAATCTAACCGCATCAATAAATGAAGATATGAACAGAAGTCTTCTCAAAGAACAGTTATAAACTGTTAGGACCCACTTAGCCGGAGAACTTCCATGACAGACCCTGAGTGACTTAGTCTTCTTCCAGGAACAAGAAAAGCAGAAAAATCAGATGCTTTTGTCAAAGATTATATCCCCAGAATAAGATTAGGTCTACAGAATTTAACTGTCAGGGAGTGGGCTGGATGTTGGGGGTCAAACAACAAAAACAAAAAATATGTGTACTCTATAGGTAATAGAAATTTTCTGAGTAATGCTTACTTGCCAAAATGAAAAAATAAGAACTTGCTGAACCTAGTTCTCTGGGTCCTTGCTGAAACCTGCTGTGCTGGGTGGATACTTGGGCCCCAGCTAGCTGGAACAATAAACCTCGCTATGTGATTTGCATTATCGGCTCTGTTCTCTGTCCTTAAGGGGTGGTCGACAATGGACTCTAACAAAATGACCAAAAAGCACAGGAAGAAATGCTCTGCATCATCAAGGAGATGCAAATCAAAACAAAGAGATATCACCTCACACCACACCATAGAAATAAGCACATATCATAAAGAACAGCCAATATTGATGTGGATGCAGGGAAAAATTCACTGCTGGTTGGAATGTCGACTGGTCTAGTCTATTTAGAAATCCATATGAACATTTCCTAAAAAACCTAGGAATCAACCTTCCATTTGACCCAGCAATTTTATTTCTTACAATGTAAAGGGGAGACTGACAGGGAGGAACAAGAAGTTTAGTTTTCTAGAAATTTATTTTTTTAGTTGATTTAACTGTCTCATTTCATAAGCACACTGAACTTCCCTCAAGGGTCCGAAAACCTATTATAGATTGCGAACAGGAGCTCTGTGTGTGTCTGTGTGTGTGCGTGTGTGTGTGTGTGTAGGGAGGTGTCTTAAAGGGCTATGGATAAAGGTAGTTATTTGCTTCATGTACTCCTCCGCCCCTCTCGGAGAGCCCGGCAAGCTACCGAGAGTATTCGATATGCCAGACACAGTAACAACAAAGTCTCCAATGGAGACGTTACTGGGCCCGCTCGAGCAAATCGACGATCAACGGGAGGGCCTTTACCTTACCTTTACCTTTACCTTACTCCTGCTATAATTACTTTTTCTTGCTTCTGTAACAATGCTTGCTTTACTGCACTTCTGTGAACTTACTGAGCATCAGGATGGAGATCCGGTGGGCTAAACAACTGTTGCAGGTACCTACGAAAGTGCTTGGGGCACCACGATGTGGTTTTCCTAATAAAGGGCCAGTGCTTCTGCTCTGAGGCTGCCACTCTTTCTTATCAGAACAGCCCACCAGCTGGTATCAATAGAGACTCCTCCAAATTCTAACTTTTTTGGTCTCTGGTGGTCTTTTGATAACAACCCCACAATATATCCCAAGGGCCCCCCAAAGTGGAGAAAAGATATTTGCACCCCTATGTTCCTTGCAGCACTATCCACAATGGCCAGAATCTGGGAACAACCCAAGTGACAATAAATAAATGGATATTTATTCAAAAACTGAATAAATGGATAAAGAAACTATGGTACATACACACAATGAAATATTATTTGGCCACATGGAAAGATAAAATCTTACTATTTAGTGCTATGTAGATAGGTCTGGAGAGTATCATGCTGAGTGAAGTTAGAGGGATAGAGACTTCATATGTGAGATATAAAGAAACATAAAGATGGAATAACAAATGTCCAAAGAATGGAAACAAACAAACAAAAAAAACCATGAGAACTGGTCTTCAGTAGGAAACATGCCACTTGATGGGAGCTGGGGAGCCTTGGGGAATAACTAAGGGAGGGTACAGTGACTGTAATGGAGGTAGTGCTAAAAGATCGTAAAATGTTATACATAAAACCCTATCAGCAATAGTGCTGTAAGCCACAGTGCAAAAACTTATTTGAAAAAGCACACCTCAGACATGCAGACTGGTTGGTGCCAAGGCAAAGCAGGAAGTGAGGGGTGAGACATTGGTGAAGGGGAGTGCACACTGGTGAAGAGATGGGTGTTGAAATATTGTATGCCTGAAACCAAATCATGAGTAACTTGCATTTTTTCTATTTTTTTCTTTTTTCTTTTTGGGTCACACTGGCGATGCACAGTGGTTACTCCTGGCTCTGCCCTCAGGAATTATTCCTGGCAGTGCTCAGGTGTGAGTGTGGAAAGGTCGGACTCCAGCTGAATCTCACAAAGACAATGTTTATGAGAAACAGTCTAGTTCCTGACATTCCATTCACACTCTCAATGGGATAAACATCTCCGAATCCAACAGTTATGTGTACCTAGGTCAACAAGTCAACATGATGAATGACCTGGCACCTGAGTTGCGCAGGAGGAAGAGAGCAGCTTGGAACACCTTCAAGAGCATCGAAGAGGATGAAGAACCTCCGGCTCTGGGCATATCTCTTCGATTCCACTGTTCTTCCTGCATTAACATATGCCTCAGAGACCTGGGCCCTACGAAAACAGGATGAGAACGCTCTTTGAGTCTCCCAAAGAGGAATTGAAAGAGCTATGCTTGGAGTATCATGTTTCACTCAAATGAGAGAAAGAATCCGGAGTTCAGACCTCCATCGAAGATCATGAATCAGGGACGCTGTCTAGTTTGCCAAGGTGTCGAAAATCAGATGGACTGGACACGTAATGAGATTTGGAGATGACTGCTGGACTAGAGCTGTTACCGACTGGATTCCATGGGAGGTCAAAAGACCGCATGGCCGCCCACCTACCAGATGGTCAGACTTCTTTGTCAAGACCCTGAATGATTGGTTTGAGGCTCTTCGTGTTCTTAGAACGAACAGACGCCATTGGGCTACACTAGCACGTGACAGGGACAAATGGAGACGTTACTGGCACCCACTCGAGCAAGTTGATGATTAACGGGAAATCACGTGATCAAGTGCTCAGGGAACCATGTGGGATGCTGGGAATTGAACCCAGCTCAGCCGCGTGCAAGGCAAATGCCCTATCCACTGTACTATAACTCCAGCCCCACTCCACTTTGTATTTTCAAGGTGACTAAATTAATTAAAAACAATAATTGGGGCCCTAAAGAGAATATACATATATAGACAGGCATGCAAACACAGATGTAAACATAAGCACAGACACCATACAGTGACATAGGCACATACACACAGACACACAGACACGCACACGCACACACAAAGATACATACAGACAGACTCAAACCCAGAAGCAGACACTGACATGGAAGACACCCATACACAGTCACATACAGATACCCACAATATACACAAATACAAAACCATCAACACATATAAACACACACCAAAGGGGAAATCATCAACAAGAAAATTTCACCAAAACTCTTCAGTGCCATCCTTGAGAACATCATGCAATGACTGGAATGGGAAGGAATGGGAGTGAAGATAGACGGTTGGCAACTACACCACCTCCACTTCGCTGATGACATCGTTCTAATAACACCAAACATTAGCCAAGTGGCACAAATGCTGGCTGACTTTGACCGTGAGTATGGGAAGGTCAGACTGCAGCTGAATCTCATGAAGACAATGTTCATGAGAAACAGACTCATTCCTAACGTTCCATTTGATCTCAACAGAATGAACATCTTCAAATGCAGAAGTTATGTGTACATAGGTCAAGAACTCAACATGACTAACAACCTGGCACCTGAGTTGCGCAGAGGAAGAGAGTGGCATGGAACACCTTCAAGAGTGTCAAAGAAATAGCTAAGAGGACAGAGAACCTCCAGCTCCAGGAACAACTCTTTGACTCCACCGTTCTTCCTGCATTAACATACACCTCAAAGACCTGAGCCCTACGAAAACAGGATGAGAATGCTATTCGGGTCTCCCAAAGAGGAATCCAAAGAGCTATGCTTGGAGTATCACGCTTCACTCAAGTGAGAGAAGGAATCCGGAGTTCCGACCTCCATCAACGATCGAGTATCAGGGACGCTGTCTCCTTTGCCAAGGCGTTGAAAATCAGATGGGCTGGACATGTAATGCGATTTGAAGTTGACCGCTGTACTAGAGCCATTACCGACTGGATTCCACAGGATGCCAAAAGATCACATGGCCACCCACCTATGAGATGGTCAGACGGTTTGAGGCTCTTCGTGTTCCTGGAGCGAGCAGATGCCATTGGGCTACACTAGCACGCAACAGGGAGGAATGTAGACATTACTGGCACTCACTTGAGTAAATAGATGAGTAATGGAATGTCAAGTGATCAATTGATCAAGAATTTTAATTGATCTTTGTCCAAGTCTCATAATGGAAATGTTACTGGTGCCTGCTCGAGAGAATGGATGAAAAACAGGAGGACAGTGCTACAGTGCTACAATAAAAGACCATTTGTGTCTACATGAGAAGGACTTTTGGAGTACTCATTACATGGATGTACTTTTGAGAAAACAGAAAGTTATGAAGAGAAGGGGAAAGTGGGTATTGTGCACTGCAGAACTTAGCTTTAAATGACCTTTACACAGTCATAGTGATGTCAGTGGGGCCCACGGGTGGCTTATGTGAAGCGGGGAGGAGAAAGATGGTCACTTTCTCATGATCTGCCTCTGCCACCTAGGACCCAGGATTACTGGGTTCTTGTCTCGCCTCGCAGAAAAGATTTTCAGGAGTAGACAAGCAGTGAAGTAAAACAGATTTTATTTTGCGGTTTTGAAGGGAAGGAGGAAGAGAAAGTGGGGCAGAGTGAAGAGTAACATGCTCAGGAGGAAACCCCGGCTAGTCTAAGGGCAGAGAGAGCACCTACACACATTCCAGCATTAATATGAAAGTACACATCTCAAGAGGGGAGGTGCAGGCAAAACACATGCCAGGAGCCACATGGGCTCAGGCAGCATATGTGCACCCTTCGTTTGTTCAAGGGATTTTATAGGGATTTTCCTACCTGTCCCCACATGAGACTTCTATCTACGCAAAAGTCCGTTGCTAAGGTGGTTACCAAGGAGGATAGGGTTGGGAGTGGTGGTGGTCTTCTTTGAAATTCCTTTCCTGGCCTTTTTTTCCTGCTGGAGCTTCTCTGGGTCTGTTGCTCTTATGAGGCCTTAGTTCCTGTTTTCTGCAAGGTTGGCTTTTGAAACTTTAGGGATATTACGGCCCAGGAAATTTACTTTCATTGCCTTTGCAGGAGGACTTTCATATCTGCTTGCCTGCCTATATCCTATCCCCCCCTAGAGATTTCACCACCTTATATCTTTAAGGGGAAAATGGTTGAAGTTCCAACTTCTGGAGCTGCTTCATGCTGACAAAGGGGCGTTGACTCTGCCTGCACAAGGGGTGAAATTCCGTGCTATCTTAGTTTTTAATGGGCCCCAGACAATGAAATGGTTGGGTTCCTGAAGTTATAAACATCTGAAAGAGAAAGATCAGATTAATTAAACTGAGGCATGTCACCTTGAAATGATTAGACCCTGGAGGAGTAGAAGGCTCTCTGACCTAGTAAAGGCAGAGTGATTTGCAGGCTTTGAGAACACTCTGTCCAGGATAGAAGGCAGAAGTTAAGGTAACAGAAACCAAAGCAACATAAAACCATACCCATTTCTATCATAGAAATGAAAAGAAATAACTCCTTTACCCATGGGTTTGGTTGATAGAAAATTATTTCCTGTGTCTAGAGCTTTCTAATGAACACGAAAACACCAAGATACCTCTTTGGCTTTTGCAGTAGCAATGTAGCACTCTCCTCCCGTTGTACATCGATTTGCTTAAGCGGGCACCAGTAATATCTCCATTGTGAGACTTGTTGTTACTGTTTTTGGCACATTGAATACACCACGGGGAGCTTGCCAGGCTCTGCCTTGCGGATGAGATACTCTCGGTAGCTTGCGGGGCTCTCCGAGAGGGATGGAGGAATCGAACCCGGGTCAGCCACGTGCAAGGCAAACGCTCTACCTGCTGTGCTATCACTTGGCTTTTGCAGTACCGATTGGAAAAGCTTCTGCCCATCCACTGAAGCTATCAATAAGAACCAATAGATATTGAACATTTCTATTTCAATATTTGAGCATTTGAGCATTTGATCATTTGCATGATGTCAAGCTGCCAATCCTCCCCTGGATAAGTTCCTTGATGTTGAACAGGCAGTTATAGGAGAGGAGGCCCAAGATTTCCACTAGGTTCATTAATGGCAGAGAAAGCAATTCTGAGTTACTTCTACTGTCCTGTTCAGTCTCTTCCTATGGAAGATGGTTTTCACTGTTATTAAGGCATCTCTCCCAAGATGGGAGCTTCATGCAACCCTTTAATAATCTTCCATTGCATTAGTCCAGGGATTAGCCAATTTTCCTTGTTCAGTAAACCATCCATTAACTTCCTTTTGGAAACCTAATTCCAATTCCCATTGTTCCCTTTCTGCAGTGTATTCTGGATTAGAGGAAATATTCTCTGGATGGGGTATTAACCCCATGATGGACAAGAATTAAGAGCCATTTAAAAAATCCTTGTTCTCTCCAAATGTGTTCATAGAACTAAGAATTAATATTTAGAACCAGGTTAGATGTCCACTCTCAGCACTTTAGCCAATTGACAGGCTAGGGGAAAGCAATTAACTGCCCTTTGAGCTGAGATTCCCCCTGGTAAAGTTCTGGTTTCCAATACCCTGGTCAGACTAGTGACAGCATGTACAACATTGAATTCCTTTATAGACTAGGCTGCTTACCTACAGTCTGGAAACCAAGTTTTATCTGAATTAACCAAAGGGGATAAATCAAACCTATCAGAATCCATTTCAAATCAAACCTATTAGAGTACATTTATTCAGTCACCTCTGTAGAATTGGAATCTGATTATTACAAAAACAGGAACATGGTTTTCTCTCCCCTTTCACTTTAAATTTACCAGATGATTTAACAAACCTGACTTATTCTTTTGCATAAACATAGCAAGATTGGAGAGCTCTCCATTTGGGGTACCCTGTTATTTACTGAGAGAGGTCCTGGGGGTTTGGAAGACAGGAGACGTACCAGTAGTGACATTAATTTTTTTTTATCTGACACGTCACAGTTACTCAGACCTGGCCCTAAAATGTGAAGATGAGGTCCCATGTCGAGCTGGACATGGCCTCAAGCCTTCAATTTGAACTGGATGTGGCCTCAGGCCTCTTGCCTTCCATAGGAGTGTCCTAGCAGAGATGAGTCCATTAATCCTTTCTTCAGGGCTAGCAGAGATCTTGGTTTTCAGTTTTGTTGTTGTTGTTGTTTGTTTGTTTGTTTGTTTTGACACTGAGAGCAGGACCCAGGCTGAGTCAGTTATTGCAGAGTTCCAGATTCCCCATTTTTCATAGCACAGAGGATTTCCAGTCCTTCCTTGAGCAGCCATGCATCTAGGATCCCCCTGAGATATGTAGGGTACTTGAAATAGTACCTGTTAAATACCTGCTCCTTTCATTTAGACCAATGCCTTGACTATTTCCTTAAAAGAGGGCTTTGGGGTTCCATATCTGGTTTTCCTGTCTGCATGAGGGATAGGCCTTATTACAGAGAAGAAAGACTTTTATCTGGATTTATGCAAACCAACCTATTGCCATGAAGTATCAAAAACTTACTGAAGGTACAAAGAAGAAAAAATCAAATATTTCACTTTATTCACAAATGAGATGCAATGCACCCGTTTGCCGTGGTTCCTAGTCTAAGATCTGTAGAGATAAAACACAGTTTAACGTCATGTTTAATTCATTCAGTTCCATGTTGAAAACTTTGACTTCCCACTATCTAAGAGCACTGTACCAGGAGTCCAGTATACAGTTTAACATGCCTAATTCATTTAATCCCATGTTGACAAAACTCAACTTCCTGAAACTTTTTAAAAAATTCAATTATCTAATAGCAGTGTAACAGGAGTTTGGATAATCCATCTAATATCTTTTCCACAAATCTTGCCAAAAAGAACAATTCTGCAGATGTAATTTAACAAGCTTCTTATAACAATACAGTTTGATCAGTTCCTTTCCTTAAGACATAACCTCAAACCTTCTACACATTCCTTTACATCCATCTGTCCTGTAACTTGATCCATTTCAAAACCAACTTCAGTTTAACAGGGTTCCTTTCCTTTTTCCCACTGATGATATCTCCATTCATTATCTCTCTTACAAAAAACATACATGTAGACTCCTATAGTCAAATCCCACAAGTTTAAACTTCTTATTTTACTGAGTTTATCACAACTTGATCTCCCAATTTGGATGACAAACCTGTACTATAACCAGTCCTATAGAAGGGGAAAAGAGAAAGTGGTAGAGAGTAGAGAGTAATGCACTCAAAAGAGAGAGCAGGCTTTCCCAAAAACAGCAAGAGCACCTACACACATCCCAACATTAGATAGGAAAGCATGAAAGTACACATCTCAAGACAGGAGATGTGGGCAACACATGTGCTCCAAGTTTTTCCATCAACTGCTCCAAGTTCTTCCCCTTGGTAACCACACTTTCAATGCACTGTGGGGGGAAAATTTAGGGAAATTGTATAAAAACTAAACTGGCAGAGGAGGGGGTTTACACCTGTTGCCCTCACTCCTCTATTGAGATGTTTACTTGCATACTTTAACACCCATTTCCCCATTTAGTAATTAGACAAAAGTAAATTGATGGGATCCAAAAAAGGAAAATAAACTGTCATTATTTGCAGGGGAAATAATATATGTAGAGGACTGTAAAGACCCCACTAAAAAAAACTCTTAGAAACTATAAGCCAATACAGCAAAGAAGCAGGTTTCTGATGCAAGAGTAGTGATGGCTGTGAGGTTTGCTCAGACAAAATGGAGACCAGGACAAAATGATGACTGGCTGATGAGACAGCAATATTTCTGGAACCAGAGATCACCGTGCCCCCAGCACACAAGGCAGGACTTATGGCCCACCTGGTGCCAGGAGGCCATCAGGCTGCATTCCATGCTTCCTCACCATCAACCCCCCTATGGATAACAGGAACCAGACCAAGCAAACAGATTCCACTAGTCTTGCTTCCCTTCTCCTGCCCAAAACAACTTAAAAGCCCCCTTAGTCTCTCCCCTTAGTCTCTGCTCTACTCCAGCCTTACCTGAGGTTCATAGAATTCGCTGGGGAACACAACCCAATAAATTTCTTCTATTTCCTTCATTTTATTCACCTCTGTCCCTCTGTCTGCGCTGGACAGAACTCCCAAATCTATCATGATGGTGTCCAAAACCCAGCCCTTACTCTGGTTGCAGACACTCTTTCTTTTTCTCACCCTGGTCCACACACTAATTACCGTCACTTCCTGGACTCTGGACTGGTCTTGGTAAGTCTAAATATGGCCATTCTATCTGTTTTTTCTCCATGACCAATTCACCCACCTGCTCTGAACCCTAGATTCTGGCCCTTGGGCCCGATTCCAGCCCTGCACCTGTTAGGACCCACTTGGCAGGAGAACTGCCATGACAGGCTTTGTGGCCTTTTGAGTGACCTAGGCTTCTTCCAGGAACAAGAATATAACTGTCAGGGAGGTGGGCTGGATGTTGCGGGCCAAAACAACAACAACAGATATATATATATATATATATATATATATATATATATATGTGTGTGTGTGTGTGTGTGTGTGTGTGCACTCTATAGGTAATAGAAAATTGCTCAGTAATGCTTACTTGCCAAAATTCAAGTATAAGAACTCGCTGAATTTAGTGCTCAAGGTCCTTGTTGAAACCTGCTGCAGCAGGTGGATACTTGGACCCCAGCTAGCTGGAACAATCAACTTTGCTATGTGATTTGCATTATCACCTCTGTTCTCTGTCCTTGAAGGGTAGTCGACTTCGGACTCTAACACACCCTAAAATTCCATAAATCTTGAGATCAAGTTGACGTAGGCAGGCAGGCAGATAGAGAAGACCCCCCTCCCAAGGCAATGGCAGTAAATTTCCTGGGAAGTAATAGTCCTGACCTCATGAAGAACTGGTGCCAGTCCATAACAGACTGTGAGGAGGTTGGACCCCCCCTTTGACAGAAGCTCCATTTGGAACAAAGGCCAGGAAAGGGATTTCAAAGAAGACCATTACCACTCTCAACTCAACCCCCTTGACAACTTCCTTAGCAACGGTCTTTGACCTAGGTAGAAGCCCCATGTGGGGACAGTTTGGAGAAACCCTATAAAGGCCACCTTGAACAAAGGAAGGGAGCTCATCTGCTGTCCGAGCCCATGTGCTGCCTGTGCCCATGTGGCCGAGCATATGCAGTGCCTGAGCATATGTTGTCCATATCTCCCCTCTTGAGATGTGTACTTTCATGTCTAATGCTGGGATGTATATAGGGGCTCTCTTCGCCCTTGTAGAAACCCGGGGTCTCTCTTGAGCATGTTACTCTCCACTCTCTCCCACTTTTTCTCGTCCTTCCCTTCAAAACCTCCAAATAAAAACTAATTTCACTGCTCATCTACTGAAATTCTTTTCTGCGAGGCAAGACAAGAACCCAGTAACCCTGGGTCCTGGGTGATAGAGGCAGATCGGGAGAAAGTGACCTTCTTTCTTCTCCCCACTTCACATGAGCCACCCGTGGGGCCCACAGACATCAGAGTCAGAGTAAACCTTCATCTGGGAAATTGGGGCGACCAGGGATGCCTGCTTGCCCCTCTCTTCCCTTCCAGTTTTCCTTGGTGGGAGATGGGATAGAAGATGTTCTCTCCTTATCTAGTCACTGCCATTTTCCAGGAGTATTGAGGGGTGCTGGAGACATCAAGAACTCACTCCTACTCCCCCCACTATTACTAGACCTTCCTGTGATTTGGTCATGGACAAATTCAGATGGGGAACCAAAAATTGAAACCTAAGCCCGACACCCCTCTGGGATGCCTTTTGCGTTCCCTGAAGACACTCAATTTGCCAGACATCTGACCCAAGCATCTCTGTAATATTGTTTGGCCTCAATATTCCTGGGGTCTCAGTCTTAAATGGCCTGAAAATGGGACCTTTGACTATTTGACTTTAATGGTCCTCTGAAATTGCTGCCAGTCCTTGGACCAGTAACCTTTCTCTCCCTTGTGCCCCTGTCTTTCTCTTTCCCACCACTCTCTCCTCTAGTCTTTCTCATTTTCTAAGTTCTCTGTACTCATGACGTGATATTCTCCTTCCGTCTACTGACACAGGACCCCCATCCATTCCAGTGCCTTGTCAACCTCCACAGTCCCCCCCCCCCCCATCTGTTCCAGTGCTTCTGTCCACTCTGTGAGGCTCCCATAAGTCCCCTGCCAGCCAGCTCCACTGAGCTCTGGTTCGCCCTCACAGAGCTTTTTGGGGCCTCCTCCCACTCTTGCCTTGTGCTCCTCTCCTAACACTACCGTTGGTGGCCGCCACAGCTGCCACTCCCTTATCACTCTCTCTGCCACTGACTCCAGATTCCAGACCTGACCACACACAGCCTCGTAGCCACCTGGAACCCCTTCTCTCTCCTAGGTTTATTGAAACGCTGCCAGCCACAGAAAGCTGAAAATAGTAACCTTTGTGAGTGTTTTAAGCCCAGTAAAATCAGTGTTTTCCTAGAAATTGAAATTCCAAAGACAATGACTTGGCCATAATTTAATTTGCTGGCTTTTATATAAACAAAAGCACTTTTTGGACCCATTTTTTTGGTATCAATTGATATGTGCATCTATGTATGTGCGTGTGCCACTCCTCTGTCTACAGTCAATTCGTCTGTTTTTCTGTATGTGGAACAGTAGAATATTAGAGTCAGGTTGAAATTAGAAGTAGAAATCCTTATACCTGGGTAAGCTGCATCATCAGGAGAGGTCAGAATGACACCAACCCAGCAATTTAAAAAGTTCAGGTGCTTTTAGGGACCTTATTAGACGGGTTAAACAAAGGTTTCTCATCAGAATGTTGAGCCTACAGAGAAATTAAAATTCTCAATCTAAATTTTTTATTGGAAAAATGTTAAATGGTTACTAACACTTGAAATTCTTCTGATCTTCAGAATCTGTAATATCTAGAAAGACCTGCTAGAGCCTAAAACTAAAATGAGATAAGAGCTCAGAGAACGCAAGGCTTTATCTTAAAAGCTTTAACCAATTTTAATGAAAAATTAGTCTGCTTTACAAATAACTAAGGTGGAGTTGGAGCGATAGCACAGTGGTTGGGGCGTTTGCCTTGCATGTGGTCAACCCGGGTTCGATTACCAGCATCCTATATGGTCCCCTGAACACTGCCAGGAGTAACCCCTGAGCATTGCCGGGTATGACCCAAAAAAGCAAAAAAAAAAAAAAAACCATCACCACCACCAACAAAAAAAACCAAATAACTAAGGTACAAAAACCATTGAAATTAAGTCAAAGAAGGTTTTCTTGTACTTCACAAAAACTGATGTGGTTCAAATGTTTTCTTATGCTGGTATGTCTAAATGTCATTTTTTTCTGCATTGGATTATTAGAATATCTGACCTTGAAAATCTCGTGAGTTGAAATAATTGTGGTACATAAAAAAAAAACAGGTTCAAAGAGTAATGGTGTAGTTTAAAACATGGGTTTCTAGAGTAAAATTGGTCTCAAAAATTTTATCCCATCAGAGTTTAAAGATATCACAGCTTTCTGCTGGAATTTGAGGGCTTCATAGCAAAGCCAAAAAAAAAGTGAGTAATTTTACATTCAAGAGGCTAGGAATAGCCCCTTTGGCTTTAATGACTTCTGAATATGGACAAATTGGGTGAAAAATGTGGGAAATGAAAGCAATCAATTTTTTTCAGATTATGTTGTTAACCTTCGAGTACATGAAAATGCATGCGATTATTAAGATTTTTTTTTAATGTAAGATTTGTCACCAAGTCTTGACCTTAACAGAACTTTATCCACAAGTGTGAAATCCGTACTGTTTCGTGGTAATCATTGAGTGCTTTAACCTTCTTGTGTCTGTTTTCCTAGAAATTTGAATTCTAAAGGTAAAACTTTTGAATGTTTTCTAAAATAAGGAAGTTAAAGCTGTAGGATGTGACTGTATTTAAAGTTAGAGAGATAGTGGATGGAGATATCATCAATGGAAAAAAGAAAGGAATCCTGTTAAAGTGAAACTAGTTTTAAATTGGAATGAAGAAAGGTTATAGGACAGAATGAATGTAAAGAAATGTCTAAATTTGGGGTAAATTACGGGGATTACGGGGATTACGGGGCTGGAGCAATAGCACAGCAGTAGGGCGTTTGCCTTGCATGCAGTCGGCCCAGCAGAGCTGGGTTCAATTCCTCCGCCCCTCTCGGAGAGCCCTGCAAGCTATCACGAGTATCTTGCCCGCATGGCAAAGCCTGGCAAGCTACCCGTGACGTATGCCAAACACAGGAACAACAAGTCTCACGATGGAGACGTTACTGGGCCCGCTTGAGCAAATCAATGAGCAACGGGAGGACCATGACCATGATACTTTGATTACATTCAACATTTCAACACAACACCCACTATTATTATTTGGGATTTTACCCCAACACTCAGATCTGCTGAAAAGGCAACAGTAGACAATTTGTTTTCTATTGCTGATTATGAATAACATATGATGTTGCGTGGCTGCAGTAGTGCCTGCGCAATTTTGAAATTTTGATATTTTAACAATTAAATTTGGAGGGATTTCTGCCAAAACCTGCTGGGTTCCAAGATTTGTTCCTGAGTCTCTGGGATCATGGCCGTTGAGCAACTTGATCAGAAGCCAGAAAGGCCGTCTGTGGGCGGCAACTCGAGGTCTCATTGGGAGGGGGAAGAAAGGGCCGACTCCACCCCCATCCCATGAGGCCCCACGTGTCTCATCACTGCAGGCCCAAAGCTGACTGTCCAATGGCCTCTGGAGGATGGCGGCCACAGAGTTGCCAAGGGGGAGCAGGCAAAGGAAAAGCACCCTTTCCCCCCTTGGGTGGCCTGGCGACAGTAGACTGCAGGAACTGAACGCATTTCTGCCAAAAGCTGTTGGGTTTTGAGATTTGTTTCTGAGTCTCTGGGATCATGGCCGTTAAGCAGTTAGATTAGGAACCAGAGAGGCCGTGCCTCCAAGTGTATAGCTGAGCCCGAGGTGGTTTGTGGGTGTGTCTCCCACATACCTAACTTTTGGCCGTTTACTTTCTTGGTAAACTTGGCCCCAAGTTTTTGGGGTCTGGCCAAAGGCACAGCAGCAATTTTGGGGTATCTGGAAGTCTGACGGTGCCATCAAGCTGCTGATGCACTTGCCTCACAGGTACAGATTGACCTGCTGTTGGCACTATACCGCCTGAGGTAGTGTCTTAAGGAAAAGAAACAATGATCAAACAATGTTGTTATAAGAAACTCTTCAAATTATATCTGCAGGATTGTTCTAGCATCTTTTTGGCAAGATCTATAGAAAAGATATTAGACAGATGTTCTGTATTCCTGTTATAGTGCTCTTAGATAATTGGAAATCAAAGTTTTCAACATAAGATTAAATGACTTTGACATGATGTTAAACTGTATTCTCTATTACTGTAGATCTTAATGTGTTTTTTAAAACTAAGACCCACAGCAAATGAGTACATTACATCTCATTGTGAGTAAAGTGAAATATTTGCTTTTCTCTCTTTGTACCTTCAGTATATTTTTGATGCTCCATAGCACTATGTTAGTTTGCATAAATCCAGATAAAAGTTTTCTCTCTGTAATACGATCTCCCCTAATCCAGACAGGAAAAACAGCTATGGAACCCCAAAGCCCTCTTCCAGGGAAATAGTCAAAAGAATTGGTCTAAAATGACAGGAACAGATATTTAAAATGTGTTCTTATTAGTATCAGTGACAGTGACAGTGCCAGTGAAAAGAAACCTGTTTTTGTAACTTGCCCTCTGTAGAAATCAGATTCTAAGGGCACTGGTGGAGGGATGGGTACTCAATCAATGTATGACTGAAACGTAAGCACGAAAGTTTGTAAGTCTTTATTAATTATATCTCATGGTGATTCAATATAAAAAAGAAAAAGAAAAAAAAGAAATCAGACTCTAATCCTATAGAGTGATTGAACAAATGTATTCTAATAGGCTTGATTACAGTAGGGTTTAATAAGCCTAAGAGTCTGGTTTGCACCCCCATTGGTAGAACGTTTATTTTAATAGGGGTATCTTTTTGCTCGGTATCTGTTTTACTTTCTCTTAACACCCCATTACCTGAAATTCATCCAGGCACAGGTAAGGGAAATCTCCAGAATACTTTCAATCAATTGCTCCTCTCCCTGTACTCTCAGTAGCCAACTGACCTCCCTGAGCGAACCATCCCCCTAAAATCTTCAACCCTGTTCTTGCCTGAAGAAGTTAGAGCAATTTCTCGTCGTCCCCTTTTTATATAAGAAAAATCACTGTTATTGGTATTTTCCCTTTTTTGTTTGCTGGGACAAAATGGCGGCCAGGACAAAATGATGACTGGTTAATGAGACAGCAACATTCCTGGATCAGAGATCAGTGTGCCCCAGCATGGAAAGCAGGACTTATGGCCCACCTGGCGCCAGGAGGCCACCAGGCTGCATTCCATGCTTCCTCACCATCGACCTCCCTACAGAACGGGAGTCAGACCAAGCACACCGGTTCCACTAGTCTTGCTTCCCTTTTCCTATCCAAGACAACTTAAAAATCCCCTTAGTCTCTCCCAGGGCAAAGTTCTACCCCCGCCTTACCCAAGGTCCTTAGAGTCGGCCCACGAGTGCTCTCCAATCCAATAAACTTCTCCTACTTCCTTCACTTTATTCACCCCTGTCTCTCTGTCTGAGCTGGACAGGGTTCCCAAATATATCCACAGAAGTTCTCCGTGTTTGTCCATGGTTCCCAGGTTCTTTCGTATTTTCAAGAATGAAAATAATGAGTGATAAAGATGTCCAGATCTAGAGTTGGAAAATAGAAAAACGTTTATTGGGAAAAAAAGGAATGATTAATTGTTTGAAGAACTGGTGTTGTTCATGTTGTCTATCAATCAAGCTGCTGAATAGATTGGGAGAAGAGTAAATATAACTTGAAAAGTTCTTTTTCCTTTTTTTGTCTTTCATTTTCTTTCTGCTTTGTTCGTTTGTGTTTGTATAATTTTTTTATTCTTCCTTCCCTTCCCTTCTTTCCTTTTCATAAAAGAAAATTAGGCTTTTGTGAGAACACAATTTGTTGTGTGCTCCTCCCCATATCTCGAATAAACTATGTTTTCTGAAAAAAAAAAGTTTATTGAAATGTAAAAGAGAAAGAAATTCCCAGCCAGGAAGGAATTTACTATAGGACTAAAATTAAGTATGGCTCTTTTTTCGTGACATTTTTATTGGAGAACTGGCTCTTTGTATTGCTCATTAAGCAACAAAAATTGTATAGAGAATGCAATGATTTTACAATGGTCTGGCTAGGTTAGGATTCTAAACTAGCCATTTGTTTAGGCATTATGCATTATCTCCTAGTTTCTTCTGAGCCCAATGTCTGGGACAGAATCTTGGGAGATTGTTAACTTCCCATTCTCAGAGCTCCAGAATTTGTAGGAATGTTGAAACATCCACTGGAGTGGCTGGAGAGATAGTACACAGGGTAGAGTGTTTGCCTTACATGTGGCTGACCTGGGTTCAATCCCTGGCATCCCATATCCCTGAGCACTGTCAGGTAATTCCTGAATGCACAGCCAAGAGTGACCCCTGAGCAACACCAGACATGGTCCCAAAACCCCCAAAATAAATAAAATGTGGAATGGGGGTAGCTAAAATAGAGCTTTTAAGCAGCTGGCAAGGGGAAATAGGTTTCTTCTTTCACCACAAAGTCAAAACAAAACTGGCTGCATTTCTATGTGCAAGTAATGAACTCTAAGAGAAGGAAAACAGACAAGACTGGATAGCGTTAGGGCTAGGTGGTTATTACTTCCCAGGAATTATGTTACTTTGCGGATATTTCTCTAACTACCTTGGCCATCTATTCAAGAGTGTGAGCCCTAACTGATTCCTGCAGTCTGCCTGGGCACATGCAAAGAGAGAGCACGTCAGTCCAGAGAGAGAGAGAGAGAGAGCAGAAAGTGGAGTTGGGGGGGTCTCCTTTTAACTGTTGTCATCTCCCATCCTTAGCCGCCCCATTATATGTTTTGATTTACTACCTGTCCAATGGGCTACTTGTTTCATAGGTATGGGGGCATGCAGCCAACCCGGGCTCAGCTTGATCCCTCTATCCCTGGCATCCTATATGGTCCCCTCAGGCTTCCAGGGGTGATTCCTGAGTGCAGAGCCAGGAATAACCTCTGAGCAAAGCCAGGTGTGGTTCCAAAAAATAAAGCAAAACAAAAATTAAAAATATAATGAGTGACTAAAAATATAGTGACTGACTAAATTCACCTGGGCCTCCACACCTCCACTCAAGCTGTATTATCTAGGAATAAACTCAACAAAGAATTTGAAACATTTTTCTATTAAAATTTTTAAGTGACTACTAAAAGAAATAGAAACGTACATCAGGAAATGGGAAAATATTCTAAGTACGTGGAGTGGAAGAATTAACATTGTCAAAATGACCATCATACCCAAAATACCATGAAGAGTCAATACAATTTTTTTTTTTGTGAAATGAACAGATTTTATTTGGAGGAATTTTAAGGTGTGTAGGGGGAGAGAGTGAGAGAGAGTAACGTACCCAAGAGAGAACACAGGCTTCTCCAAGGGCGGAGAGAACCTCTACACACATACCAGCATTAGACACAAAAGCATGAAAGTACACATCCCAAGAGGGGAGATGCGGGCGACACATGTGCTCAGGCACCACATGTGCTCGGCCACGTGGGTGCAAGCACACATGGACTTGGGCAGCATATGCGCCAAGTCAATACAATTCTTATCAAAATTCCAAAGACATTCTTCAAGGAGAACAAACTACAAAAATTTACATGAAATTATAAAACTTCCTGAATACCCAAAATTACTCTTTAAAAAGCAGGGGGCAGGGAGTACTGCATTTCCTGAATTTAATTGTACTATAATGCTATAACAATCAAAACTATATAGTACTGGAATAAGGATAGATTCTCAAACCCCATTGAAATAGAATTGAGAGCCCAGAAGCAAACCCTCAGATTTATCGATGAACAGTTAATTGATGACAAAGGAGCTGAAAGTACAAAGTAGAGCAAGAAAGCTTCTTCACCAAGTAACCTTGGGAAAATTGAATAGCCATTTGCAATATGTGTGTGTGTGTGTGTGTGTGTGTGTGTGTGTGTGTGTTTTGATGCTGGGGATCAAATCTAGGTCTTGCCATATGCAAAGCATGCACTTTACCATTAAGTCATATTCTCAGTCCCCATTTGTTGCTAGTTTTTTTCCCTTTTCTTTTGTGATGCAAAATAGGTTTGGCTTTGTTTTGTTTTGGGGTCACACCTGGCTCTGCATTTAGGGATCACTCCTGGAAGGCTCAGAAGACCTTAGTTTTTATTGAAAGAAATCTAGATATGTGATGGAGCCGAAGAGAGAACAAGAGAAAAACGTTTAAGAGAGAACATGAAAAAGCAAGCCATTTGTTTTTTTTATTTATAACTGCAGTTTTATATATAAATAATGTTGAAAGCACAGATACCAAAATGATGAAATTTTGAATTTAGATCTTGGGATTTGGAAGTCTTTACAAATCCGTTCTATTTTCCTGTGTTTAAAAAACACTCTGGGGCTGGAGTGATAGCACAGGAGGTAGGGCATTTGCCTTGCACACAGCTGACCTGGGTTCAATTCCCAGCATCCCATTTGGTTCCCGGAGCACCACCAGCAGTGATTCCTGAGTAACCCCTGTGCATCGCCAGGTGTGACCAAAAAAGAAAAAAAATACTCTGGGAACTTTGAAAAACATTTTAAATAATATCATAATTTTTAATAAGTTTATTTTAGTAAAAAATTGAAACTATTAGCAGCAGGAGCTAATAAGAAATTATCAGTCAGCCAAGTGTATCATTTTCATTATGAAGAAATGTGGACATTCACAATAGCCAGAATCTGGAAATTAACCTAATGGCTCGAGAACAGACAGCTGGTTAAAGAAACTATTATACATCTACACAGTGGAATGCTATGCAGCTGTTAGAAAAGATGAAGTCATGAAATTTTCTTATAAATGGATAGAAATGGAGAGTATATGCTAAGTGAAATGATTCAGAAAGAGAGGGACAGTCATAGAATGACTTCACTCATTTGTGGAATATAAAATAACATAATATGAGACTAACACCCAAGGACAGTAGAGACAAGGGCCAGAAAGATTGCTCCATGGTTGAAAGTCTGCCACATGTGCTGGGGAAGAAGGCTGTTGGGACATAAGGGACCACTAAGTCTACGATGGTTGGAGGGACCGCTAGAGATGGAAGATGTGTGCTGAAAGTAGATTATGGACAAAACATGATGGTCTCTCAGCATCTGTATTATAAACCATGATGACCAAAAGTAGAGAGTAAGAAGGGAGGTACGTACTTGTAGAGACAGGGGGTGGGATGGGGTTGGAGTGGCAGAAGGGATACTGGGGACATTGGTGGTGGAAAATGAGCACTGGTGGAGGAATGGGTGTTCGATTATTGTATGACTGAAACTACTGTATCTCACAGAAATTCAATTAAAAAATTTGAAAAAAGAAAGACTCACAGATAAATCTTGGAAGACACAGAGATGTCCCCGAACCCCATGTTGAGCTGAATTCACTGGGGCACCTCAGATGGAGCAGGCATTCTCTCTCTCCACCTACTTCAGATGAACCCCAATGGCCACAAACCTCTGGAAGAAAAACCCAGGTACACAAGACCAGTGACTGAAAACTCCAGGCCACTCCCCATCTCCCTGCCTATGTAGTGTCCTGACTGTCATGCCCATGAACTGCCTCCGGGTGCCATTTAAGAACATTAATGGCCAAGATCCAGAGACTCACGAATAGGGATAATAGTAGTGGAATTTGTGTTGAAATATTGAATATAATCAATTACTGTGAACAACTTTATGAAAATGAAATTGAAAAATAAAAAAAGAATGCATTATGGTAATCAATATGTACAAATGAAATATGAAAACACTGATGTAAGCAAAATATGCTTCAAGTGATATATTGCCATCAATACGAAAATTGTAGATTACCTAATCATTATCTAAACCACTTCAGCAATGGACAGCTTATGTTCTCCAAACATTTACAAGGAAATGGCATGTTGTCAAGGATAAATGAAGGAAAGATCATATGTTGTGACAAGAAAAGTTTTACTTAAATATGTGGATATTAAAAAAAGAAAAGAAAAAATGCAGACATTTTAAAGCAGGGTCGAAGGGGCGAGATAGATAGTTCTCGGCCAAGCAAGCTAGAAGCAGACACCCTAAACAGTCTGGCCAACTCAGACTCGACCAAGTCTTCAAAATATTGGCTTTGATTTGAGGACAGACTTCTGAGGCATCCAAATCACTAATTTTTTTTTTGACTTTTTGGGTCACACCCAGCGATGTACAGGGGTTACTGCTGGTTCATGCACTCAGGAATTACTCCTGGCCGTGCTTGGGGGACCATATGGGATGCTGGGAATCGAACCCGCGTCAGGCCACGTGCAAGGCAAATGCCCTACCTGTAGAGCTATCACTCCAGCCCCCAAATCACTAATTTTTAATAACTGAAATCAAAACTTATTTAGAAACTATGTCATCCAATTTTGATATTATTTTCAAGCCAAGTCCCAGTACCTAAACACAGAACAAAGTTTTTGAATTTTAGAAATCGCATGGCTAACAGTGAAAGTTGATGAAAAATTACTTGATCACTTGACATCTCATTACTCATCGATTTGCTCGAGCAGGCGCCAGTAGCGTCTCCATTTGTCCCTGTCACGTGCTAATGTAGCCCAATGGTGTCCACTCGTTCTAGGAACATGAACAGCCTCAAACCGATCGTTCAGGGTCTTGACGAAGAAGCCTGACCATCTCATAGGTGGGCGGCCACGCGATCTTTTGACGTCCCGTGAAATCCAGTCGGTAACGGCTCTAGTCCAGCGTTCGTCTCCATGTCTCATTACGTGTCCAGCCCATCTGACTGTCACGGAGGTCGGAATTCCGGATTCTCTCATTTGAGTGAAGCGTGATACTCCAAGCATAACTCTTTCGATTCCTTTTTGGGAGATCCAAATAGCTTTCTCATCCTGTTTTCGTAGGGTGAAAAATATTTCCTACATTTGTCATTCTTTTTATTTGTTTCTATAATCTGTAATCTGCATTCTGTATTCCTTTGGTTTCCATTTGAGTTGTGTGTGCTTCCTGAGAAGCCTGAGTTGAAGAGGAAATCATGGTTTATTTGCCTTCAAGTACCCATGGGAAAGAGGAATGTTGGATAGCCCTAAAATGTTTTAGGCTTCATCAGTGTATCGCCCCTTTTCCTCCTCCTAGAGAAGCTTACAGTGCTCTTGTGAGCACCCCTAATCCTCCGAGTTTATCTTTAACCTTTTCTTTGTGTTTTAACTCTCATTGTCATAATTCCCAATCTTTTTTTTTCTTTTTGGGCCACACTGGCAATGCTCAGGGATTACTCCTGGCTCTGCACTCAGGAATTACTCCTGTGGTGCTTGGGAGACCATATGGGATACTGGGAATCGAACCTGGGCTGGCCACATGCAAGGCAAACGCCCTCTCCGCTGTACTATTGCTCCAGCCCACCTCCCCTCCCCCCAAGTCAGTCTTGGTTACTTATTAGTCAAACTTTCTGGTAACTCTGAGCTTTGTATTTATAATGAATTACTTGCTTTGCTATTTCCACTATAGCCTTTTCATATTTTTCTATAGAGCAATGTACTTTGCTTAAACACAGAAAGACCATTAATGCTGTGTTCTTAACATTTGGGAGTTAATTGAGAGACAGGACCCCCATGGGGAAGGACAAGCTGGACCAACCTAAGGACTTAGTCTGGGATTTACGGTAAAATCCTTGCTTGCACTTGGAGCCCAGAGAACTAAGCTTTGGAATCTATATCTCTTATTGTGTTTATTCAAATAATTGCAAGTAGTAATAAGAAATAAACTTAACTGCTTAATATGTACAACTAAAGGGAAAGAGAAAAGCAACATAGATGTCCCTGAGGGACAGAATCTCCTTGAGTTAATCCCCCAAGAGAATTGCCTCCGTCAAAATGCTTTCCCTCTATAAATGTTCTATCACACCAACGTGCATTCCTATACCTTCATTCCCTTCAGATGTTCAATAAGTATGCTAACAGCTCTGCATTAAATGGGTCATTTTTACCATCTATTTGTGAGTCCCCCACCTTTTTATTCCTCAGCTGTGAGGCCTGGGGAAGCGGCTCTAGGCCATCGAATGCATATGTCATGCAACCCACATTTTCTGAACGCACAGGATTATAATTACAAAGAAAACAAAAGTTTTTTCTTGAGCTGGGGAGATAGCTTAAATGGCAGAACATGACAAGCATATGCAACAGTCTAAATTCAATTCCTGTTACTGCATGGCCAGCCAAACACCACCAAGAGTGTCCCTTGTGATCCCCAGCACTACTGGGGATGGCCCCAGTGACTCCTGAGTGATGCCAATGCTCATACTTTGTGCTTTCAAGCACTGAAGGTCATAGAAAAAACTCTACCAGAAGTGGCCCCAATAAAAACATATCTTTTCCCTTTAGGACTGGGAATTGAACCCAGGGCCTCTTACATATATATTCTACCATTGAGTGACATCATGGTTTTATAAATAATTTTGTCTACTTTTTATGTACATACTTTTTGGAGATTGGTGGATGGCCAGAACTACAATCAGTGGTACTCAGGACTTACTCCTGGATCTGTGTTCAGGAATCACTTTTGGTGGGGCTCAGAGGACCATATGTGGTGCCAGGGATTCAAACCAGGGTCAGCCACATGCAAGATAAGCACCTTAATCCTTGTATGATCTTTAGCCCCAGGTGCATCACTTTTGGTACCACTTAATGTTGAGTAACTGTAAACCTAAGTGTACATTATAGAAATTTTCATGGAGAACTGCATGAAAACTCATTGTTGAATGAACAAAACAAGAGTGAGCAGAGGAAGCAGGGATGGGGAAATGAAAAACTAGCCAGGCTGCTGTCACACTGGTAGGACAGGAAAGAAATAGAAGCAGGGACTGGAGAGATGGTACAGCGGGTAGGGCATTTGCCTTGCAAACAATGGACCCGGGTTTGATTCTCAGAATCCCTTATGGTCCCCTGAGCACCACCAGGAGTAATTCCTGAGTGCAAAGCCAGGAGTAACCTCTGTGCATTGTTGGGTTGATCCAAAAAACCAAAATTTAAAAAAAAAAAAAAGAAGAAGAAGTAGAAGCAGACAGCGCCAGCCCAAGAGAAAAGGGAAAAGCCAAACTCTGGTCATTGAGAATGCTCAGTGGGGGAGGCAGTGGCTAAAGAGAAACACTGGGAGCTGAATTCCCAAAAATCTTTCATATGAAGGTTAGAAAGTCAGAAGGATAGGGAAGAAACTTCCTCCTAGCCCCCTAGCCTAGCTGTAGCACTCAGGCCCTTTGGTAAAAGTTATAGCTTCAGGTAACTATTTCATTGTCCCTTTCTTTAGATTTCCACTCTAATTCCTATTTGGCATTGAGTCTGGGATTAATGCTCACTCTGTCCCACTCAGGAAACTGTTTCCACTGTGATTCTATCAGCCTTCTCAGAAAGACTGAGATCATCAATTTGGGAAACAGTTGGTGTATGCATTGGTAGAGCTAATCCCTGTCCCAAAATCAAGTCAAACCTATTTTTTTGCTTACCTGAAAAGGCAGGTGAGTGTGTCAGTTGAAGAGGGACACTGAGACAATGTTGGAAGAAATTTTATATATATATATTTGTATATATATATATATGTGTGTGTGTGTGTGTGTGTGTGTCACTGTCACTGTCCTCCCATTGTTCATCGATTTGCTTAAGCGGGCCCAGTAATGTTGTGAGACTTGTTACTGTGTTTGCCATATCTAATATGTTACAGGTAGCTTGCTAGGCTTTGCCATGCAGGTGAGATACTCTAAGTAGCTTCCAGACTCTCCGAGAGGGGCAAAAGAATTGAACTCGGGTCAGACGTGTCAGCCGCGTGCAAGGCAAATGTTGCACCCTCTGTGCTATCGCTATATTTTATATATATAATATATATAAATATATATACAGTGCATATATATATACATATATATAAAATCATAAAGTAACCCTAACCTTTAGGCCAACTCCACAGTACGCCCATTCTGGGGAGTGGCCCAGAATATTGGTCACATTCACAGGCCTGCATTGGCAACTGTTTACTGGCCCACCCCAATGCCCACTCCCTAAAGTCAAACCCCTGTGGTACTTCCTGCTAACTTCATTTTTTTGTGCTTGGCTGGACATTATTAGGACATTATTTTTCCCTTCTCATCCCTATTCTTTGTTTTCTTCTTTTAATTGAAGTATAACCTAGATACCAAATAAAGCATGCATCTTCAGTGTATAATTGGATGAATTTTTCAAATATATTCACCCAGGTGTGCACTAACTAGATGGAAACCCTGTAGAATTCTTCTATTCTCCAAGAGACATCTTTCCTTTTTAGCTCCCCATTCAATACTGGAACTCACCCACAAGCAAGGGTAACCAGGACTCTGGATTCTAACTCTGGAATCTATGGATTCATTTTTTCTTTTCTTGGACTTCACATACATGAAATCACAGAGAGTGTACTCTTTTGTGCCTCTTTTTCATTAAACATATTTTTGAGTTTTATCCATGTTGTGTCTCTGTACTTCATTTCTTTTAAATGCAGGATTCCAACATGTGAAATTATCATATTGCTATGATATATCATATCATATATCAATATCATATCATATTGCTCATTCATTGGGGGATATTTGGGTTGTTGCCAGTTTGGAACTAATATTACTAAGGCTGTTAAAAATGTTCTTGTAGGGCCGGATCACTAGTACAGAAGGTAGGGCATTTCCCTTGAATGCAGCCAACCCAGATTCAATCCCCTGCATCCCATATAGTCCCCCAAGCACCACCAGGAGTAATTCCTGAGTGCAGAGCCAGGAGTAACCCCTGAGTATCACTGGGTGTGACACAAATGGCCAAAAAAATAAAAACCAGTTCTTGTATGTGACATGTTTTACTGAAGAATAAATTTCTTCCTACTGTTTTACTGAAGAATAAATTTATCCTGGGGAAAAGACATATATATATCCAGTTGTGTCTGGATTCAACACCTTCAATCAAAGCAACAGGACAGGGAGGGATAGTCTCATCTCTAGGCTCATACTGATAGATTCAGGCATCAAAAAGGCTGCCCTGATTTTTCCCAATCAATGAAGCTGTTCAATGCTTCCAACTGTCCAAAGGTAGCTAGCAGCATTCGATGGCAAACACAACACAATAGCAATGAGAGCCATGACAGGGCTCAAGTTTTTAATTAAATCTTTGTGCTTGGCTGAGTTTCTTCAGTCTCAGGCTTGACAAGTGTAATGAACACTATCTGCAGGATTTTAATCAACCTGTTCTTGGACTATCTTGTCTTAAGCATTCATCTCTTACCTATCCCATAAAACTTAGGAAAGGTGACAGACCTGAAATAAGAACTACTGATTCCACCCTGTGCCAAAGGGTCCCAGGAAACCAGTATGGTCTCCCCTGCAGAATCTATAGTGGTAAACACAGTTCCCTGCTGATACAATGATGGTTTAAAAAAATGATTTTTGCTCTCGCCCAATTTCCAGTTCTTCAGGGTAGTTCCTAGCTAGCAGAATATTTATTATCATAATTTATTATGTATTTATTAAATTTTCACTGCATGTCAGGAATCATCCTTAATTTTGTTTGCTTGCTTGCTTTTGGCTTACATTTTCCTTTCCATATAAACTCTAAGAGGTAAATATCACATTATTCTTTTCATAAATTCCTCAAGACACGAGGAAACCATGGCTTGGATGAAATAGACATCTTAATTATCTTCGATAAAAAATGCGAGAGACCTAAAACAGGAAGAAATACACTCTTAAATGTATATGCACCTAATGAGGGAACAGCTATATATTTAAAACAACTGCTAACAGATTTTAAGGAGGACATTGCTAGCAACAAAATAGCATTTGGAGACTTCAATATAGCCTTATCACCTCTGGATAGATCAACAAGAGCAAAACTCAGCAAGGAATCATTGGCTTTGAAAGAAGAAATAGAAGAGAAAGGGCTTATAGACCTATACAGAGCTTTACACAACCCCATCAAAAAATGGGGCAATGAAATGAACAGAAACTTTCTCAAAGAAGAAATCGGAATGGCTAAAACACACACGAGAAAATGCTACATATCATCAGGGCGATGCAGATCAAAACCACAATGAGATATCATTTCACGCCACAGAGACTGGCCCACATCCACAAGAACAAAAGCAACTGGTGCTACCGCAGATGTGTCTAGAAAGGGACCCTCTTCACTGCTGGTGCCCACTCTTTCGGCCCTTTTGGAAAACAGTATGGACAATTCTCAAAAAATTAGAAATTGAGCTCCCATTTGACCCAGCAATACCACTCCTGGGAATATATCCCAGAGAGACAAAAATGTATAGTCGAAGTGACATCTGCACTTGTTTGTTCATTGCAGCACTCTTTACAATAGCCAGAATCTGGAAGAAACCTGAGTGCCCAAGAACAGATGACTGGTTAAAGAAACTTTGGTACATCTACACAATGGAGTACTATGTAGCTGTTAGAAAAGATGAAGTTATGAAATTTACATACAAGTGGTACTACATGGAAAGTATCATGTTAAGCGAAATGAGTCAGAAAGAGAGGGATAGAAAGATTGCATTCATCTGGGGAACATAAAGTAACAAAATAGGAGACTAACACCCAAGAGTGGCCGGGATTAGTACCAGGACGTTTACTCCATGTCCTGGAGGCCAACCACACATGCTAGGGGTAAAAGGAGCTCAGATAGAGAAGGGAGCATCAAATAAAGGGTGTTGGGAGGATCCTCCCAGCATGGGAGAAGCATACTGAAAGTAGACTATAGACCAAACATGACTGCCACTCAATGCCTCTTTTGAAAACCACAACACCCAAGAGGAGAGAGAGAGAGAAAACAAAAGTTAATGCCCTGCCACAGAGGGAGAGTGGGATGGGGGGGAAGGGGGGTGGGAGGGATACTGGGATCTGTGGTGGTGGCAAATGGGCACTGATGGAGAGATGGGTATTTGATCACTATATAATTGAAACCCAAGCACAAAAATTTGTAAGTATACAACTGTACCTCATGGTGTCTGACTAATAAAAATTTTTAAAAATTGCCATAGATTAGGGGCATAGACAACAGAAACTTATTATATCTGGAGGTTGATTTTTTTCCCTTTTTCTGGCAATGCACAGGTGTTACTCCTGGCTCTGCATGCAGGAATTACTCCTGGCAATGCTCAGGGAATCATATGGGATGCTGGGAATCTAACCCGGTTTGGCCGTGTGCAAAGCGCTGTGCCCTACCCGCTGTGCTATCACTCCAGCCCCTACAGTCTGGAGGTCATAGTGCAAGAGCAGCATGTCAGGTGTGTCAGATTCTGGTGAAAATTCTTCTGGAATTTCAAGCAAACAGCTTTTCTTCACCCCCCCCTTTTTTTATTGGTGAAACACCATGAGGTACAGTTGTAGATCCACAAATTTTGTGCTTGGGTCTCGACTATACAATGATCAAACACCCATCCCTCCACCAGTGCCCATTTCCACCACTATG
The DNA here is from genome assembly GCF_029834395.1 of Sorex fumeus. NCBI lineage: Eukaryota > Metazoa > Chordata > Mammalia > Eulipotyphla > Soricidae > Sorex > Sorex fumeus. The sequence goes on from NW_026606143.1 coordinate 1,554,894, forward strand.
GATAATATCGCTCCCACCCCCATCCCCCCATCCCACCCTGCCTCTGTGGCAGGGCATTCCCTTTTGTTCTCTCTATTCTTTGGGGTGTTGTGGTCTGCAAAAGAGGCATTGAGTGGCAAAAATTTTCAGTCCATAGTCTACTTTCAACATGCCTCTCCCCTCCTGGGAGGATCCTCCAGACACCCTTTATTTGGTGCTTCCCTCTCTATCCGAGCTGTCCTTTCCCATAGAACACCCGGTTGGCCTCTTAGCTATGGAGTAATCCTCCTGGTGCTGATCTCAGCCATTCTTGGGTATTAATCTCATATTTTGTTACTTTATGTTCCCCAGATGAATGCAATCTTTCTATGTCTATCCCTCTCTTTCTGACTCATTTCGCTTAGCATGATACTTTCCATGTTGTACCACTTGTATGTCAATTTCATGACTTCATCTTTTCTAACAGCTACATAGTACTCCATTGTGTAGATGTACCAAAGTTTCATTAACCAGTCATCTGTTCTTGGGCATTCAGGTTTCTTCCAGTTTCTGGCTATTGTAAAGAGTGTTGCAATGAACAAACAAGTGCAGATGTCACTTTGACTATACATTTTTGCCTCTCTGGGATATATTCCCAGGAGTGGTATTGCTGGGTCAAATGGGAGCTCAATTTCTAATTTTTTGAGAATCGTCCATACTGTTTTTTTTCCAAAAGGGCTGAACCAGTTGGCATTCCCACCAACAATGAAGAAGTGTCCCTTTCTCGCCACATCCACGCCAGCATCGGTTGCTTTTGTTCTTGTGGATGTGGGCCAGTCTCTGAGGTGTGAGATGGTATCTCATTGTGGTTTTGATCTGCATCTCCCTGATGATTAATGATGTAGAGCATTTTCTCATATGCTTTTTTGCCATTCGGATTTCTTCTTTGAGAAAGTCTCTGTTCATTTCATTGCCCCATTTTTTGATGGGGTTGGATGTTTTCTTCTTGTGGAGTTTAACCAGTACTTTGTATATCCTTGATATCAACCCCTTGTCAGATGTCTATTCAGCGAATATACTTTCCCATTCTGTAGACTGTCTTTGTATTTTGGTCACTGTTTCTTTGGAGGTGCAGAAGCTTCTTAGTTTAAGATAGTCCCATTTATCTATCTCTGTTTTCACTTGCTCGGCCAGTGGCGTGGCATCTTTGAAAATACCATTAGCTTCAATGTCATGGAGGGTTTTGCCAACTTTGTCTTCAATGTACCTTATGGTTTCTGGTCTGATGTTGAGGTCTTTAATCCATTTTGACCTTACTATTGTACACGGTGTTAGGCAGAGTTCTGAGCCCATTTTTTTTGCAGGCAGCCGTCCAGTGATGCCAGCACAATTTGTTAAAGAGGCTTTCCTTACTCCACTTCACATTACTTGCACCTTTATCAAAGATTAGATGATCATATGATTGAGGGAAAATGTCAGTGTATTCAACCATGTTCCATTGGTCTGCAGTTCTGCCTTTGTTCCAGTACCATGCTGTTTTAATTATTACTGCTTTGTAGTAGAACTTGAAGTTCGGGAGGTTGATTCCTCCCATTTTCTTTTTCCCAAGAATTGCTTTAGCTATTCGTGGGGGTTTATTGTTCCATATAAATTTCAGGAATGTTTGCTCCATTTCTTTGAAGAATGTCATGGGTATCCTTATAGGGATTGCATTGAATTTATACAATGCTTTCGGTAGTGTTGCCATTTGACAATGTTAAGTGTCCCGACCCATGAGCAGGGGATATCTTTCCATTTCCTCATGTCCTCTTTTATTTCCTGAAGTAGCGTTTTGTAGTTTTCTTTGTACAGGTCCTTTACTTCCTTAGTTAAGCTGATTCCTAGGTACTTGATTTTCTGGGGCACAATTGTGAATAGGATTGTTTTTTTCATGTCACTTTCTTCTCTCTCACTGTTTGCGTATAGGAAAGGCATGGAATTTTGGGTGTTGATTTTATAGCCAGCAACTTTGCTATACAAGTCTGTTGTTTCTAGGAGTTTCTTGGTGGAGGTTATAGGGTTCTCTAAGTATAGCATCATCTCATCTGCGAATAGTGAGAGCTTGATTTCTTCCTTTCCTACCTGAATGCCCTTAATATATTTTTCTTGCCTAATCGCTATTACTAGTACTTCCAGTACTATATTGAACAGCAGTGGAGATAGTGGGCATCCTTGTCTCGTCCCTGATCTTAAAGGGAAGGCTCTCAAGTAAACAGCTTTTCACCATGCCTTCACATGCTAGGGAGATGGCACAACCTCTCTAGAGGCATTGCTATTAAGGATATTAATTCCATCATGAAGCCTTCAGACATAATCACATTGAACTCAAGCTACTTCCCAAAGAAGCCACCTCCAAATCACATCACATTAGGGGGCTAGATCTTCAATGTATGAATTTGAGGGGTGTGACACAAGTCAGAGCTTGTTAGGAAGTAGTTGGACCATGAACACATATTAGAAAACAATCAACCTGAGTAAATCAGAACTTAAGTATGATTCTAGAGTGCATGCACTTAACCACCAAGTTACAAAGTGTGTTGGTAATATCAAGATTTCTGCTCTCAATCATGCCAGTTCTCAGAATGGCTCTTGTTATACATATCCTGTGTCTGCTCAAGTTCAGGTTGCAAGGCAGTAATCACTAACCCAAATGATACACCAGACTCAAAGCCCAAGCCCACCCCTAGGTTTGCTTGTACTGCTTGAGATATACGAGGTTTAACCATCCTTCATATTCCAGCTGACTCATAGCTCTTTCTGTAGGCCTTTCCCAAGACCACGCCCTTCAGTGTTGCACAGGGGTTACTCTTGGCTCTGCACTCAGGAATTTCTCCTGGCGGTGTTCAGGGGACCATATGGGATGCTGGGAATCAAACCCGGGTTGGCCGCATGCAAGGCAAATGCCCTATCTGCTGTGCTGTCACTCGAGCCCCATGACAGTGAATTCTTAATCTTAAAACATTTCCTCCCCCCAAAAGCAAGAGGGGGTAGTGGGGAGAAGAGACAGATGAGAGGCAACAGGGGCCAGAGTCAGTGGATTAAGATACAAAAGTGGTATTAAGGAATGGTAGAGCCAAATACTCAAACCACGGAGTTAACAACATTGAAATCAAGAGAACGAAACTTTAACAATCGAACTCAAAAAGATGCCTGTTAAGAAGGCCAGATGGGGGGCATGGTGGAGGGGATATGGAAAGGAACCTGGGAACACTGGTGGAGGGAGGTTGACACTGGTGGTGGGATCGATGTTGCAATATGCATGTCTAAAACTCAACTATGAATGCATACCTTTGTAAATCACTGTGCTTTAATAGAAAAATTAAAATTAAAAGGAAATTCCTCCCACCCTACCATGTATGTAGATTTTCCCACTTCTTAGCTTTCCAGAAGGAAGACATATTGTCCTTTCACTTGCTATTTAAGCAAGTGGCATCTAGTTCTGGAAAAGTAAAGGTCCAACTGTAGGTTGGGAGCCTTTTCTGTTCCTCCTGGGAGTTTCTGTGGGCTTCTCATTTAGCCCCTAGAGGGAAACCAGAAAAAATAAATCTTACTCTTGTATATTCCAGTTGTCTCTCAGCACTTTCCGTGGATCAGTGTTATGCTAACTGCAGACTTGGAAATAAGCCCTTAAAGAGGGTCCTGGAAGGACCAGCAAGGTACTTGAGTGTTAGACGATATGCCTTGCTTGTGGATTCAGTTCCTGGCTCTGCATGCTCCCTCTTTCCCAGCACCACACCATCTCCTGAGCGAGCACATTACGTCTCCATCAGTTGCACCTTGTGTGACCTTGGTGTTATGATGCTAAGAAATGAATATTCACCGGATATAAAGGAGCTCCCCATAGCTTTTTTTGAAAACTGAAAAAAAATAGGACTTTCTCATAGAATTATCTGGCATCAAATGATTAAAGAACATTAGATAATGAGACACCTGACAACTTCTGATGGGACCCAGTCTCAAGTACACAACATCATCTACATTAAATATCACCAACATCACCCAAGTACAAATGTTAACATGAGCAAACAATTTATAATGGCTTTTTTGTTTGTTTGTTTTTATTGAATCACTGTGAGATACAGTTACAAAACTTTATGTTTGAGTTTTGGTAATCACTTGATCACTTGACTTCCCGTTAATTGTCGATTTGCTCGAGCCAGTAACGTCTCCATTTGTCCCTGTCACGTGCTAGTGTAACCCAATGGCATCTGTTCGTTCTAGGAACACAAAGAGCCTCAAGTCAATCGTTCATAATCTTGATGAAGAAGTCTGACCATCTGGTAGGTGGGCGGCCACGCGGTCTTTTGACATCCCGTGGAATCCAGTCAGTAATGGCTCTAGTCCAGCGGTAGTCTCCAAATCTCATTACGTGACCAGCCCATCTGATTTTTGACACCTTGGCAAACAAGACAGCATCCCTAATTCTTGATCGTCGATGGAGGTCTGAACTCCGGATTCTTTCTCTTATTTGAGTGAAACGTGATACTCCAAGCATAGCTCTTTCAATTCCTCTTTGGGAGACCTGAATAGCATTCTCATCCTGTTTTCATAGGGCCCAGGTGTCTGAGGCATATGCTAATGCAGGAAGAACAGTGGAACCAAAGAGGTGTGCCCGGAGCCAGAGGTTCTTCGTCTTCTTAGCTATTTCTTTGACGCTCTTGAAGGCGTTCCAAGCCGCTCTCTTCCTCCTGCGCAGCTCGGGTGCCAGGTCATTTGTCATGTTGACTTCTCGACCTAGGTACACATAACTGTTGCATTTGGAGATGGTCATTCCGTTGAGAGCGAATGGAGTGTCAGGAACGAGGCTGTTTCTCATAAACATTGTCTTCGTAAGATTCAGCTGTAGTCTGACCTTTCCACACTCAGGGTCAAAGTCGGCCAGCATTTGTGCCGCTTGGCTAATGTTTGGTGTTATTAGAACAATGTCATGAGCAAAGTGAAGGTGGTGCAGTTGCCGACCATCTATCTTTGGTAATACAATGATTAAACACCCATCCCTTCACCAATGCACATTTTCCACCACCAAAGTTTCCAGTATCCCCCCCCACCCCACCCCTTCCCCTGCCTGTGTGGTAGACAATTTTCATAATACTCTCTACTTTGATTACATTCAATATTTTGACAACAGTCCCATCATTATTATTTGGAATTTTCCCACCACCACTCAAACCTGCTGAAATGGCAATGCTAATAAACAAAATTTATTTTGTTTTCCTTGTTATGAATAGCATATGATGTCATGCGACCGCCAGAGTGACCGCGCTCCTGAAATTCTAAAAATTTTAATAATTAGGGTCTGGAGAGATCTCTGCAGTGAGCTGCTCGGTTCCAGATTCTTCTATGTCTCTGGATCACGGCCTTTTAAGGGGCTTAAGGAGTAGCTGGTAGCGTCATCTCAGAGTCCCATCAGGGCAGGGGTTGGGGGGAACGATGGCGAGAGGAACCGGGTCCTCCTTCATCCTGTGAAGCCTGGTGTTTGCGGTTACTGCTCTCATGTACCTGAGATTCTCATTGGTTCTGGAAGATGGAGGTCGCCGGGATTACTAGGGGCCAGGTGGAGGGACAGCACCTGCTGCTGTCTGAAATTTTACCATCTGAAGTAGCCCGGTGGACATGGCTATCGAAGAGATTTGAGTTAGAAGTCATGGATAAGCTTCTCCATTGCCATTCTGGAAGATGTGATAGATCCATCAGGACGTCGGAGGGCAGTCATCTTGGTCTTGTAATTGGTGAAGGACAGGCGGGTGTTACGAATACTTTTCCCGGCTTCTGCCGCATCTACCAGCACTTCTGCTCTTCTCTCTTCTCAGAGGTCTTCCTTGATCGCATCTCTGCACTGCTTTGTGAGCTCAGATGTTCACTTGCAGTTGCCTGAGGCATGCGCCAAACCACGTTGGTGAATAAGCTCAAGAGTTTTTGAAGACAGGCGTTTTTTTGTGGCTATCTCTCTCTTGGCGTTCCTCGCACAGTCATGGAGGTGCTGAACCAGTCGATTGTATTCCTCGTCAATGTTGTCAACAATGGCATCTTCCCATGTTGCCGTAATATGCTCATGGCCAAGTTTGTGTTGACAAGGACACTGACGCCTCCAACACCTCTTTTATCACATGTTCTGAGGAACAATTATTCTCCAGTGTCAAAAACGGCGTGACGAGCTTGGTGCCTTCTTGTCTCGATCAGACCAATGTTGTCATACTTGATCTTTCACGCTTGTACCATCAGGTCCTCGATGGATGCATCTGATGCTAGCATACGTGCATTGAAAGTACAGATGATCATTTTTGCCTTCCTTCGTTGTGGCAGCCTAGTTCGGCCTTGAGATTTTATCGGCCTCTTCTTTCTCATCCTTCTCAATGCTGCCATATTGGTGACGCCTTCAGTGTCAGGGGATGAGACCCATTGTAATTACTGGTTTTGGCATATCGAATACACAACGGATAGCTTGGGAGGCTCTGCCGTGTGGGCGGAATGCTCTCGGTAGCTTGCCAGGCTCTCCGAGAGGGATAGAGGCTTTTGGGGTGGCCTCTAATCGCCCTTGTAGGTGTTACCATATTTGAACCCTATCAAATAGGGTCCACCTGCCGACATACCAAATTCCACAGGATGGATATGTCGTTACCAATGTTCTCCCTTCCGAAATCCGACATGCCATTTCGTCAGTAAAGAAACGAACAGCACCCGGCCCAGACAAGGTCAGACCTGAACACCTGAAGAACCTGCCGTCAGTACTCATCAATATGCTGGCTCGGCTCTTCACACGCTACCTGTCTGAATGCAAGGTTCTGTCCCAATGGAAAACCAGCAGGACTGTACTACTGTACAAGAAGAGAAACATCCACGACATTGGCAACTATTGCCTGATCTGCCTATTGTCTGTCATCTACAAGTTGTTCACTCGAATCATCCTGAATAGGATTGGCAGAACGCTAGATGAAGGACAACCATGTGAGCAAGCCGGGTTCCTCAAAGGATTCAGTACCATCGACCATATCCACACGATATCCAAGCTCATCGAGATTTCTCGGGAGTTCAAGATGCTGCTCTGTCTAACATTCATTGATTTAAAGAAAGCCTTTAATTCTGTTAAGACGGAAGCAGTCATTGAAGCCCTAGCCAATCAGGGCATTCAAACTCAATACATCAGGATCCTCCGTTGAGGTGTATTATGGATTCACTACCAGGATCTCACCATTCTACAAAGAAGTAATCTCTGATGTCAAGAGAGGGGTTCGGCAGGGTGATACCATTTCACCGAAACTCTTCAGTGCCACCCTCGAGAACATCATGTGACGACTGGAATGGGAAGGAAGGGAAGTGAAGATAGATGGTCAGCAACTATACCACCTCCGCTTTGCTAATGACATTGTTTTAATAACACCAAACATTAGCCAAGCAGCACAAATGCTGGCTGACTTCGACCGTGAGTGTGGAAAGGTAGGACTACAGCTGAATCTTACGAAGACGATGTACCTGACGCTCCATTCGCTCTCAACGGAATGACCATCTCCAAATGCAACAGTTATGTGTACCTAGGTCGAGAAGTCAACATGACAAATGACCTGGCACCCGAGCTGCGCAGGAGGAAGAGAGCGGCTTGGAACGCCTTCAAGAGCGTCAAAGAAATAGCTAAGAAGACAAAGAACCTCTGGCTCCGGGCACATCTCTTTGGTTCCACTGTTCTTCCTGCATTAGCATATGCCTCAGACACCTGGGCCCTATGAAAACAGGATGAGAATGCTATTCAGGTCTCCCAAAGAGGAATTGAAAGAGCTATGCTTGGAGTATCACGTTTCACTCAAATGAGAGAAAGAATCCGGAGTTCAGACCTCCATCGATGATCAAGAATCAGGGACGCTGTCTCGTTTGCCAAGGTGTCAAAAATCAGATGGGCTGGTCACATAATGAGATTTAGAGACGGCCGTTGGACTAGAGCCGTTACTGCCTGGATTCCACGGGATGTCCAAAGACCACGTGGCCGCCCACCTACCAGATGGTCAGACTTCTTCATCAAGATCATGAACGATTGGCTTGAGGCTCTTTGTGTTCCTAGAACGAACAGATGCCATTGAGCTACACTAGCACGCGACAGGGAGAAATGGAGACGTTACTGGCTCGAGCAAATCGACAATTAACGGGAAGTCAAGTGATCAAGTGAAGTAGCCCGGTGAAATTCGTCTAGTCCATAGGCATCTCTGCAGTGAGCTGCTAGGTTCTGAGATTCTTTTGTGTGTCACAATTTATAATGTTTTGCTTTTTGTTTTGGGGCCACACCTGGTAGTACTCAGTGCTTACTCCTGGTTCTGTGCTCAGGGATCACTCCTGGTGGTACTCAGTAAGCCGTAGCTAGTGCCAGGGGTTGAACAGGGTGGGCTGTTTGCAAGTGTTCTCTAAGCTGAACTTTATCTAACTTCTGAAGAAACAATTACTTTTAAATGCAGAGTGCAGGAAATTCTCTAAAAGACAAAGCCCTGGATGCTTGTCCATGTACAAACAAAAGGAAGAAGAGGGACTGTAAGCTACAGCATTTCTCAAGGATTTTCTGACATGACCCCCTTCTGACCTTGTTCTCTTCTTGTGGTCCTCATATCAGTTGGTTCCCTAGTCTTGTTTCATATCCTTGCATTGATGTGATTGTCACCTGTGCCTGGTAATGTACAGGCAAGCCATATAGCCCATGGTTGACAATAGACCGAAAGACATTAAATGGAAATAAAACAAATAAAACAAATAATGCCTTGGTGCTTGATTCTTGGCTGGGGTGGAAAGACATTTCCACTAGGAAGACATTTTTTGGACAAAAGAGGAAGTTTTACTTTGAACTGAATAGTGGAATTTCTGTTAAAATTTAGTTGTATGAAATGTACAGTTTAAAAGACATTGATAAAGATAAAGGCTGAAGTGATAGCACAGTAGGTAGGGCATTTGCCTTGCATGAGGCTGACCCGGGTTCGATTCCCAGCATTCCATATGGTCCCCTGAGCACTGCCAGGAGTAATTCCTGAGTGCAGAGCCAGGAGTACCCCCTGTGTATGTATTGTCAGGCGTGACTGAAAAACCAAAACAAAAAAAATTCTTTGTTTTTGGTGAGGGGACTCCCCAGCTGGTGTTTGAGGGACCCAGGATCACTTCCCACAATACTCTATTCCTGATGCCTAGCAATGTTGTGGAGCAGGGGGCAAGGACATGTGCTGCCAGGGACCAAACTCGAGGTCTTGTGAACGTGAAGCATGCACTGCATCTCTTTGAGCTATTTTCCCAACGTGGCATCTTGTTTTTCCAAAACATATATTGAATATATGGGAACAAGCTATCATGAAGCCTGCAATCAACATTTTTAAAAAATTGTGTCTGACTTTATTATATGGAGCAATCATTATTATAATCAATTATCATTATTATAATCAATCTAGAAATGACAGAGGATGGGCACAGAAATAAAGGTGATGGTGAAGAGCCCAGGTGCATTTTTGTTTCTTTGTGATGTTTGGGCCATACCTGTGGGTGTTCTCTGGGGTTACTCTTGATTAGAATAGATCACTGCTCTGGGAATGATGCGATGTTACAGATCTAACCTGAGGCTCTCAGAGTGAGAGTCCTTTAAGTCCTTCTAGTCCTTTAAAGCCATTTCCCTGCTCCCACTAACCCACTGTGACTTTCGATATATGTTTTAAGTTTTTTTTAAAGAACCATGACAATTATTGATAGTTGAGTTTTAGACATATAATATTTTAGTACCAGTTCTACTACCAGTGTTAACTTCCCTCCACCAGGGTTCCCATGTTCCCTCCCCACCACCCCCTAGCTTGTACCTTGACAGGCACGTTCCTTGTACCTTGGATCTCGTTTTCAGTGTTGTTCACTCCGTGGTTTGGATACATGGCTATACCACTCGCCCACATTACCCACTTGCCCTTGAACCCTGCTCTCCCTACTTCCCTTCATCTTACTTCCCATTCCCCCCAACACACCTTGGTTTCTTCACTTATGTGCTCCCCCTATACTCTGGGGTCAAGGGTGATCTAGGCATTTCCCCTTGACTACAATTGTTCCCTCGACCAATTATTCTATATACCACAGACAAACTGTGCCTGTCCTCCTTCTGGCTTACTTCATACAACATGATAGCTTCTAGTTCCATCCAGGTGCAACCAACGTATAAAAGATTCAGGAGGAAAAAATACCTATAGTGAAGAAAGCATATGTTTGGGAAAGAAGCAAGAAATATGAATACATTTAGTATATAAGGAGGGTAAAGTTAGAAAACAGGGTAAGGGCTAATCAGGGGCAAAGGGTGTAATGATAGGAAGAGCAAATGATCTCCTGGGGGGGCCAGAGAGATAGTACAGTGGGTAGGGTGCTTGCTTTCAAGCAGTGAATTCGGATTTGATCCCTGGCATTCTATGGTCGTCCAAGCCTGCCAGGAGTAATTCTTGATCACAGAGCCAGAAGCCAGAAGTAACTCTTGATCACTGAGCACTGTGGGGTGTGCCCCACCCCCCGAAAAAAAGGTTTCCTGGGGTACTGGAAACTTTCTATTTAATTGATGTTGGGTATATAAGGGTTAGCTAAACAGTAGCTCAGAAAATTGTACACTTAAGGCTTGGCACTTGATATCAACCTGTAACATTTATGTTATAAAGATGAAACTTAATCTTAAAAAGTGAAACATCCTGCCATTATTACTTAATGGGAATAACGGGAGAGTTTCATTGGTAAAGAGGTAAAACAAAAAATGGGAGAGAGGGAGATGGCTAGACAATGGAGAGGGATCACGATCACGATCATCCTGTTGTTCGTCGATTGCCTCGAGCAGGCACCAGTAACGTCTCCTTCGTCCTAGCCCTGAGATTCTAAAAAGTGCCACATTCAAGGCTCTTTCAGGCTTAGGAGAATGAGACCCATCATTGTTACTGGCATTTGGCATATTGGGTATGCCACGGGGAGTTTGACAGACTCTGCCGTGTGGGCAGGTTACATTTGGTAGCCTGCCAGGTTGTCCAAATCAAGAATGAGATAAGATGTCGTGCAGCAGCGAATGTGGCCACGTGCTTCCAGAAGCTGGATTTTATAGTCTCTGGGTCTTGGCCGTTGATGGGATTACACGGTGCCAGGGGGCAGTTGGTGGGTGTGACACCCGCCTACTGGAAGATGGAGGATCTGGATGGAGGATGTTCAGCCCTGATCCGAGCAGGTTTGGAGATCTCAGCCCCAGGACCTGTGTGCCTTTGTTCCTCTGCCAGTACCTTCATGTGTGTGGAGAGTAGTCTCAGCATGGTTGTGGCTGGTTCCAGAGGTCTTCGACTGCCGGGGCTCTGCTTGGGGCGGGGAGGGAAACTCAACCTGTCACTCTCCAAGGGGTCCCAACGAGGACAGCCAGGCGCGGGGGCAGGAGACTCTGCGCTGTTCTTTTCTGGGAGCTGGTTTTATAGTCTCTGGGTCTTGGCCATTGATGGGATTACATGGCGCCGGTGGGGGGGGGGGGAGGAGGCAGTTGGTGGGTGTGACCCCCGCCTACTGGAAGATGGAGGATCTGGGTGGAGGATGCTCAGCCTCGATCCAAGCAGGCTTGGAGATCTCAGCCCCGTGACCTGCATGCCTTTGTACCTTTGCCAGTACCTTCATGCATGTGGAGAGTGGTCTCAGCATGGTTGTGGTTGGTTCCAGAGGTCTTTGGCTGCCAGGGCTCTGCTCGGGGTGGGGAGGGAAACTCAACCCGATGGAGAGGGAATGAATCCTTAAAAAGTTTGAGTGCAAGCATTGCATTCAAGGCCTTCAAGGTAACTAGCACACTCTTCCATAGTTCTCATGAAGCTGAACAGATTAACCTTATCTGGTTATCTGGAGAGTCTATTGAGTCTTACAGAGGAACTCATTCATACATTATGGGGCCATGAATGTGCCACTCCCCTCCAACACTGAGATAGTTGTGACAGAATAATTTGCAGGCTGATCAGTATTTATCTTTGGGTCCCATCTGGTGGTTCTCAGAGCTCATCCTGGCTTTGCCTAGGGGCATTAAACCCAGACCTCCTGCATGCAAAGCTCCATCTCTGTGAGCACTCTCTAGCCTTGATCATTATTTGTAAACTATCCAGGTTGTGCATAGGATAGTTTAATAAATTTCTTTTAAGTTCTAGTATTTGGGTTTTGGCCCCACACCCCATAATACTCAGGAGTGACCCCTGGTGTAGGGATTTAAATCAGGGTTGGTTGCATGCAAGGTATAGTGCATGCTAAACACCTGCACTATTAGTCTGGCCCCAGTACTTTCTAGTTTAGAGAAACTAGAATTGGGGGTGCTGGGATTGAGCCTAGAGCAAGGCATGCATCCTACCACTGAAATACATCTTTGGGCCAAATTAAAAAATTTCAGTGTATTGGTTCTCATGTAATTTAAATCTATTCTCACTTCCTAATGTTTCCAGTTTCTTAAGCCAGAATGCCTTTATAACAAGGATTTGGGTGCAATTCCCATTATTAGGCATAAAACCCTTTTAATACGATGATGATACTGAGTTTGAATGACTGTCACTGTCACTGTCTTCCCGTTGTTCATCGATTTTCTCGAGTGGGCCCAGTAACGTCTTCATCGCGAGACTTTGTTGTTACTGTGTCTGGCATATCGAATACGTCACGGGGAGCTTGCCAGGCTTTGCTGTGCGGGAGAGATACTCTCGGTAGCTTGCAGGGCTCTCTGAGAGTGGTGGAGGAATCGAACTTGGGTTGGCCATGTTGGCTGCGTGCAAGGCAAACGCCCTACCTGCTGTGCTATTGCTCCAGCCCTTGAATGACTATGTTTAATAACATTTAAGTCATGTGTATTTGTTTCGAAAGACACTCAGTTTGAATCTGAATATCACAAACTAGAGAGCTAGTTAATGCTTAGCTACAAGTGAATTATATACAACTCAAACCCCAACATATTTGCTTTCTCCTTTTTCCCCTTTATAGTAATAATGTATCTGAGTAATGCTGAAAGTAGTTGTGGTTCAGAGTATTGTTAATTGTAGGATAACATTGGTTTGTCCTTTCTCCCTGGCAGGAGGGAGCTTAGGTTTATTGGGTTACACCCAGCACAGTGCCCCCAAGACACTCCCATTCCTCTGTGCTTATCTTTAATTTCTCTGTGATCTCTTCCCCAAATAGTTAATCACTATTTTCCCCTAAGCAGTACCTGTGACTTGTAAAGTCAAATTCCTCAGAAATCTCTGATTTTGTAGTTGTAAGTGAAATACTGCTTTTCTCCTTCCCTTATGTCCTTTTGCATAGTTTACTTCAGAGCAATGTCCTTTTTGTATAGACACAGGAAGACAGTAAATGCTACGCTTTTGTAACTTGGGAGTTAATTTACTCCGTATATACTCATTCCTGGGCATCTGTTTTCTCGACTTAAGCCTCAGTTGCCCTTAGTTCCTAGCACCCCCAAAGCAGGGTTCCGATGAGGGACTGGATGGACCCAGGGCAAGCTGTGAGCTACCACGGCATCAAAATGGGCCAGGCCAAGAGCTATAATACTTAACTATAAGAGCATGGTCATGGACAAATTCTGTCATGATCCAAAGAGTAACAACTGGATTAGGACTCTGCTAGGGTTAGGAAAGACTAATCTGGCCACAGTCTGCGATATACATAGCAAGATGTCCCAAGAGAGCCACCCTACAAGGTTAATTTATCTCTGTGTCCATACAAAATGACTAATATTATTAAGGAGTAGAATTAATGGTTGTTGGACTAAGGAAAGGAGAAACACCTCTAGAAGGTATTTCACCCTTGAGGATCTCCTGGCTGCAGGAAATCTTTGTCTTATTTTAGAAGAGCTTCCCTGGGAAGAAAGGGCTTTCACATGCTGATTGGGCTATCTCACCCAATGTGTAGTTGCTACCCCCTTGGCTTGGAGGTTGGGCACTAGACCTAGGCGCTGCCAGAGAGACTAGCAGGGGTTACAGGAGAAGGGAATGAGGGGCAGTGTGAGACTAGAATGGGGAGCTTAGTGAGACTGGAATAGACGTGTGGGGAGAGAGCCTGCACCGCACTCACTTATTTGTGATTACAGTTAATCACATCTCTGTTTGAAAGTATCACACACATACATGGCTATGATTTAAAGAATTTAGGATAGTCCATCAGAATTCTATGGGTTCATAATAAAACACGTTTAATCAGTTGGAAGTAAACTGCACAGCACTGATGGCTTTTAAAGCTGTGAGAAAACTTTTATTGAAATTTACTTAGATATGAGGAGGCAAAGAGGGGGATACTCATTCAAGAGAGACCAAGGGCTTCTCCAGAGTGGAAAAGGACGAGGAAACTTTAAAATGATATTTAAGGTATCACTTTATCTCTGCATCATGGCACTTCTGTTTTCAAAAGCTATCACATGTCTAACATCAGCCCATTTCCTTTAGGTTTTTTCACCATTGCTATCTTCTGTCATTTACTCTTATTTTCAATAATTTATTCACATAATTTATTAATCTGTTGATTTGTGTATTAGGCATTAATGCTGCAGTTTTAAACCCACCACTAGTGTCAGTGTCCCTCCAATTTGATGAAACATTTCCTCCCTCATCCCACCCCACCTCCTTTAGCAAACGGTTTTAAAAAAAAAATCCTTGTTTCTTATGCAGTAAATAGTCTACCTCTTCTTTCACTAAGGTTTCTGTTTAAACAGCACCTCAATGAATAGCCAGATGCATGGTTTTAGTCAAAGATTCAAACTAATTCTACATGCAGTATGTTATTCTGTAACTGCAGATCATCACTTGTATTTTCCCATCTGGTTAGAAGTACTCCAGCCACTTGAAGAGGTCTAATGGATTCTGTGGGTTTTACTTTCATCTTTGAAATCCTTAGATTTCCATCTTTACAACATTCAGCATTTTAAGAAAAACACGTCTGACTTTTGGTATGTAAAAGAGGTCTTCCTCTTCAGTTGTCATTTAATACTACTCCAACTCCTTAAAGTTGCCAAATCCTTTTGCTCTGCAAAGTGATAAAACCGTACTGAAACACAAACCCCTTACTCTTCACCCTTCTTGCTACTCTTCTAAATAAGTTGCCTGATACTCTCAGATCAGATAGATATGTGTAGAGAGGTTGTAGAGGACACAGATCATCTTATTCAGATTAGTTTTTTAAACTACTAAATTGGTTAAATGAAACTACATGGGAATAGTTTAAAAAAATCTCCCAAATAGATTCTGAGAAGCTGACACTTCCTTTAAATTAAATTTGTATTATATGAGTTTACATTTCAGTTGACGGATTGGTAAGGTTTTGAAGGAAAACTATCAATTTGCCACTTTGGAAAAGTGATGAACTTCAAAACGTAGAAGACATGGGTCAGAGAGACCATGGACTGAACACTGCTGAGAGTGAATCTGATCACAGAACCAGGAGAATCGAGTACTATGGGTATGGATTGAAAAACAAAAAGGCAAGAGAGCACAGGGGGTAAGTTTTGCATAGAAGCCCACTGTGGTCCCTGGCACCACATATGGTATCTTGAGCACCACCATGTCAACTTTCAGAAGTTTAACTGGGGAGGGGACAACCCCCCCCCCCCAAAAAAAAATACAAAAAACTTGAACTACTGATGATTAAATATTTAATACTTTACTGGTGACAGTGATTTAATGATTTGGTTTTAATTTTCTGAACCAACACCTGTCTTTTTATGCATTGTATAATTAGCACCTTTCTCTAAACAATTTATGTACCATGATGCAAAGCTGTTTCATTAACAAGCACCTGAATAGAGTATGTTTTAATGGCATTTGCCTATAATAAAAAAAAGTTCTACCTCATTTGAAACACAAATGTCATTATAAATTGATAATCTATATTTGTCTAATTTGTTCCTTGTATTTTTGAGTAATGTTCACATGTAGGGGACTTTCTACCCATTCAAACAGTCTAATTCTTGTTTGGTTTTGGTTTGGGGACACACCTGGCTGTGCTCAGAGCTTATTGTTGGCTCTTTGTTCAGGGAACAGTATGTGGAGCTGGGAATCAAACTGTTGTCAGCTGAGTGCAATGCAAATGCTTTGCCTCCTGCACTATCTCTCTGCTCCTGCAAATATTGTGCTTGATATATATTCTTCAACTATATATATACTGATGAAAAACTGCTGAGTTACTACTAAATGTCACACAACCTTTATTATTTTATTATTATTAACCTTAACAATAAATTACCTAATAAAGCCACAACAAGACATCGTTGGACTAGAATGGGCCAAAAAGCATGTAGACATAGCTTTGGCATTCTTTAAATCTTTGTGTCTGGCCTAGTTGGCTTCCATTTTTATTTGCAAATATATTTTTCATGAGTTCTTTTTAAGCAGCACTTGGTCAAGCACACTTTAAAAAGATTTGCAATTATTTGCCTCTGAAATGATAATTGTTGCTAGTATACAGTAAAGTACCTCTGTTTACAAGTCTTTAAAATTTTTCTGGACATCATACTCCATAGCTATCTAAAGAGTACTTGAATAATTGAATCAACAAGGCATCTCACCAGATCGGATCAGACTCTCTTTTCATCTAACAGCATTTCCCCTTATGCTTCACTAAAGCTTTCTGGGACTATCTTAGAAGTGTGAAATAAAATGAAAATGTGAAAATGCAAGGTACATTATGAAGTGAAAGACTATTATAAGTGATATGTTAACACTATTATGGCTTGGTGTATATTACTGCTGAAGTAATGAATATGCAGATTACCCGTCCCAATTCATGCCATGTAAGCAGGAAAGCATGAGATGTCAAAATTGCCTAATATTAAAAAAATAAGTCTCTAATTTATTTGCATCCTAAAGTAGAATCCTTCACCTGAATCATTTTTTCCATAAAAAAAAATTGCTATGAATTGATGAATAGGATTTGTTAAGCCCATCCCCTTTAAAGTCTTAAGTTGAACCAGTATTTTTTTCCTGTTGTTATACTACATTTTGGCAGCAATTGTTTATCCACCATTGGAGCAGTGGCAACTTAACAATAAACCAGTCTGAACATTTTAGGTGTTGAAGATACATACCATATATATTTCTTTAAAAATAATCATACTTTTGTAAGCAATACTTTACAGTAGACACCTCAAAAATCTACTATAGATGTGAAACTTAAAACAAGAAAAATTTAAGTTCTAAATCTTTATACATATATATCCAGATTTCTATATATATTATATATACATACATAAGTATATATAAAATATATATAATCAGATTTGAAATATGAACAAAAACTGGGCACTGTACATAAAGTCTTTAAAACTCAAACAATAGAAAATTCTTTAAACATTAAACAATTTTAATAAAAGTTTCTGTACAATGCTAAGCAGTTTTATTTACACATAGAAAATGTAATAGGAGTAGTGTTTGAAATTACAGAACTCCTTAAAATTTCAATGGCAGGTAAATCTGGAAAAAATAACAGCATTCCATTCACAAATATTTTCAAGCAATAAATATGTATTTATAAATAGTGTAAATTTACATCAAGATTAGAAACAAAAATCACAATTCTGAAGTTTATTCCTTAGTCTATGTGCAATCCATTATCTTTGTGACTTGGCTGTTAATTTTTTTTAAAACATTTTATTTAGGAACCCAAAGTGTAATAACCGTCATGGTTTCAAAACAAGACAGAAAAACATAGAAGCAGTAAAAAAGTTCCTTACCTAACTTTTCACATTAAAAAAAAGTTGACCAAAGAAAGACTTAAAATTACTAACTACCTTACAAAGAAATGACCAGCTAGGCTAGTATTTTTTCCAAGGAAAATTCTGAAGGGGGAAAAGATAGATGAAAATCAATTCATCAGCCCAGAAATAGAGAAATATAAAAGTCTTCAAGTCAGTAGTCTGTATGACATTGCCAGTTTTATCAGATATATACAAAACATGGAAATTATTATTTTATATTCTGAATTATAGCTGATGAGCTTTGTGAAAGTCCTGGAGTAGGAGCAGTGTTCTCCCCTGTCCAGTGGTTGACACTCCGCACTTGAAGGTTGCATAGACACAGTTTTCAGCCAGCAGCCTTACGAGATAGGTACAAAACCGGTGGTGTAGAATTGGGTTACTTCCTGAATAGCAGAAAAGGTCTCATTTAATGTCCATGAACAATATCAAGATGAGGAAGACGGTAATGGAGGAGCCTGAAAATGAAAGGTATATGATGTTGTTTACAAAAACGTTAATAACATTTCCTAGTTTGACTATAAACATAGCATGCTTATGCAGTTAGAAAAAAATAACAATTCTTTAGGATAGGAGAGATAGTATAGTGGGTTGGCTGCTTGCCTTGCACATGGAGGACCTGGGTTCGATCCCTAGCACCTCATATAGTGGTTCTCCATCCCTGCCATTAGTGATCCTTGAGCACCAGAGTATAGCCCAAAGACCAAAAAGAGAGAAATAACAATTCTCAAGAAAGTTCAATGTCTTTTCTTACATCTCTCCCATCTGGGCAGTTTCACTAATTAAGAGTTTGAAATTAATAGCCAGTACACATCCACATTTTTTTCATATTTCATTTACAATTATTTAAAAGCTCTCAATGATCTATCACGTTGATAACTTTTCAAATTAAATTTCTTCTTCAAGCAATCTCTATGACTACTGAAGTAAAATTATCAGGATGTAAATTAAAAATAAAGGGGCTGGAGCAATAGCACAGCGTGAAGGGCATTTGCCTTGCACGCAGCCGAGCCGGGTTCAATTCCCAGCATCTCATTTGGTCCCTCAAGCACTGCCAGGAGTAATTCCTGAGTGCAGAGCCAGGAGTAACCTCTGTGCATCTCCGAGTGTGACCCAAAAACGCAAAACAAAAAAAACAAAGAACAAACAAAAAACACCCCCCAAAAAACCAACAACCCCCAGCAAAATTCTGATCACATATATACATGAAAAAAAATTATAGATTATATAAATCATGTATTATGCATATATTGTTTCTGGGCAACTGCATAGCGGGTAGGGCATTTGCCTTGCACGTGGCTGACCCAGGTTTGATTCCAGCAAGAAAGCCCAGCAAGCTACCAAGAGTATCCCACCCACACGGAAGAGCCTGGCAAGCTCCCCGTGGTGTATTCGATATGCCAAAAACAGTAACATCTCACAATGGAGACATTACTGGTGCCCGCTCAAGCAAATCCATGAAGAACGGGAGGACAGTGCTATAGTGCTATATTGTTTCTAGCCATGGGAGATGTGTGTAGAAAGTAGATAAAGGACCAAACATGATGACCTCTCAGGGTCTGTACTGCAAATCATAATGCCCAAAAGTATGAGATTATGGGGAATCATGTCTGCCATGGAGGCAGGGGGAGGGTGGGAAAGGGGGGGATATACCGGGGAGATTGGTGGTGGGGCGTGTGCACTGGTGGAGGGATGTGTGTTTGATCATTGTGTGATTATAACCTAAACATGAAAGCTTGTAACTATCTCACAGTGATTCAATAAAATATTAAAAAAAATTACTGATGTTCTAGGGTATAATGCTTTCTTCTAAGCATCTGCTATTTAAAATTTAAAGCTGGGGAGAGTGGAAGGAGGGAAACTGGGGATACTGGTGGGTAATGTACACTGGTGCAAGGATGGGTACTGAAACATTTATGACTGAAACCCGGATCGTGAACAGCTTTGTAACTGCGTATCACAAGCTAATTCAATTAAAAAATTTAAAAAAAAAATTTAAAGCTGTGTGCAGTTTACAAGTTTACTTCAATTTCTTAAGGTTATATAACATACCAGGAAGTTAAGCCCCATCCAATGTTCACATGAGGTTAATACTTCCAGTAAAAACACATTTTTAAGTAAATAAAATTAGTTTTAAGAATAGTATATCTAAGAACATCCTTACTAATTCAATTTGTGGACACTTAATAACCTATGTGCACAAACAGCTAAACAACTGAGATTAAATGACAAAGGATATAACAATATTCTGAAAACAAAGATTTTTAAATGTCATGATGGCATCCATTTAAACCAGTCTAAGTAGACTGGTTTTAATCCAGAATTGAAGATGAATCATGCTAATTTCATAGTAGTATTCGGAAATGAGAGAAGGGATAAAGAAACATTTTGTCATCTAATGGGCCAAAGGAAAATTTAAATATTTCATTACCTCCTATTTATCAGGTGGCAGAGTCAACATTGCTGCTTCCCTAGCCAACTAACCATGTACTCACATGTTGATTTCACTTACTAATGTAAATTGGTCATAGACCTGCATCAGGTCCTCCATTTTGTACTGTTCTAGCACCACAAAATTTTCCAGGTTTCCACTTGTTTTTCGAGCACAATCTTGGCAATGTACTATGTAGGTCTTCCGAGAAATGCTCTCATTTGTAACAAAAAGCAGATCGAAAACCTCCACCTATTTCACACAAGAGAAATAGTATAGTATATAGCATTTATTTATTGTAATTTATTTTTACTTTAGTACAACCAAAGAATTCTACTTTATAAAGAATTCTGTGGTTTCTAGTAAGAGCAAGTACTCAAGACAAAAAAATGGCTGTATTTAAGAATCTTTAATATACCAGGTTTATTTATAATCAAATCCAATGACATAGGTTATAATGCACACTAAAGGCAATGTCTGAAGGGAACTAAATGTTGATCACACCACTGGCAAAGCATAATCGAAGTTTAAATCTGACTAGTGTACAGATTGGGAAACTAACAACTGACAGGGTGTTAAAGTTCAGGTTAAGTAATACATACACAAACAGAAAGTATGTGTTCACATACAGATGAATACAGTATGGTTTTAGAATAACTCTTCTTACATAAAGTTAATAAGCTGCTATGGTTCAAACATGATATAAAGAATATTGTGGGATGTTATTCTCCATTACTAGAAAGCTCATACATTATTATGCATTATTTTTTTCTGAAATACAACACCTAGCCAGAATCTTGTGTAACTGCTGTAAGAGCTTTGTTTTTAGTGAGCCTGGCAAGTCAACTAGTAAGAGATTTAGGGTGGGAGGAGAGATGGAGAGGGTGAGGAGGGAGCGAGATCTTAGGATGGCTTACTTTAGTCAGGTAATACAATATGAAAATTGTCACAGAAGACATTATTTTTTTGTGAATGGCATCCGAGAGGATGAGGCATTGCTTTGTCTGGAGCAACATACAAACTATATCCAACTGCATATGCCTAACTTTTCTTCATTTAAAATCTCAAGATTGAATTTCTTGATAACTATCTGTAAAGTATCTACCAGACTAATGAATGTAGCATATATTTTGAGTTTATTCATAGCAAAATAGCATAATAGACTAAATTTTAATAGCTAAGTAACAAAAAAGCAACAAGATCTAACACAATGTCTATTTCAAGCAAATGTATTACATCAAAGTATGAATAAATGTTATATGCAACTAACAAAAAACCAAGTTAGGAATATAGCAAAGCAGATAGGACATTTGCCCCGCATGCAGCCAACCCGGGTTCGATTCCCAGCATCCCATATGGTCCTCCAAGCAGAATTAGGAGTAATTCCTGAGTGTAGAGCCAGGAGTAACCCCTGTGCATTGCCGGTTGTGACGGACCCAAAAAGAAAAAAAAAAAAAAGGAATACAGCTCAGTGGTAGGTTACATTCTCTGCATGTCTGACCCATGGCACCAAAATAAGACGAAACCAAGGCTGGAGAGTTAAGAGGCTTTAGGAAACAACTGTGGGTAACAATACTTACTTCACAAATGCTACAGTAATGAGCTGGTTCTTCTTTTGTTCGTCCATGCCATATAATCTCTTTTCCTGCAGCAACGAGAGCCTCCCTCAACGTCTGACATTGCTTCAGAGTTCTCAGAAGACAGTATCTATTGAGGAGAAAAAAACTGATTGTGACCAACATCTGCCAATTTTATTTAGCATAAAATATTTAACACTGTAAAGCCAAAAGACTCAGTTCTAATATCTGTGACTTCATCCTCTTTCTTTTCAGTTCCTCGAATATTATCATATTTAAAAACAAAGACTAATGTTCAGCAGGTCTGCTGACAATATTAGATCATTTAATCTTGAAGCCTGCCTCATGAGGAGGGGGCGGGGAGAAGGCAGGTGGAGTAGAGAAGGAATCACTAAGAAAATGATGGTTGGAGAAAATGATCGGGATGGGAGATGTGTGCTAAAAGTAGATAAAGGAACAAGCACGATAACCTCTCAGTATCTGCATTGTAAACCATAATGCCCAAAAGTAGAGAGAGAGTATGGGGAATATTGTCTGCCATACAGGCGGGCAGGGGTGAGGGGTGGGAAAGTGGGGGTATACTGGGGATATTGGTGGTGGAGAATGTGCACTGGTGGAGGGATGGGTGTTTGATCATTGTGTGATTGTAACTCAAACATGAAAGCCTGTAACTATCTATATCTCATGGAGAATCAATAAAATAAATATTTTAAATAAGAATGAAAAAAATAAAAGAGTAAATGCTAAATAATGAGTACTGTTTGTCAAGAATCAAAGCTCTAAATTATTTTCATCACTTCAATGGAAGGTTAGCGCAGAAGAACAGAAAGTAAACGAAGGGGCTAGGATGTACATGCTGCACACATAAGGCCCCGTGTTCAATTCTTGAATAGGCAGAGGGAAAGGATCCTTGAAAAAAATACAGATATAGAGGCTGGAGATAGCACAGCAAGTAGGGTGTTTGCCTTGCACACAGGCGACCCGGTTTCGATTCCCAGCATCCCATATGGTCCCCTGTGCATTGCCTGGAGTAATTCCTGTGCATCACCAGGTGTGACCCAAAAAGAAAAAAGGAAAAAAAATACAGATACAATATCCAAGATGTAACAGATATCAGTTCTGATTTCATTAACCCCAGTAATGATTGTACTGAAGAGCTTAAACAAAGAAAAGTAAAAAAGCAGGGCTATTCAAAAAAGCAACTGAATTTAAAAATGAAAAAAGACTTGTATACAAGTGAAAAAAGTTTGAAAAGTTTGACATCAAAGGCTAACCTTAGTTCAATCCCTAGCACCCAATATGGTCCCTTGAGCCCCATCAGGAGTGGTCCCTAGGGCAAAAAGCAGGAGTAACCCGTGAGCACTGCTAGATGTAGCCCCAAAACCAAAACAAACAAAACCCAACAACATTTATTATTAGGGAAGAGCAAATCAAAACCACAATGAGATAAATTCACACTGGCAAGAATGACCTTGATAAAAAGGACTGGAAACAACAATTTTGGCAAGGATGAGGGAAAAAAACCCTGACACACTGTTGGTAGGAATTTAAATTGGTGTAGCCTCTATAAAAACCAGTACAGGTTAATTAAAAAAATAAAGTGAAATAAAAATAACTAAAGCAAATGCAGTGGCAAAGAACAACAAAAACTAATTCTGAGACTTAGTGAAAACTAGGGTGGGTAGGGAAGGGCAAAATGGGAGGGCACTGGAATTCTACACATGTATTTAAGCTATACCCCTGAAACTGAGTAATAATATAAACAACTGGTTTTCAATGACTGATCCAGAGGTATAAAAAGGTTGAAAACCACAGCTGCAAACTATTTATCAGTAGCACTGTACTCCTGTTGTTTATCAATTTGCTCGAGCGGGCACCAGTAACGTCTCCACTGTGAGACTTGTTACTGTTTTTGGCATATCAAATATGCCACGGGTAGCTCTGCCATGTGGGCAGGATACTCTTGGTAGCTTGCCGGGCTCTCCGAGAGGGACAGAGGAATTGAACCCGGGTTGACCATGTGTAAGGCAAACGCCCTACCCTCTGTGCTATTGCTCCAGCCCTAATTATCAGTAAGAAAGGGGGAAATATTAGGGTTGTTATTTCCTCTTCACTTCAGTTTTGTTTAATTTTACCCCCCTCAGTTTTATTTTATTAAAGTATTGTGAATTACAAAGTCACTCATAATTGGGTTTTTGACATACACTGTCCCATCATCAATCCTGCCTTGAGTGTCAACTTCCCTCCACTGGTGTTCCCGGATACCCTCTCCTACTCCTCCCACCTCCCACCTCCCACCTCCCACCACTACCACGTCCATCTCAGCCCCAGCCTGTCATGTTGACAGGCACCTTTAAAATTTGGTTATGAGGGTTTGTGTCTCAAAATTTCAGTTTTGCTTCACTGTCACTATCAGTGTCCTCCTGTTGTTCATAGACTTGCTCGAGCAGGACATTGTGAGACTTGTCATTGTGTTTTGGCATATCAAATATGCCACGGGTAGCTCTGCCATGTGGGCAGGACATTGTGAGACTTGTCATTGTGTTTTGGCATATCAAATATGCCACGGGTAGCTCTACCATGTGGGCAGGATACTCTTGGTAGCTTGCCGGGCTCTCCGAGAGGGACAGAGGAATTGAATATGTCATGGGGAGCTTGCCAGGCTATGCTGTGCAGGCGAGATACTCTCGGTAACTTAATTTTAATAAATTTACCCTAAGGCAATTAAGAATTCAATGTTATAAAAAAGAAAAAAAGATGTTTTATTATGCATATATTTTTGCCACACCCAGTGATACTCAGGGCTTACTTCTAATGCTGTGCTCAGGAATCACTCCTGGCTGGCTTGAGGGATGATATGGGTACTGGATATCGAACCTGGGTAGGTAGTGTGCAAGGCAAGTGCCCCACCTGCTGTAGTAACACTCTGGCTCCTAGATGCTGTTTTTATAAAGGCATGTTAAAAACAGGACCTGAAATTATTTCAGGAACTAGAGAAGCAAGGAATTCTCTGACTTTCAAGAATCTGCCTGGAGTGATTACTTGTGAGAGAACATCACATAGGAAATAGATGTGAAAATATACTTGAAGATTAAAACAAGTAGCATACTCAATATTTAGAAAAAATTTTAAAGGCAAGTAACAGGTAATGATCATGCATAAACAAAAAGCAGAGAGAAAGTAAAAACAGCATTAACAATGTACACATAAAATGGATTATTTAAAAACTGGAATAAAACTGTGCTTTTATAATATGGTAAAAAATGACAAAATAATAAGACAAGAAAAAGTTTACAGGAAGTGTTTTTCAATGGACTTGATACAACTGAAAATTTTGGAAATTACTTTCAATTACTGACTTACTGACTGGTAAACTATTAGAATTTTTAGAATTATTACTTGGTAGAGTAAAAGGAAGTAGAGAAAAAAAATGTGTATTTGGAAATTAACTTTCTACAGCTTACCATACTGGTATTTAAATCTAAGACTTTCTAAAACCGAACTTTTCTCTTTTTCTTTATCCCTAGATTCATCAAGGACAAATATCCTACGGTTTGGTCCAAACCAAAGCTCCAGCAGCACTTTCCTCTCTCCTCCACCACTCAATCACTGAATACAGTTATTTTACCCCCAAACCAGTCTCCTATCTGAACTACAACAACAACTTGCGTGTTTAAATACTCTATTCTCTATTCTACAATCGATCAAGTGGTCTAATAAGCAAATTTGATCATTATTAAAAAGGCTTCATACACTGGGAAAACAGAAGCCAAATAAAAGAGGTGAAGTCTTGGTTTTCATGAAATGTACATTTTAGTGGAGGAATACAAATACCACCTGTATAAGCAAAGAAAGACATCTATGGCAAGGGGCAATGAAGACTCAGTGGGTCAGAAGAGACAGGGGTTGAGAGGCACTGAAAGTAGACTGGAGAGAAGGCCTTTTTGCTAAGATAAAAATCTAAAAAAAATTTTTAGCAACAAAAGTTAAAATACACACTTGTTTGCTAGCTAATGTGAAGAAAAATCACCTCATTGCTCCTGGCCAGACTCCATTGTCTCAGGATAGACTTCACGGAGATATCAATCTACTGAAAATTTGGGTATATGGGTTTTATGATTGAAATTTCCAAGCTTTCTCGGGGTTGGGATGGGCTACCTCCCCCCACCTTCCTGTACTCCCAGAAGCCCCAGCCAACTCTTTTTCTGGATTCTTACACTGTCATCTTGGGAAGTTGAAAGGTACAAATGGAATAGTGTGAATAGTGCTTAATTTGTCAAGTGGCATTATTAACAAATGACCTAGTAAGAGTGACATCATGGGGATGTTTAAGAAGTTACTGAGCATATAGTAATGCACAAAAACGCATTATTACATTAAGTGGGAGTTCTGACAGAATGACTTAAGATACTTTGCGATTATAAAAATTCTAATCTACCAATACCAATACCAATATAATGAGAAAAATGCAGTCTATATAAATTTCTGCTATATAAATGAGCTCTATACTGTTCCATTTACTCTGAGGTGATTTGAATTAGTTTCTGAATACTGTCATCTTACTAAATATCTTCAGTTACTTGAGGTACCCGTCAAGTCTCTTGCCAAAGGCAAGCCTAAATTTGCTATCCAGAATATCCAGAACAAAGTACCAATCTATATAACAATAAATGGATAAATGAATCACCCCAAACAATTATATTTATGTAAGATGATATCTCAGATCCAATTTTTAAAGATTTTGTGTATTACTTGCTACATTTGGGTTTTTTATTATACTTCTTCTCTACCTAGGACTAGAGGAAAATTGTGCAACAGATCATAAAATAATTCAAAGGCACATTACTTTGGTGACACAAATTTTGTTCAAATAAAATTCTCAATATCTGAAATCACTTAAATTATTTCAAGCCCTCACAAAACACATCAACAGTTATATGTCTTCAAAAATTAAAAAGACTTGTGGAACTTTATTCTAAACCATCATTTCCCACATTTCTTTGCAGAATTTCTTTCATCATATGGAGTAATAATGATAGAAAACTCAGTTTAAGAAAACACAGCTCTACTGCACTGTGTGAAAATGTTGCTTCAAAATAGTTTACAAAAAAGCTTGTGAAATACATAAGCGTACTAGAATATATGTATTCAAACAATTTCTACTAGGTATTTAAAGGAGCTAAGGGACAATTATAAGACAATTTAATTAAAAACAATAACAACTACTGACATTTTAGCCAAACCCTATAATGAATGCGAATTTCTCTGTGACAACAATTACTCTGTGATGATATTCTCTCCCTCTGACACTAAGGGCACTTTTTTTAAATACAGAAACTAAAGCTATCCTAGGAATTTGGTGGTTCAGAGTGTAGTGGAGAAGCAAGAGGTTTGTGAACCTAATGGAATCATTTATACCTTTGTTCCTTAGTACCACAGTAAAGGGAAAAACACTTTCAACATGGAATTCTTGTATTACTTTCCTAGATTTCTGAAACATTTTGTTTTTATGCAAACAATTCTGTATAGGGGATGTGGGAGAAGTATTTAACAGTTAACACTCCCCCTCAAAAGAAGGACTACAGCACTCTTATATGCACTTACTTAATCATTTCAAAAAGCTTTGGATCTGAGACCTTGATATTTCGTGCCATATTCCAGGAAAGATGAACCATGGGTACTATTGACTTCACACTTTGCAATTTGTTCCATTCGTACCGTTCCACTGCCAATTTATATTGGCAGGCTAGGAAAAAAATAAAACGGTTATAAAGTAATACAAGGTACTAAAATATAACCATTATCAACCTCTCAGGTGATAACATACACCAACTATGAAACCTCAAAAGATTGCAAAAATAATTGCAGTTATATTAGTGACACATAAAGAGTAGAATATGTGCCACCCATTGCGCCATGTTATTT
Organism: Sorex fumeus; assembly: GCF_029834395.1. Classification (NCBI taxonomy): domain Eukaryota; kingdom Metazoa; phylum Chordata; class Mammalia; order Eulipotyphla; family Soricidae; genus Sorex; species Sorex fumeus. The sequence goes on from NW_026606143.1 coordinate 1,582,528, forward strand.
AAAAATATGTCATCTCATTTGGGATGGAGCGCTAGCACAGTGGTAGGGCATTTGCCTTCCAGGCAGCCAACCCAGCCGAGCCAGGTTTGATTCCTCTGCCCCTCTAGGAGAGCCTGGCAAGCTACCGAGAGTATCTTTGCTCATATGGCAAAGCCTGGCAAGCTACCCGTGACATATTCAATATGCCAAACACAGTAACAAGTCTCAAAATGGGCTCGCTCGAGCAATTCGATGAACAATGGGAGGACAGTGCTTGATTTTTTTTTTGTGCCATCTAATTTAATCTTCACCATTATACTATTATTCCCATTACATAGAAGAAGAAATTGAGGCCCAGAGAGAAAGTTATATAACTTGCCCAAAGTTGCACGAGTCAGGTTCTACTCAGAAGACATATAAGATAAAGTAAAAATCTGAAAGAATGAATCGAGATTCTACTTTGCTTCTTCTCATGAACGGTCTTCTTTACTCTCTAAAAATTATTTTAAAAGTTTATCTTGTACACATATATATTTAGTTATTACTTGCTGAGATCTATGGTCTGAGATTCCCATTTGCTGATTTAATTTTACAATGTTTACTCAGTTTACTTCTTCCAATCTTGAGTTACATTCCAAGATAAAAAAGAACTGACAATTCAGAGGCAACCTTTACTAAACATTTTAAGCAAAGCATATTCTTCAAAATACCTGTAAGAGGACCAACATTCCAAGCAATGTTGTTGCACCAGCCAATAGCCTGAACCCAGTGAACAGTTCCTGCATTTATCCAGACCAAATCTCCAGGTCGCTGAATAAACCTATATACTGGAACATTCGCTTCATAAAGATCTTCAAGGTTGGGCCACCAAGAACCCATTAGAAAATTCAAATTATTTCTGAAATAAGAAAAATGTTGGAAATGGATCAAGTACTTCAATAAGCTCCTCATAGGACCGGAAGATAATGTCAAAAGTTTTAAAAATAGATTCACTTCAGTTAATACTGAATGGCTTACTCAAAGTTTAGTATTGATATTTAAAGTTGATTTTTCAAAGATTAACAAAATCCAAAACTGTTATATATATATTAACTTTTAATTTCACTTCACTCAAACCTAATTGAACCAAACCCTTCTTCCTAGAGTATCTGTGAAAATCTCTGAGAGGTAAATATGGAGTTGATATCAAGCCTTTTGAATACATGAACAGAAATATACTAGCAATTTCTATTTCTGAAGAAAAGCAGAAAACAAATGGTTTCTACTATTGTTTTGGGTTTCCTAAGCAGGAAAAGGAGATAGATTGTTCCTTTATAAGTTTTGATCAACTAGGTGACTAAACAATTCAGTTGAAAAAAATTGTCAAAAATGTACAAATCACTGCAACCACCACCACCATACTTTGGAAACTTTTTTTTTTGGGGTGGGGGGCCCCACCCAGAGGTGCTCAGGGCACGCTCATGGAAGGCTTGTGAGACCATATGGGGTGCTAGGGACTGAACCCTAGTCAGACATATGCAAGGAAAATGCCCTATCTGCAGTACTATCGCTCCAGCCCCTACTGTTTTTTTTCCCTTTCTTTCTATACCCTCTGCCTCCTACCTCTGTACTGTACTGTACTGTACTCCCCAGTCCCTACTTAGGAAACATTCTACAGAACACACTACTAGCCTTACTTTAAAACAAAAACACCTAAAGCTTTTTATTCTACCTCATAGCAACAATCTAAAAAATTGAACTACAAAGCTACAAAGTTAGGGGTGTACAGTATTCCAAAACAATTCTTTTACCAGTGTCCACTTCCCTCTACCAATGTCCCCAGTTTCCCTCTCATAGCAATTTTCCCTTAAAAAATAAATAAAAAATAATATATATAAAATAAATATACTTATATATCTTTTGATATAGAAACCTTAAAAAACTGGGAGAAGGCGATTTTGTCATAGCATGGTGAATGCAGGAAAAAAAAGAGAAAAAAAAGCAGAAAACAATTGAAAAGGTATTAGTGACAAGAGTTGTGGGAATTTATAAGCCATTTTAGAGATTTAGAACTTTATCTCAAGAGTAATCAGTTCTTTTACAGTAAATTCCTCTTGGAATAAATATCTTCCCAACGAACTACTATTTATGTACTATAAAAACTAACCAAATTCAGGAAAAAAAACAACCTAACTAAATAACTTATTCTATCTTTTACATCCTTTCTATTCCCTAAAGTCAAGACTACTATTAGTGTATGAAGACGTTTCATGGATAACTTCTTAAAATATTGTCAATGATACAAAATAAGAAGTTTGGGACCATCATTTTAAAAAAGAATTTTCTCATGAACAGTTCAGTAAACTTGAGTATATGCATTGGGATATCCAGTATCACAGGCTGTTTACTGTTTCTGAATAATTATATTTAAAGAAAAAAATTTGAAACCTACTTTTCACAGAAGTCATTCAGAACACCCCAGTAACCTTCAGGAACAACAAACCATTCACAGTCACCTGGACCAATATTAATGTTCACTGAACAGAAGTTGTTATTTTCTTGATGACCTGAAATGTGAAAAGGAAAATCAGCATACCATCATCAATAGAAAAAAGTGTTTGGAAAGGAAACCTTAAAAAATGTTCAACAGAGTATGTTCTAGTGGCACTAATGTTTATAGCATCTTTTATCAAAGTCTTATTACATATTTGTTTTGTTTTAGACCATTCGTGGCTATGTTCAGGGCTTACTCTTGCTGGGTTTGGGGGACCACATGGGGATGCAAGGATTGAACATAGGTTGGACACACAGGTTAAGTGCCCTATCTGCTATCCTATAATCTCTGATCCCTTAAAATTCCTATTTTAGAGCCACGCTTTTTAACTCCTAACTTTTTTCAGCAAGAGTGTTCTAAGAAGGGTGAAGATATTAAGTTCCAGAGAATAGTGAAAGCAGCAAAGTACACACCTAGCATATATGAGGCATTCAGCTTGATGATCCCTGGCACTGCAGATCCTCTATCTTCCCTCGTCACAACACTAGGAATAGCCCTATTCCTAATGGTATGATCTCAGGACCCAAGCACCACTGGGTGTGTGTTGGGTCCTGAGATCACACCACTGGGCCCAACAGCGAAATGATAAGCCCACACCCCCACCCACAGGCATAGAATATTTGGGAATAATCCCAGGCGTCCAGAGTACAGCTAAGTATGTCCCCTATTTAAAGAAAAAAATGAATAAAAATAGGAGCTTAAGTTTTGTTGCTAGGATCCTTGGTTTAGCCATCATACAAATAAATTGCTAAACCTTTATGACTCAATTTCTTTATATGTAGGATTAGAAAATTAAGTCAAATTGTTCTGAGGATCAAGAAAATAATGACTGCTTCAAGAGTCATTCTGTCTATTACACAGAAAATAATACATATCAGCTATCACTGATAGCTACCAGAACCTTTTCTTGTATCTTAATTTCTCAAAAGAGGTATTAGGACATCAGCAGAAGTAGTCTGAGTTTCAAATAAAGATGGCAGATCAGGAATTGTGGGGAACTTTCCAGAAATACCCAATATTTCTATTGCAATCTTGTTCCTGGTGTGAGTCTTACTCATTCAAGAGGGACATACAGGATCTTATTCCCAAAGAATACTGTTTTCCATAGGAGCTTTTCCTTTCAGTTCGAGTCTATAAGGGGCAATTGGTCCGGTGGAGGAGGTTATCCCAAAACACCGAGAAACTTAACAAAGTTTGCAAAGTTTTGCTCTGCCCAACAAAAACAGAGGGGGGTGAAGAAAAACAAAATATACACAAAGGCCTTGGAGGAAAACAGGGGTAGAGAGTTACTGGGGCAATAAGGATTGGAAAGCTTGTGTGTATATTATAGAGCCTAAAATGTACTTGTGTGTATATTATATATTATACACAAGGCAGGATGTAAGGTCAGAAAAAAAAGGGCAATTCATACACTCCTTGCAAGCAAGGAGTTAATGGTTAAGTAATCCCGTGAGCAGCCAGCTAAGTGTACAGATGCTGGAGACAAAACAGGATATTTGCAAAGACCTGAAAAGTTAGTTCTTTCTGTTATTTTTTGTCTTTTTTTTTTTTTTAATATATCAGTACTTGTGGTACGTTGTGAAGTAAGGCTAACTGCCTGCACATTACATGGAATATACTCTTTGCAAAAACTGTGTGCAAAGTTACAAAAAAAGAAAGACAAATCCACAACAACCAACAATGAACTCAAGAAAGAGAATCTTATCTCTTCGACTGTCACATTATAGTAAAGATCAAACATTAGCACAGCACTATAGTAAAGGAACAGATACTTATGAACCAGACACAACAGAATTCAGTTATTAAAAGGGGGCAGGGACAGGAAAAACAAAAGGGAGGAGATCAAGTGTTGGTGAGGACTAGAGAAATTTTAACTCTAGAGATGTGGTATGTGGTTCAGCGGTAGCATGCACAATGCCATTAATTTCAACCACACACACACACACACACACACACACACACACACACACACAATCAAAGTGTATGTGTGTGTGTGTAATCAATAGTCATTGTACACTGCTAGCAGGAACATTAAAATGGTGCAGATACTGTGGCAAACAGTTTGGTGTTTGGCAGCTAGTACCCCAAAACATTAGAACAAAGGAGCTAGAGCAATAGTACAGTGGGTAGGGTATTTGCCTTGCAAGAAGCCAACCTGGCTTTGCTCCCCAGCATTTCATATGGTCCCCCAAACACTGCCAGGAGTAATTCCTGAGTGCAGAGCCAGGAGTAAAACCTGAGCATCACTTGGGCTAGCCCCAAAATCGAAAAAGTTACCTGGTGTTCTGCTTCCTGGAACTTTCATATATAGTTGAACTGTGTTCATGCCCAATATGGTATGACCAACATGACTTAGAAGATTTCCTGCTGATACAACCCGCACAAAAGCAGGAAGTTTAGTCAGCTCATGTAGCTGCAATTTCCATCTGCAATAAAAACAATAGATCAAGAGTGAAATACTGCTAGAAAAATTTGTGAAATTAACCATTCTTCAAAACCTTTGTAGTAAACCAGAAGAAAAACAATTAAACCTATAAATAGCTTACTTTCACACTGAAACACCGGAATGCTTATATTTTGCAGAAAAAAAATCTCTTTCTAATAAAAAACATAAAAATTGACCAAAGTAAGGAACTCTGATAATTCAGTGGGTAGGGTGCTTGTGTGGCAGGTGGCCAGCCCAGGTTCGATTCCTGGCACTGGTATGGTCGAAGCCTTGCCAGAAGTGATGCCTGAACATACACCTCGGGTTAAGTCCTGATCACCTTCTGGGTGGTGCAATAACCAAAAACAAAACCAACAAAAAATTTGACCAAAGTAAATGAATGTTACAAGATATAATTGAATGATTATATAATTAGCAAACAGTCATGGTATTGCTGAAAATCTTTTATAAAAGTGTTTTAGGAGGAAGAAACAATAGCAAAACCTAGGAAAAATAAAATTACTATCAACATAGAAAAATAACATGGAATAAAACAGAAAAGGAAACTGCAGACAGCTCATAATCACGCAAACAATACCTCACTCTATTAGTGCACAGAATTGCTACTACGAAGACTTACTTCTTGTCATCAGACAGGTCAATGTTGGTCCCAAACTTTATGGTCTTAAAAGGTCCTTTCCTTCTCCTTCCAGAACTTAAAACAAGAAAGATAATATTACAATCATGCCTTTTAAATAATAATGTCAAGTGGACATTAAGAGTGGCTTACTTATCTGATGAAGTAGATTCACTATCTGAGTGGTCTTTATGGTGACTTCTTTTTTCATTTTCTTCCTACACAGAATAAGGGAAAGCAATTCAGTTTAATATTCTGCAATGGCTGGTCCTTCCCATTATAGAACTTGAAAGTTCATATCTAGACTGATGGTGTTATGTTTTGAAACTCAGTTTCTGTAAGTCCCTTTTATAAATAAAATTTCTTCAACAGCCACATTACATAAAAACCAGGACAGCCTTCACAAAGAATAATACAATAAAAAAAAAGTACATGGGGAGGTTAAGCATACCCACATAGAAATATTCCAGAGATGAGGGAGACATGTCAGCTCCACAGTAACAATTATTTACTTTCATAAACCTGTATGTTTGCTTAGGCTTATGTTTGCTTAGGCTTCAGTGAAGAATGACTTCAAAAGTACTTTCATTTTATATACGTATGAGATGTGATTTTTATAAGAGTAGTGTGCTCCATCAAAAGACAAAAACAACCAGTGCTGGTATGGATGTGGGGAGAATAGGACTCTCACTGTTGGTGGGAATGCCAAATGGAACAGCCCTTCTGGAAAATGATATGGACATTCCTCAAAAAACTAGAAACTGAGCTTCCATGATCCAGCAATACCACTTCTGGGAATATATCCCGGGGGTGCAAAAAAGCACAGTAGAAGGGACATCTGCACCTGTATGTTCATTGCAGCACTGTTCACAATAGCCAGAGAAACAACCCGAGTGCCCGAAAACAGACGGCTGGTTGAAGAAACCATGGTACATCTACACAGTGGAATATTATGCAGCTATTAGGAAAGATGAAGTCAGGAAATTTGCTTGTAAGTGGAAGAACATGGAGTGTATCATGCTAAGTGAAATGAGTCAGAAAGAGAGGGACAGATATAGAAGGACTGCACTCATTTGTAGATATACAATAATAGGAGACTGACACCCAAGGACAGTAGACACAAGGGCCAGGAAGATTGCTCGTTGGTTGGATGCCTGCCTCATGAGCCAGGGGAAGAAGGCAGTTGGGATGGAGAAGGGATCACTAAGTTAGTGAGGGTTGGTGGGATTGCTTGGGATGCAGATGTGTACTGAAAGCAGATGAAGGACCAAACATGACGGCCTCTCAGTATCTGTATTGTAAACCATAATGCCCCAAAGTAAAGAGAGAGTAAGAAGGAAATTGTCTGCCATAGCAGCAAGATGTAGGGGTCGGGTGGTGGGTGGCAGGAGGGATCCTGGGGACATTGGTAGTGGAAAATGCACACTGATGGAAGATGAGTGTACGATCACTGTATGACTGAAACTTAATCATGAAAGCTTTGTAACTATATTTCACAGTGATTCAATTAAAAAAAAAAAAGAGTAGTGTGCTCCTTTTAGAGTTAAAGATAAAATAGCTGCAAACTAAATCTTAAGGAAGCAAATACTCACTCTCAATGATTCCTGGAAGGAGGAGGCCTGGTACTGTGCGTATTTAGCAATTGTGGTATGAGATCGATTACTTTCACAATACCAGATTTTCTTTGTTCCAGTGGGATCCCAGTTTTCATCTGCTGGCTGCAACAACTGTGTCCTCACTTCTACCATATGTTCATTGTTAGCTTCCACCAAAGTTTTGGTGGAGAAAAGTCCCAGGTCTTCATAAATAAAAAAAAATATATATAACAAATAAGAGCTATATATACATTAATAATTTTAAAGTGTTTTAAGAAATTCTATACAATTTCTCATGGGTTGTAGTGAATCAACCAGGGCCTCCAAATACCCTGTGTATCATGCCAGGTTTGCACAACATTATTAAAGCCCTGGGCATAATCATCTATCAACAGAAGTAAAATTAAGGGGCCAGGGACTAAAGTTTCCTATTTATTTCAGTTATGGGAATAGAAGCCATAATAATTATTGGTAGTAGCAAATTTTGCTTACATTTTATGTTAAATATTTCTTCTATTATTCAACCTAAATCGATTTGTTCGAGCGGGCCCAGTAACGTCTCCATTGTGAGACTTCTTGTTACTGTGTTTGGCATATTGAATACTCTCGGTAGCTTGCCAGGCTATCCGAGAGGGGCGGAGGAATCGAACCCGGCTCAGCCAGGCTGGGTGTGTGCAAGGCAAACGCCCTACCGCTGTGCTATTGCTCCAGCCCCAACCTAAATCATGGTAATTACATAATCAGAAATAAAAGTGAAATTAAAAAGCCACCAGTAAAACAAACATCATCATTTTATTTTCAGATTATAGATTAAGGTGACTATGCATACACAGAGCAAGAAACAATGAATATATATATATATATATATTCATACGTAAAAAGAAAGAAAAAATGTTTCTTCTACGTGTTTTAAGAGACACAAACACTTCCACTTTCCGATTTAAAGCTTACTCAACTTGGGGCCAAAAAGACAGGCTGAGCACATGCTTTTAATGCAGGAGGCTCTGTCAGGTTACATTCCTCATACCACATCACCTCCAAGCACAACCAGAAATGATTCCCAAACACTGAGCTAAGACTAGCTCCCAGCACCATCAGGTGTGGCCTTAAAATCAAAGAATTTTTAAAAATATTTAAAATAAAGCTTACCCAATTTAAGAGCTCCAGCAAGGCCACGTATTACTGTAACAGGGTTGTTTGGATTTGTACAAAATTGATGTAATGGAGGAAAGAAAGCATCACGTTTATTTTCCAACTGTAAAATTAAAATGAATAATTAGATTTTGTAAAAACCAACCTTCTACACATGTAAATAATGCACCTTATATGCCGTTATTTAAGTCTACTATGCTTTTACAGCATTTCATCACTACATCTTTTGATCGTAATTGTTCTCTTCATATCTTATCTTGAAAAACACATGGTAGGGCTGGAGAGATAGCACAGCGGGTAGGACGTTTGCCTTGCACACAGCCGACCCGGGTTCGATTCCCAGCATCCCATATGGTCCCCTGAGCACTGCCAGGAGTGACTCCTGAGTGCAGAGCCAGGAGTGGCCCCTGTGCATCACCAGGTGTGACCCAAAAAGCAAAAAAAAAAAAAAAAAAAAAAAAAAAAAAAAAAAAAAAAAAACCAAACCCACATGGTAAAAATAATTATTTAGTTTCAAAAATTACTTAGGTCCTCCTGAGAATTGGACTGTAAGTTGTGTTCTGAAGGGATAAGAAAAGGACAAGAGGACATCTTGAGACAGAGGTATGCCACCATCCTAGTGGTGGTGGATGTGGTACTGCAAAACCATATGCCTGTAACGCTACCATTAGCTGTATTGTAAATCACAGGGCCTAAAAAAAAAAGGGGAGAGAAAAAAGAAGGTACTATTACAAGCTACAACATTGGCAAGCCCTGAGAACAGTAAGTAAAAGAGCTAGTCACAGAGAGAGAAATTTGTATAATCAACCCATATAGTCCAAAAGCCTACTATTTGTGTTATATGGGTTGATTATACAAATTTCTATGACCAGTAGAAGATACATTAGTTTCCAACACAAATTAAAGGATCAATAAACACTGTTTCAAGGGCTAATGATAAAATTTGGCCCCAAGAGGGCAAAACAGGGTGAAATCTCAAGGCAAACTTTATAGAAATTACTTTTCATTTGCAATAGTAATAGTGGGATAGAAGGAAGTGGAGTGGGAGAAACAAGAGTAGCTCTGACTGAACTCGAATCCATTTCTTGTATCAGGTATCTATAATTGGTATGTATACATAATTACACACACACACACACACACACACACATATTCCTAAAGTATTCCAGTGACCAATATTTTTTTTTTTTTTTTTTAAACCTTCAGTTACATGAACAATTTATTTACAACAAAAGAGTAAAGAGTATAAAGTGGAAAAAGTAAAATCTCTTCAATAAATTATGTGTGAAACACTGGTTAACCACAAGTGAGAAAAATGATACAGGCCATGATCTCACACTATACACAAAAATTAATTTAAAATGGATTTTAAAACTCTACATTAGATCTAAATCCATTAAAATACATCAAGGAAAACAGAATTCTCCATATTAATTTTTTTTTTCTTTTTTTTTTCCCTTTATTTTATTTTATTTTTTTTAAAGTTGTAGATTTACAATTTTTTGTGCTTTGGTTTCAATTATACAATGATCAGATACCCATCCCTCCACCAGTGCCCATTTTCCACCACCATGGATAATATCCCTCCCACCCCCATCCCCCCATCCCCCCTGTCTCTGTGGCAGGGCAATCCCCTGTGTTCTCTCTCTCCTTTTGGGTGTTGTGGTCTGCAAAAGAGGCATTGAGTGGCAAACATGTTCAGTCCATAGTCTACTTTCGACATGCATCTCCCCTCCTGGGAGGATCCTCCAAACATCCTTTATTTGGTGCTCCCTTCTCTATCTGAACAGCCCTTTCCTCTAGGATACCCGGCTGGCCTCTAAGTTATGGAGTAATCCTCCTGGTGCTGATCTCAGCTATTCTTGGGTATTAATCTCATACTTTGTTACTTTATATCCCCCAGATGAATGCAATCTTTCTATGTCTATCCCTCTCTTTCTGACTCATTTCGCTTAGCATGATACTTTCCATATTGTACCACTTGTATGTAAATTTCATGACTTCATCTTTTCTAAGAGCTACATAGTACTCCATTGTGTAGATGTACCAAAGTTTCTTTAACCAGTCATCTGTTCTTGGGCATTCAGGTTTCTTCCAGTTTCTGGCTATTGTAAAGAGTGCTGCAATGAACAAACAAGTGCAGATGCCAGTGACCAATAATTTTTACACACACACACACACACACACACACACACACACACACACACACACACACATATTCCTAAAGTATTCCAGTGACCAATAATTTTAAGCTTCTAAAGGGCATTCATCCTGATTTAAAGCAGACTTTTTACAAAAATCAAACAGATGTAAATGCTGGTTTGATTTTTAATTTCTAGTTACTCAATTTAAACTCACATAAATACTAGGTGTAGGTGGATTCAATTTGTCCTTTGGCAAAGGAGGATATGGTGAAGATGGTGGTCTTGGAGGTGGACACTTATCCAATAAGATGCTACTGTTAGATAAGCCATTTTTACCGAGGTTCCTTTAAAGAGAGAAGGGAAAATAAATTAGCTGTGAATTTATTTAAAAAAAAAAATCCTAAATCCAGTCCTAAGAAAATTATTGGGGAACTGCATAAATGCATAATAATATTTGAAATAGTGTCATGTTCAGAAAATGCTTAGTTTGAAACCTTGAATGCATAATTTTCTCACTTATTTTCTTTACTTGAAGAACAAATAAAAAATCAAAGTGTCTCAATCACCTTCTACCATCATATTCTTTCCATTAAATATCAGAATTAAGTGCAAAAAGGCCTAGAAATTATAGACTAGACTATGTATCTCTTATGTCTCATCTCAGTGATTATAACCAGTCTTTGTGACAATTTTCAAACCTAAAAAAGAGTTACCTCTCTTTTCCAAATCTGGAGACAATTTCCCTATGTAAATCTCTGACTAATAAAATTCAACAAGACCCATTCTAAAATTTACTGCCAAATTATATCAATATTTTAAATTTTTTTAAAAACAAGAAGTATCATTGGTATCCATTCCCTGACACTTACTTAAAATTGAGGGGTTTTCTTTAACAAAGATATCATGTTTCATCATCTATTCTTAAGATATGGTAGCAGTATTATCAAACTGCAATTCTTTTAGTGTAAGAAAAGATATTTCAGTTTCGCATAGTTTTAAACCAACTCAGAAAATTAAGAAAAATACAATTTTGAGCTTTCAAATCACTCCATGCTAACTAAATCTCACCTAAATATTACAAGTTCACATATAATCAATGAACTAAAATATATTCTACCATATTCAATGCCAGTTTTCAGTATCTTCAGAAAGCATAAATACAGTTAAAAGATAGGTATGATGCTTTTAAGCTTAGGTATAAAATTGGTACAAATCTAAAAATTCAATTTAAGTTGCAAAAAGCTGGCTGAGAATGGTTAAGAAACAATTCAAGCATTATCATTAAACCAATGAAAGATAAAACATTCACTCACAATATCCATATAAATATTAACTTTTCATGCTGAACTGTATATTTGCCAACTTAACTTATAAATCTGGAATTCAAACAAAATGATTTTGAATAGTTTTACAGAGCAAGAGATGAAACAAGAGATGAAAGTACCGCATAGTAAATGATCAGTAGCAAAATTAAGCTTCCACAACATTCTGGACATCGAGAGAAGAAGCTTTAAAATTTTTAAAAATGTTTTAATATATTAACAAACTTCTGCCTATCATATCTGAAATTTGGTAACAAAAGTAAAAAAGGCAAGATGGAGAGTAAAATAATTTTTAAAAGTAGCTGCCCATTATTTTTAAATTTAAAAAAAGCTGAAAAATAAATAAGCAAGCAGATATTGGTTCTATCACTGAATGCTACAAATAAGGTTTTAATCATAATGGAAGAATAAGTATTATAACTTCTTTTTGATATACAGCACTGACTGCACTGCACTGCACTGCACTGCACTGCCCTCCCGTTCTTCATCGATTTGCTCGAGCAGGCCCAGTAATGTCTCCATCGTGAGACTTGTTGTTACTGTGTTTGGCGTATTGAATACGTCACAGGTAGCTTGCCAGGCTTTGCCGTGCGGGCGAGATACTCTTGGTAGCTTGCAGGGCACTCCAAGAGAGGGTGGAGGAATCGAACCTGGCTCGGTCAGGTTGGCTGCGCACAAGGCAAACACCCTACTACTGTGCTATTGCTCCAACCCTGATTACAGCACTAAAATGAACCAAAGAATAAGATTCAAACAACCAACATATCAAAAACCATTCATGTGAAAATAAAAACAGCAAATAGAAACAGTGCAATCAAATTATGTTTAGCAGTCTCATACTATATTTCAAACATTGAGTTCAAAACTTAAAAAAAAAAAAAAAAGAAATGCCTGAAAGAACTGTGTAAGCAATTACATGAAGACTATAAAACTACTCCACTTAAAATTCAACTTGTTAGAGGGTAGATATACAGTACAGAGGGTAGAGCGCTTGCTTTGCATGTGACCTGAGTGTAATCGCCATTACCCAGCATGATCAGGTGTGATCCCTGAGTATAGAGTCAGGTGTTAGACTCAGCACTGTAGCACTGTCCTCCCGTTGTTCATGGATTTGCTCGAGCAGGCATCAGGAACGCCTCCATTGTGAGACTTGTTGTTACTGTTTTTGGCATATTGAATACACCACGGGGAGCTTGCCAGGCTCAGCTGTGCAGGCTGGATACTCTTGGTAGCTTGCGGGGCTCTCCGAGAGGGACGGAAGAATCGAACCCAGGTTGGCTGCATGCAAGGCAACCACCCTACCCACTGTGCTCCAGCCCAAGACTCAGCACTATCCAAAAAATACAAGGAAAAAATTTCTACTTGTGAATAATTTATATTATACAAACGATAAAGGTATGGATAACAGAAATAAACTACCTTCTAGGCATTAAATCTTCTTTTGGGGGGGTCACACTTGGCGATGCACAGGGGTTATTCCTGGCACTGCTCAGGGGACCATATGGTATCTGGGAATCGAACCCAGGTCGGCTGCGTGCAAAGCAAACGCCCTACCCGCTGTGCTATTGCTCCAGCCCCTAGGCATTTAATTTTAATACAAGCCAAGTGATGAAACTAACATAACAATGCAAAATGGGAAAAAGCATTTTAAGATTGAACAAGGAAGCAGATGTTGGAAAGGACAGAGATTACCCAATTTTATTTATTTATTTATTTTTGCTTTTTTGGGTCATACCTGGCGATGCCCAGGGGTTACTCTTGGCTCTGCACTCAGCAATCACCCTTGGTCGCTCAGGCGACCATATGGGATGCTGGGAATCGAACCTGGGTAGACCATGTGCAAGGCAAATGCCCTACTCGCTGTGCTATTGCTCCAGTGCCTATTATCCAATTTTAAATGCTTTTTGTCCCACTCTGAAACTCCCTGAGCAAAGCTGAGCTGGATGAATTTGGTCAATGTGCAATTATTTAAAATACTGGGTTACTTTCAAATACTTTCAAATTTAATGACTTCATTTGATAGAGGAATGAATAAGTGTTCTTGAGGTAAATGAATCTACACTTTAATTATTTTTATTTATAAAGTTTCTAGACCAGAGACATCTAGTCTTTTGTATCTTTATCACTACTTTCCTCTTTTGAGTTGTGGAGCCCAGTACAGAACACTGAACAGAAACGGCAAACAATGTACTGCCTATCATTTGTAACCTTGACTTATCTAAGCTCAGATTTAAAAAAAAAACAAAAAACCTCAAGATTTTTATCTCCAATTTATCAGAGCCTCATCTTTATCAATATACTGAGGCCTAGATTTACTGAAATAATTCAAGCAATCACAGGAATGTATAGGGTTTTGGTGCATTTAGCAACTTGTAAGATATATACATAAAAAACCTCAAGTAGCTAACCAAATTTTTTACTAAAAATTTAACAAAAAATTCTAAAGAATCAAACTTTAGATTTCAGAATATCTCACTATATGCTTTGGAAGAATTTGGTCTGACTTAGATATTAGTCAGTGTGATTTGAATTTAATCACATGAAAAGATCTTGTGATGCAATATTTATTACAGTAGGAAGCATCTTATTGGTTGATAACATCTTATAACAGCAATGCAGAGCCAACAGATAACACAAAGGAAATCTTAAACTATGAAAAGGACATAACTTGTGCTGTAGTCTATGTCACAATAAAGTTAACAGCCGAAGAGCAAAAACTGACAATAATGAAAATTAATGAAAGTAAAACAGACCAGAAAGTGTTTTACACAAAATCATGTATTTATGAAATTAAAGTCCTGGTATAACTCAATTACCACTTCTACATACAAAATTAACTCTTCTCTCCTTACTCTACTGCTTTTATACCATGTCCCTGCCAAGCCACAAAAAATATAAAATATGACTGGATTTCACATTAGTCACTAATCATTGATAAACAATGGTGAATCCATGATACATTCTAGTAAAATAACCTGAACAGAAACAGTAACCACATTTTTTAGACTCCAATAAAGCATACAAGCAGAAGATGCTACAAAACACTTATTACAAAATTCTTCGTTTTTAAAAATGTTAACAGAAATTTTATTCAAATTTCAGTCACTTAATAGATGACAATTATAACTAAATGTGAAGAAAACCAAAATCATTAATACTGTTGTAAACATGCGACCATGACTATAT